>NC_053397.1:162307560-162655517 GCF_905171765.1 Bufo bufo
ATACAGCACAGTCTTTAATGCTGATGGTCTGTGTCCACCAGTATTCTCTTCTCTCCTGCTGGGCACCGCCACTTGAGTACTCGCCCTCCCCGCTGCATTGCGGTCTCTGCTGCTCTTGGTTGTCCTTGCCTCCTTCTTCCTGCTTGTGTGAGCTCTCTACGTGGTTCTTAAGTAACCAGCATGCTCTTGGGCTAATCTGTCCCCAGCTTATGACTAGGTTCACGGAGGTATATATGGCATCTTCCTCTATGGGAGGGTGCCTGAGCCATAGAGTTCTTGGTTCAGTGATGGCAAACCTTTTTTAGAGACCGAGTGCCCAAACTGCAACCCAAAACCCACTTATTTATCGCAAAGTGCCAACACGGCAATTTAGCCTGAATACTGAAAAATACCGGCCAAGTTAAGCTGTGGGGATGTGGCTCAACACAGCCCCCAGTAAAATGAATACCCTCGTTGGCACCCGCTAGTATTAATAATGTCCCATTAGTGGCCCTCAGTATTAATAATGTCCCATTAGTGGCCCCCAGTATTAATAATACCCCAGTAGTGGCCCCTAGTATTAATACGGCCCCCATTAATGGCCCCTAGTAAAATTGGACCTGCACTCCAGCTGGATGACATTTCACAGGTCCTGCTGCTTGCAGTCAATTCTGCAAAACGTCATCGCGCTGGAGTGTAGGTCCTGTCCTGCGCATCTAGTGAGCAGCGAGTGTTCCCCGCGGCACCATCAAATGGATGAAGTGAGTTTTATTTATTAATTTTAGTAACACAAGCAGAAGAGGGGGGCAAAGGCTGTACTAATCAGCGCTCCATAATGGAAGCGCTCATTAGTAATAGTGCACAGGTGGCAACCCTACTCACGACCCACACAGAGACGCATGCCCACAGAGAGGGCTCATCAGTTCCCCCTTTGGCTCGGGTGCCATAGGTTCGCCACCAATGTCCTAGTTTGTCTAGTTCCTGTGAAGATGTCTCGCTGTCTTGTTTTCTGACCTATGCCTGCCAACCACATTGACGCTGTTCTGCTTGTCCTGACATCTGCTTGATTACCGTATTGATCCTGTATTGTCTGCCCTGACCTATTTCCTGTTTTACCATATTGCATGACCTCTGCCTGCCTTAAGCTTGGCATTGCCCCCTGACCATGCTTGTGCCTGTCCCCATCATGCCACGCACTAGTGTCTCTAGACGTGCCTGGCTCAGCAGTCTGTGAATGGAGACAACTCCTAAGATGAGTTGCCTGGTGGCCCTTCCAGCATAGTTTGTATCTGGATATGGGGCTAAAAGGGATCACCTTGGCAACGCACCCCAGGAGTATCCCCAAGTCAAGTCCATTCAGTGGCACAATGGGTCCACAGCCGCTGCGTTTACACCGTCTATAGGTACACTGCCTGCATCGGCTTCAAATACTCTGTAAAGAGTGCTGAAATGAGAGCGTTCACAGGCAAAGCATTTCTCTTCTGGACCTTCTACTGCCAGATCTTTTCCATTTTTAGTGTAACTTTATGCAAAACGGATTCAATTTTCTTGCACATAATAGAATAAAACTAACAGTTTAAGCAATGTCTTTTGTATGGCGTTCCGAGCAATTACTTTTCATTACCACACACAAACATGCTGTTTAAGCCCATCTCTAACCTGCTCTTTGCACTCGCGCTATTTACTATGAGTGAGTCAGATAATGTCCGTTATTTCCCTGCGTAGTCAGTGATTTGGCTTCAAGCCGAAGACATTATGTGACGTGAGTCAGATTATTAGTGTCATGGGAGGCAAAACAACCAAAAATATATTTAAAGGGACTTCAATAGAACTAGCTATAGGGCATCATTTTCGAGCATACAAATTCTGCAGTCATAGCCCAATACTTCTTTGCTACTCTTCCCGCAGCACATCCCTTTGTATACCATGCTGCGGGTTTGCTATGAAGGGCTGGTCATTTTTAGATCGCATGATTGATAGTGCTACACTGAAAGCTACACATTGCATCTCCCCTCCTCACCCAGTACAGTTTTTTGTCTGCTCACACTCCCAAAACGGCAAAGAAATACACATGGGGTACATATATTGTCAACAATTCACCATGTATGCACCGTGCTTAGGGCCAGGGATAATGAAGAATTACAATTCACATCTGTCTGAGAAGACTCGCTGTGCGTGAACAGGGGAATTGGATTACCTGAACCATCGTGATAGATTGCATCATTGTTACCCAGCTTAGGAACAGTAAGCCCATCACATCTGTGCCTAAAGGTGAACATAACCACTAGACATGGATGATAATCAATTATTTCATACATCTGTTGTTTGGAGTCTAACGCTCATAAATAGCAGAAAAGGATGACACATCAGTATCTATCATAACGTTTTATTGGGACACAAAGAAATGAATGTGAAAAAGCTGCCTGCAGTATTGGTCAACGTAACACTTTTATTAAACCTCCTTCATATGACACGTAAAAGGGGTTCATTTATCCCTCCACTGTTTTGGCTGCAGAGCAACTAAGTGCAATTTTGGGTTAAGGGGCATAGCTAAACTTTCCTGACTTTCTGCTTCAGAGAAATCAATGGATGGAGGGAACCTTCTGCAAAGAAATTCCAGCTGGTCTGTTCTGAGGTCAGGGCGATGAAGGGACCTCTTTTTTTTTATGGGAAACGCCAATTGGTTGCTAAGTTTTGTTAAGATGTATACTAGTGTTGAGTGAAGTGAGCTTCGATGCTTCATCCCGAGTCGCTTCGTTCAAAACGTCGGAATAATACTGTACGGAGATTCGTCTCCATACAGTATTAGGGCTCCAAGTTCGGTAATTGATTTTTAAAGTGGAAAGCCACATTAAAACTTGAAACCAAACTCTGATTCGGTTCCGAGGTACTAGTCTGAACCAAAGCCGAGTGAGTTCGGTTTTAAGTTTTAAAAATCAATTACCGAAGTTATTTAACGAAGTCACGCTAACTTCGGCTCTTCGGGGCCCATACATTCTAATACTGTACGGAGACGAATCTCTGTACAGTATTATTCCGAAGTTTTGAATGAAGCGACTTGGGATGAAGCATCCGAAGCTCACTTTGCTCAACTCTAGTGTATACCAACCCAAACAGGCTACAGCAGATGACACTTTCATGGTCCCATACTGTGCAGGGACTGTGTTCCAGTTCTCTTCCCAGCACCTGATTAGGAGCTGCGTTGTGCAGTGAGAAAGTCAAAGGAGACAAATTCTCTTTTTGTTGTAGGGGTCTCCCAGCTTTCAGACCTCAAAACATAAGAGAGGCCGCTTTCAGACAAGCGTATTGAGATCCGTCAGTATTCTGGCTCAGGATTCCTGATAATATACCATCAGTATTGCTTCAGGATTTCATCAGGATTTACATGAGTATTTCTTCCTTCCTTTTATTATTCATGCACAAATCCACACAAAACTCTGACATGCTGCGGATTTCAAATACTGACGGAAATTATACGCCCATATGAATAGCTCCATTCATTAACATTAACAACGAATTCCAGGACATAAGATCTGGAATATATATGCATTTCAAATACGCTTGTCTGTAAGCGGCCATAGTAATGGTAAACCTTGAGCAGGGTGGATAAAAAACTATGATTTTTTTTTTATTTCAATCGGATTTTTTTTATATAAAATGCTTTTTGAGGAAAATATATTACCATCCAAAGGTTATTCCATCATTAAATAAAGATTCGTTTTTAATTATGTAGAATAATTTGGTAAATAAATTCATTCACAATGTCATGCTCTTCCAGGGGTTTTTGTAAGATCATGGGGCAGTTTCTCTGCCTACAAGATATTATCACAGATGCTTGGTTTACTTTTGCAGTTCTCAAAACTGAATTGGACTCAGCAGAGATCACATGCCTCTTCTTCACAGCAAAAATGTTATAACATGAACAGAGATGAGAAAAATACCTTAATCCTAACTTCTACGAACCTATGAATGCAGAATCAACCTAATCAAACTAATATGAAAAGTTGTTATTCTAAAAATCTTCATCTACTTGCATATTATAAGTTATACCAGCAAGAATTAGTCTTCATGTAGAAAACTATGATTTAAATCAAGGGAGCTGATAGTAAGCCACTGCTAGACACCCCTGGCAATAGCTAATCTCTGGGTATAATAATATTACAGGTTATAGTTACTGGGATTCAGGAGAAGGGTCATAGATCCAGTGAGTTATTCTTATGTCCAGACTGGACTTGGGAATTTAAAAAAAATAAAATTCCTCCTGAAGATGAGGAAAATTAGCTTCTACCTCATGGGGTTTTTTGCCTTCCACTTTGCAGGATAACAGGCTGAACTAGATTGATGTATTTTTCAGTTGTTACTATGTTAAAAGATCTGGCATGTAGAAATCCAACAGCCCAATCCTTCTTTTCCCTCACATCTGCCATTGGGAAAAGTCAGGACACCATATAGGCATTAGTCAAGAAGTCCTGCAGAAATCGGTAGGTTCACACATTACTGTGTATGGCCAAAAAGTTTCCATAGCTATTGTCGAAACACATGTTGGGCGGACATCTATTCCTTACAATCCCCCAGTCCATAGACGTGTACAAGTGCCCAATGCCCCCATGTGCATTAGATGGTCTGCCTTGCTATGTAGATATCCGTATGCTGATGAATGGTGAATGTGTATTTATGGATCTGTCTTTTCTCAAAAGGAACATGTATGTAGAATTCTTCCTTACTTTTTATTCTATCTTTTGAAGATATGAGTCCTGCATCTGTGAGTGGAACCCTGAAGTCTCTGGAACCAGGAAAGAAACCAGAAGATGATTTTGATATGTTTGCACTTACAAGAGGGAGCTCTCTGGCCGAGCAACGCAAGAGGTGAGCGGACACCTGATTAGTTTCATCCTCGCCTGAATCTATTTTACTGCGTTCTGTGCTTTAGGAGGTTTGCTGGATGAATAATTAGGTTGAGCTTTATAGTATTTACAGAGGGAAATACTCCTAGAAGGAAATGGCGAGCAAATAAGTAGTGGCTACCATTTCAGCAATTTATACAACTTTGAGTGGAAAGCACCCGTCTTTCTCTGAAGTCTGTCTATATATCACCCACCTAACACACGTCATGAAAGGGGTTATCCGAGTAATGGGGAAAAAAAACCTTATAAAACTCACCAGGACATACATATACATTAGTTAAAGGGAACCTGTCACCGGGATTTTGTGTATAGAGCTGAGGACATGGGTTGCTAGATGGCCGCTAGCACATCCGCAATACCCAGTCCCCATAGCTCTGTGTGCTTTTATTGTGTAAAAAAAAACGATTTGATACATATACAAATTAACCTGAGATGAGTCGGAGCTTGAAAATATGACTCTTCTCTGGTCACACAACTAAGATATGACTCTCTTATGGTAATTTGCATAAAAGGCGGAAAGTACAAAAATGCATAATACTTATTGAATTTGTCTGCAAATGAAATTAAAAGTGTAATTTATATCTTTAGGGTAACACAATGAACATTTAGAAACGCTCAGTGAGGGTAGCATAGTAGAGGTGACAGGTTCCCTTTAAGCTTGATTTCTTAAAAAACAAACAAAAAAAACATACTTCCACCTTTGCATAGTTCTGTTATTCATGCTTTGTTTACATGCTGCAGCACAGCTGTGGGGGCGACTAACAATGCTGAGCTCTGCCTCATGGGTATTGGTGGGTGTGAATAATCTGCCCTTCCCCCTCCCCCTGCACTGCAGTGCTTGATCTGCACAACCTAACCTTGCATACAAACACTGTCACATGATCATCTCCTAGTTCATACAGGCAGAAGATCTGCACTACATACATCACACGCTGCACTACATACATCACACGCTGCACTACATACATCACACGCTGCACTACATACATCACACGCTGCACTACATACATCACACGCTGCACTACATACATCACACGCTGCACTACATACATCACACGCTGCACTACATACATCACACGCTGCACTACATACATCACACGCTGCACTACATACATCACACGCTGCACTACATACATCACACGCTGCACTACATACATCACACGCTGCACTACATACATCACACGCTGCACTACATACATCACACGCTGCACTACATACATCACACGCTGCACTACATACATCACAAACATGTCTACATTACACGCTGCACCACACACATCACACGCATGTATGTGGTGCAGTATGTAGCGAATACAGACAGGCTATTATAGCCAAGTGGTAAAGTACAGGGAAGATCCGCCATATTGGACTGGACTTTATCACTTGGCTATGATTGCCTGCTGTTAGACAAGTAATGGTTCCCTGCATAAATCAGCATCAGCATATATATCTATATATACCATCTATATAAATGTATATAGAGATATAGATCGGTAAATATATATCTCCGTATATATATATATATATATATATATATGGTATATATTATATATATAGTGATATAGATTGGTAAATAAATATCTCTATAAATATATATATCATTTATATACACTGAGCACTGCTACACCAGAAAAACTTAATTCTGCTACATTTGACAAAGTCAGCACTGCTATATCTCACCTACACTTCATTTGATAAATTCAGCTGTCAAAACTCATTTAACAAACACAGCCTTCATACATCTCGGCTTTCTTACATCTGACAAACCCAGCTCTACTGCATATCAATCTCCTACATTGGAAGAACTGATTTTACTACAGGTGACAAATTTTGCTCCACTACTCTGAAATAAAACTCCAGCATTGTCCTATTTGAGGGGCTCTATCTTGTTACAACTCTTCTACACCTGACAAACCAAGCACTGCTACATGTGTAGAACTCAGCACTATACACTCACCTAAAGAATTATTAGGAACACCTGTTCTATTTCTCATTAATGCAATTATCTAGTCAACCAATCACATGGCAGTTGCTTCAATGCATTTAGGGGGGTGCTCCTGGTCAAGACAATCTCCTGAACTCCAAACTGAATGTCAGAATGCGAAAGAAAGGTGATTTAAGCAATTTTGAGCGTGGCATGGTTGTTGGTGCCAGACGGGCCGGTCTGAGTATTTCACAATCTGCTCAGTTACTGGGATTTTTACGCACAACCATTACTAGGGTTTACAAAGAATGGTGTGAAAAGGGAAAAACATCCAGTATGCGGCAGTCCTGTGGGCAAAAATGCCTTGTGGATGCTAGAGGTCAGAGGAGAATGGGCCGACTGATTCAAGCTGATAGAAGAGCAACGTTGACTGAAATAACCACTTGTTACAACCGAGGTATGCAGCAAAGCATTTGTGAAGCCACAACACGCACAACCTTGAGGCGGATGGGCTACAACAGCAGAAGACCCCACAGGGTACCACTCATCTCCACTACAAATAGGAAAAAGAGGCTACAATTTGCACGAGCTCACCAAAATTGGACTGTTGAAGACTGGAAAAATGTTGCCTGGTCTGATGAGTCTCGATTTCTGTTGAGACATTCAAATGGTAGAGTCCGAATTTGGCGTAAACAGAATGAGAACATGTATCCATCCTCTGATGGCTACTTCAAACAGGATAATGCACCATGTCACAAAGCTCGAATCATTTCAAATTGGTTTCTTGAACATGACAATGAGTTCACTGTACTAAAATGGCCCCCACAGTCACCAGATCTCAACCCAATAGAGCATCTTTGGGATGTGGTGGAACGGGAGCTTCGTGCCCTGGATGTGCATCCCTCAAATTTCCATCAACTGCAAGATGCTATCCTATCAATATGGGCCAACATTTCTAAAGAATGCTATCAGCACCTTGTTGAATCAATGCCACGTAGAATTACGGCAGTTCTGAAGGCAAAAGGGGGTCCAACACCGTATTAGTATGGTGTTCCTAATATTTCTTTAGGTGAGTGTATGTAAAGAACTAAATTCCACTACATTTGACTAACTCAGGTCTGCTCCATTATATTTGACAAGCTCAGCTGACAAACTCATTTGACAAAGTCCACACTACTACATCTCTGGCCACTCCCTCAGTCAGGGATAAGCCTGTACACGAGACGTCATCACAGGAGCCTGGTGGATGACGTCGCGGGTCACGTGACCCACATCGGCCCTGCAGAATCCCGGTACTATAGAAAAAAATGTAAATTACAAAAGTATTATTAGATAGGTTATAAGACACATGGGCATATATTTATATAACTCGGACAACCCCTTTAAATGCAAAGCCGCATTGGTAGTGATTGGTGGCCGTTCAAGAGAAAAACTTGTGACTTTTAGTAAGGAAATGAAGATCACTATAATGTCATGGCTGGGGCTATTGACACAGATATGATATCGTACTCTACACAATTGCTGAGTCCTCTTCTCCCAAAACCCGCTTCTCCACCATTACAGAAGAAAAACTCTCCACTCTACTCTCCAAATCTCATCTGACCACCTGTGCACTTGACCCAATCCCATCCCACCTCATCCCTAACCTCACCACAGTGTTTATCCCAGCCCTAACTCATCTCTTCAACCTATCACTAAACTTTGGTGTCTTCCCCTCTGCTTTTAAACATGCTACCATTACACCCATCCTCAAAAAGCCTTCACTTGACCCATCTTCCTTGTCCAGTTATCGCCCCATATCACTTCTTCCGTATGCCTCAAAGCTACTTGAACAACATGCCCATTCAGAACTGTCCTCCCACCTCTCCTCCTGCTCCCTCTTTGACCGCCTACAATCTGGCTTCCGACCCCACCACTCGACCGAGACTGCCCTTACCAAAGTCACTAATGACCTACTGACAGCCAGAACCAAGAAACAATACTCTGTCCTCCTTCTCTTTGACCTGTCCGCTGCCTTCGACACTGTTGACCACTCCCTTCTGTAGCAAACTCTCTCATCTCTTGGCATCACTGACCTGGCCCTCTCCTGGATCACCTCATACCTCACACACCGGACGTTTAGCGTCTCCCACTCCCGCACCACCTCCTCGTCTCATTCCCTCTCTGTTGGTGTCCCGCAAGGCTCTGTCCTAGGACCCCTGCTCTTCTCTATTTACACTTTTGGCCTGGGACAGCTCATAGAGTCCCATGGCTTTCAGTATCACTCCTACGCTGACGACACACAAATCTACCTCTCTGGTCCAGACATCACCACCTTACTATCAAGAATCCCACAATGTCTATCTTCTATATCATCCTTCTTCGCCTCTCGCTTTCTAAAACTTAACATGGATAAGACAGAATTCATAATCTTTCCCCCATCTTGTTCAACCCCCCTTCAACAGACCTATCTATCATGATCAATGGCTGCACACTCTCCCCAGTCAACAAAGCCCGCTGCCTTGGAGTGACCTTGGATTCTGCCCTTTCCTTCCGACCGCACATCCAAGCCCTCTCCACCACCTGCCGCCTCCAACTCAAAAACATCTCCCGCATCCGTGCTTTCCTTAACTTTGAATCTGCGAAAATGCTTGTACATCCCCTCATTATCTCCTACTGTAACATTCTCCTCTGTGGCCTTCCATCTAGCACTCTCGCACCCCTCCAATCTATCCTCAACTGTGCTGCCCGACTAATCCACCTCTCACCCTATTACTCCTCTGCCCCTCCCCTCTGCCAATCCTTTCACTGGCTCCCCATTGCCCAACGAATTCACTTCAAAGTACTAACAAATACATACAAGGCCGTCCATAACCTGTCTCCTCCCTACATCTCTGAGCTACTTTCCCGATACACCCCCACACGCACTCTCCGATCCTCACAAGACCTCCTTCTCTCCTCTCCTCTTATCTTCTCTTCCCACAATCGCCTCCAAGATTTCTCCCGTGCATCCCCCACACTCTGGAACTCGCTACCCCAACATATCAGACTCTCACCTACAGTGGAATCCTTCAAAAGAAACCTGAAAACCCACCTCTTCAGACAAGCCTACAACCAGTGACCCTACTGCCTCTATACCGCCATGACCAACTTAACCCGCACCTACTGTGTCCTTCTCCCATACCATGTAGATTGTAAGCCCTCACGGCAGGGCCCTCTCTCCTTCTGTACCAGTTTGTAACTCATCTTGTTTATAATTAGTGCAATTGTCTGTATTATGTAAGTGCACCCCTTATCACATGTACAGCGCTATGGAATGAATGGCACTTTAATAATACATAATAATACTAATAATAATAATAAAGTACTGTTCACCTAGATTCTATTCCTTCCTTTCATTATTCTTTTTTTCTTTCCATTAATTCTGCTCCATTAACTTTGTGTTTGTCAGAGCATTGTGTGACAGTTTATTTTGTCAGATCCATATTACACTATAATATGGATGTGCTGTATGTACTAACATTTTACAGCAAGCATATTACAAAATGTCGAAGAATCGGAGTTGCCCATAAAATTTTTGGACCAGAAGACGCAGCGGACGATAGATAGGATGTAGTCAGGTTTTAGATAAAAATATAGAAAAATTATTTCATACTAGTTCAGCAGTAATAAGATGTTACCTTTATTCAGTGGCTTTTTACGGTGTCATTATGGTGATGCCAAATATTTTTAGGTTTTTATGTTCTAGTTTTGCACATTAGAAACACTTTAAAAGATAATTTTTCTTTGCAATGCCACATTCTAAGAGCCAAATGTTTTATTTTCACATTTTAAACTAATTAAAAAGATTGTTCAGGACGACAGTCAGTGAGCAAAATAAATTAGATTTTCTCATCTTCTAACTCCTTTTTTTTTTTTTTTTATAGAGACCCCTGATTGATAGAGGAGATTGATAACACGCACAAAGGTCCTTGTTATCCCTCTCCCTGGGGTCATGTTGTGTTATACAGAGAGCGGAGAATCTATTCCTCTCCTCTCTCTGCAGCTTTTCAGCAGTCCTCCACTGCCTCTGCTCTTCTCCTACATGCAGGCTGACATAAATGCTGACTGAAAGGGAGGCTACTTCAAACTGCTCCATCTCGGGCTGTATAGCAGCTAGAGATGTGAGCCATTTTTAAAATCAATAAATGCCTGCAGATCTCGCTCTCAACATGATTTCAAAAGGCTCAGTCTCCGATTGTATTGTGTCTAGCACTGCAATCCAGTCTGATTTTAAAGGGGAGATTCTGTCTCCCATTTCTAGCTGCTATACTGCCTGAGATAGATCTGTTAGTAGCTTCTCCCCCCTGACTTCTGACTATAGGATGCAGGGACTTTTTAGCAAGAATAAAAATAAAAAAAATTCGCTAAAAAGTATGTATTCTTCATCTCCATGTTCTGCTGTGCAGTACTAAGATTTAAATTAGTCGATTCAGTCTGCACCCAGTGTGGATTACCGTTATGTTACACACAGTATGATCAGTTTCATAGGAAGTCAATTGGCTCTGGAGGAAACCAAAGTCCTGCAAGGAAATTGGTGCATACACTGGGAAATCGTACAATCTCCATGGAGAGTTTGCTCTGATTAGATTTGATTTTAGGACCACAATGTTGCAAAGAATCAGTGCTATTGACAGACACAACTGTGCTGCTCAGTCCTTTTTTAAATGACACCTAATGGCATAGGAAGCGCAATAATCCAGGGGATTGTGCGAACTGGAAGGTTTATAATCTCCTACTTATCAAACAAGAGTTTGAGTTTTGTTTTAGTAAGCTTTAGGCATACACGGGTATTAAAGGACTACCACCTTTTTTCTGACCTTCAAGCATCTCGAATCTTGTGAGCGTGACACAAGGGTGAGACACTTAACCAGGTGTTGTAATTCAAAGTTGTATGAACTAAGAGAACCGTGAGGCTAATCATGTGAGGTTGCTCCAGAAGATGTAAAATGACCCTTGGTATAATCTGATCTTTAGTTACTGAAGAAGAGTTAAACCTTAGTTTGGCTGCATGACTTGTGGTGTTGACATCAAATTACTGTCCTCTGGGTGAAGTCTATTTCTGCCTCTCCACTGGCATGTACATATCTCCTGCAGGTCTCTGGTCTCCTTGTTGATGGCATTTATATTCTCTTGCTGCCTGGGTTTCTGATTTACTCGAAAGGAAACTTTTTTCCACTTATTTTTGAGCTCACGTGTTGCTCTTTCAGGCGACTCCATCTCTGCTTTTGTCGTTTTTATTTCACAGCGGTTCAGCTTTGCTTGCTTACCATGAGCCTTTCTGATTGTTGTGGCTGGTGCAAGCACTTACGAGCTTTTGTGCCATTCTTTTTCATTAGTGGCATGATAGTGGGCATCTACTTCATCCTGGAGGCCATTATTTATAGCGGGCCTCTAGCTGATGAGCATTTTTTTGACCGGCTTGACCAGCACCTACCTAACCGAATTTCAACAAACTCTGGACTGAACCCAGCTACTCCGAGCAGCTTCAGGTTACCCTCTGACACTGCACATTCCATTTGGTTTGGGGCAAGTAAATAGTTTAGTGAATAAGGGAATTGACATATGGCTGAAAATGTAACCTCTCTACTGCTCCTAAAGGTTTTTATAAAGTTTAGATTGCTGTTTGTTTTCCTATGAATCACTCTTTAGTCTGTATAAATAGTTGCTTAAGTTCACCCCATTTTTCTGGAGGACATAGTAAATGTATTTGCAGATTTGTTTTCCACTGCATTTTAAAGACACCGGTTGTGATGCATTAGAATGTGCTTTTCTTGCTTCGGTTACATAGCTTAATAATGTGTCTGCTCCCACTTTTGCTGCCCTTTGTTCCAGTTATTCTGGATTTCTTTGGTTTTAAACTTCCTTACGTCATTCCTCCTATTATCTCTGTATTAGATTGCATTTTTGTCTCTCAAATTCTTCTTCAATTCTTCCGTTTCCACGTAGTGTTAAATATGAGGATCCTCAAGCGGCAGAAGGACTTGCGGTGGCCCTCGATACTCGGCAGCAGAACACTGGTGCAGTAAGTAGTTTTCTACATGTCCTGTACTTACTGAACTGCCGTAGAAATGCTTAAAGGGGTATTCCGGTTATAAGGATTTATCTCCTATCACCAGGATAAGGGATAGCTATTCGATTCATTCTCTGTTGGACTGCTGGAAATAGCAGAGTACAAGTGCTTGGCTATTTCTTGCTGACCCGGAGAGAATGAATAGAGTGGAGAGGCAGATATTCAACCAGCCGCTCTATCTATAATAGTAGATATGGGTTCCTCATTCTTCTGGTCAGTGGGGGTCCAAAGGGTCAGACCCTTCCCTGCACACCAATCGAATAGTTATCCCCTATCCTGGTGATTGGGATAATGTGTCATAAACATATTAGCCCTTTTAATCACTATGGTTTGCTCAACTCACTATTTATTAGGTAGCTTTATTTCTTAAAAGCGTTCTAATATCCTTAATGTATGAAAGGGTTAATATGACCTCAAAGTGCCTGATATGTGCTGTACTGGTGTGTGGATCATGTATAGTGTGTAGAAACTAATGGCACATTTACCTGCACTGACTGAGCAGGCAGTGGTTATTACCGAGGAGGTGACGGCTGGATTTACATGAAGCAATCGCCTTCACTGTATGGGGACAAGAGATCGCTACTGCAACTCTCGTCCTCTTACAGATTCATTGTTTCTGGGCAGCAGCTTACTGTTTACACAGCATGATCTGCTGCCCACAAATGCTGATTTTGGGGGCTGCATTAATGATTATTAATTCATCTAATGAACAAGCAAATGCTCATTTATTGGGTGAAATAATCATTATTGGTGATATGGGCCGATTATCGGAATTGAGTGTTCATACGAACATTCGTTCCCAATAATGGTTCCGCGTGTAAAGGGACCTTTTAAGGAGTTTCCCAGGCTCCTGATGTTAATGACTATCCTCAAGATATGAAATAAACAAAGGTGAACAGCACTCCTAGAAAATTAGCGTCTCCTGGGGAAGTGGTAAGCTTCCCCGTACAAAATGGGATAATCCACGTGGAAAAAAGAAAAAGGGATGGAGACAGCATGTCCAGAGGTTGGAATTTATTCCAGATGCAACGTTTCGGCAGGAGTTGCTTGACAAAGGCTCCTTAGACGAAACTTTGCTTCTGGAATAAATTCCAATCATTGGACTTGCTGTCACCATCCTTCTTTCTATGTGGATATCCTTAAGGTATGTCATTAATATCCTATGAGTAAGAGCTTATTCAGACAGTCAGTGTTCGGTCAGTGATTTCCATCAGTGATTGTGAGCCAAAACCAGTTGCAGGTCTACAGGAGCAGATCTTTCCCATATACATTATCTATGTGTAGCCTCCACTCCTGGTTTTAGCTCACAATCATTGCTGGAAATCACTGACATCTGAATAAGGCCTAAGGGTCTGACAACTCACACCCCCACCAATCAGCTGTTCCCTGCAACTAGCACTTTGAATGGAACAGAAAGCACAGCTCTGTTCAAACCGTGCTGGGTTTCTGCAGTGAATGAGAGCTTAGCTGCAGTAACCCAGCACGGCCTCTACACTTTGAACGGCGCTCTGCTTCCTGATCCATTCAAAATGCTAGTTCCAGCACCAGAGGCTGCAAGGAACAGGTGATCAAGGGTATGCGGGGTGTCTAGTCCCCACTTATTGGATATTTTAAGGGTATGCGGGGTGTCTAGTCCCCACTTATTGGATATTTTAAGGGTATGCTGGGTGTCTGGTCCCCACTTATTGAATAATGATGACCAATCATGAGGATAGGACATTAATGTCTGGAGCCTGAAAAACCCCTTTAAGTAGAGTAATGACTCCTTCAGTAACGATTTTTGTGAGTGAGTATGCAATAAACAAGCAAATTGATCATTTTGGTAAACCTGTTGTAATTTGGAATAGTATTTAAAAAATAATAATTTTATACATATTTTATTTTCTCATCAGATTCCAGGTACTCAAAACAACTTCATGGATGACATTGAAAAATGGCTGTCTGTTGATGCAGTAAGTAATAAAACCTCGTTATCCTGTTCTATATAGAAGTTGCATGTGGTTTTGCTCCGGCAGCGGGGTAGATGAGTTGGTGAAGTGGCGCTCCAGTGGGCTAGGCCATCCCCTTGGGTTCTCTGAGAACCGCATTTGCGTATGAAAAAAGTCACATTTAATTCCCCATGATCAGTATGCCTGGTTTAGGAAGGCTGATTATGACGACAGATGCTCTTTCATATTGTGTAAGCTTGCTGTGTAAAAAGCATCATAATAATGATAGTGTCGGAAATACAAGGTGTAATCAGAAATAATGATTAGAGGGATCTTGTGATTGATGAGATGCATGAAAGCATAAATTGATGATTTTCATTTCACTGAGAATGGCTTGAACACTCGCGCTGTAATCATTTTGCTTTTTCTACATAACTTATACGAACATCTTCTCTCTTAAGAAACCTGTGGTTACCATAGACACTGGAGCTCATCCTTATTTTTGAGCTTCTCAGCATACGGTTGTAGGGTGCTGGGGTAGCCCCTGACATTCATATTTATGCTCTGTCTGCTTGAAATCCAAACAACAAGTTGTTTGAGAGCCTTATATGTTTAAAAGGGTTTTCCGAGATTTAAATATTGATGAACTATCCTTAGAATAGGTCAATATCTGATCAGTGGGCCCCCACCGATCAGCTGTTTGAGAAGGCACCAATGCTTCTGTGAGCGCTGTGCTCACCAAGGACAGCGCCGTATATTGCATAGAGACTGTGTTTGGTATCGCATAAATGGCTGCAGATATTAGCATTAAAGGCAACCTATCATCCTGACAATGCAAAGTAATCTGCCCGCAGGAGGAGCTGAGCAGATTGATATATAGGTTTATGGGGAAAGATTCAGTATAACTTGTATTTCATTTACATTGCTGCTCATTCTGGGCTTTGAAGTCAAGGAGCCGTCCTATCAGTGACTGACAGCTCTGTCTGTATACACTGTCATAGGGGGAAGGTGGTCCGTCACGGATAGGACGTCTCCTGGACTTCAAAGCTCAGAATGAGCAGATATAAATAAGTAAACTATAAGAGATACTGAACCTCTTCCTATAAAACTATATATCAATCTGCTCAGCTCCTCCTGCTCTATAACCTGCTGCCCACAGATCAGGCACCATGTTCAACATGACAGGTTCTCTTTAAAGAGGACCTTTCATCGGTCCAAACATTGTAAGATAACTATCAGGCTGTATAGATCGGCACTCCGGGATCTCACTGCATTTACTATTATTCCGGGCAATAAGCAAAAAAAAGTGTTAGCTCCTCCTCTCAGCTATATCTCTCCTGCAGACACTGAGCTAATCGGTTTTAGCTTGGTGTCTGTAGGAGGCAGACCTCCCTGCTTTGCAGGTCTGCTGAATTTTTTCTTTTCATTCTTTAACATCTTTCTCTTTCCTTTAGCTGGGTTGATGGTAGTCTACAAGGAGGAGACGGGAGACCAGGGGGTCACCCAAACCCCCTGCTTCTTCCCGTGCTCCAGAAGAAAAGGAGGACCAGAGGTCCCTGTAAAGACCTCTGTCTCCTGCCAGCATTCGCATCACCACGGTTGTCCACCGCAAGTCCCCTCTGTTTCCGATGTAGTGTCCCTCACCAAGGGGCCGCACACCAAAGGTGGTGATCCGGCTGGAGCCAGGGGGGCAGAAAACGTCAGACGGGTGAGTATTCTCTCAGTCCCCAAGACCCCCATTCCTCCTCAGGTTTTTTTCATGTGAATATTCCCTATGGAGGCCTACTTACCTCCACCTGAGGCCTCAGTTTCGGCAGGTGTCCCTTCCCCCAGACTTTCTCTAATGGCTCAGTGTTGTTAGGTTGTTTCCTAAGAAAAATGCCCCTGTAATCTGGTGATTAACCTGCATGTGCATTTGGAAGCCAAGCAGGATGTGTTGTTGATGAGAGTCCAACCTGGTGTAGTAATTGTTCTAGCCCCACCAGCTGCCAATAAGCTTCGCCCCTGCCTTCTGCTTAACCCATTCCTTACCTCAATTCTACTGTGCTGAAGTAAGCGCTTCTGGGCTCTCTGCTGAGGCTTGCAGTGCTGGTTATTAGTACAGATGGATGTGGGTGCAGTTCCCTTAGGTCTGGTTAGAATTGAGCTGTATGTATATTTTTAAAAAAGTCTATATATTTATATATTAACCCTTGGAGGTATTTGGTCTGTCTGAGCCTAGTTCCCATGCCATTCTGTAGGCTGGATACATACGTCGTATAGCGTAAGCGGAATCCTGATGCTGCCGCCGGATACCGCACTCCCTGTAGCTTGCCCTCTTTCTATAGGCGGAGTAGTTACATGGTAGCATACCCTCTTTCCATAGGCCCGTCTTCCATAGGCGGAGAATTGCACGTGCTCTGGATGCCGTGCAGCCTGTAGCATACACTCCTTTCACAAAAGGCGGAGTAACTGCACTTGCACTGGATACCATACAGCGTGTAGCATTACCCTCCTTCCATAAAAAAGGCGGAGTAATTGCACTTACACTGGATGCTGTACTGCCTGTAGCATTACCTCCTTCCATAGGCGGAGTAATTGCACTTACACTGGATGCTGTACTGCCTGTTGCATTACCTCCTTCCATAGGCGGAGTAACTGCACTTACACTGGATGCTGTACTGCCTGTAGCATTACCTCCTTCCATAGGCGGAGTAATTGCACTTACACTGGATGCTGTACTGCCTGTAGCATTACCTCCTTCCATAGGTGGAGTAATTGCACTTACATTGGATGCTGTACTGCCTGTTGCATTACCTCCTTCCATAGGCGGAGTAACTGCACTTACACTGGATGTGGTACTGTCTGTAGCATTACCTCCTTCCATAAGGCAGAGTAATTGCTTTTGCACTGGATACCGTACAGCTTATAGCATCACCCTCCTTCCTTAGGTGGAGTAATTGCACTTACATTGGATGCTGTACTGCCTGTTGCATTACACTCCTTTCATAGGCGGAGTAATTTGCATTTGCATTGGATACGGTACAGTCGGTAGTGTTACACTTCCTTCTTAGGCGGAGTACTTGCACTTCCATTGGGTACTGTATAGCCGGTACCATTACCCTTCTTCCATAGACAGGGTAATAGCACTTCCATGGGGTACCGTACAATCCGTTCCATTATTCTTTCCATAGGCAGAGTAGTGCCACTAACTGGACACGGTACAGCCAGTAGCTTTACCCTCCTCCCATGGGTGGAGTAATTGCAATTCCCGTGGGTGCTGTTCGGCCGGTAGCATTACCCTCCTTTTTTAAAGGACAGAGTGTTTGCACATTTCTTAGGCAGAGTATTGGCACCTTCCGTGGGCTCCTGTAGATCAGGTAGCATTGTTCTCCTTCCATAGGCGGACTATTTACACCACCACGGGATACCAGAAGTTCTGTAGCACTACCCTCCTTCCATGGCGAAGTAGTTGCACTATCACTGGATCCTATGCTTCCGCTAGCATTCCTCTCCTTCCGTAATAGGAGTATTTGCACTTACTCTGTATACTGTACGTTTTGTGGTATTACCCTCTTTGTATAGAGTGTTTGCTCTACCACTGGTTCCTATACAGGCTATTGCATTACCCTTCTTCATTGGGCGCTATGAGGCAGCCTTGCGCTGGCCATAGATTTGATGGCTATTCTTGTTCCGTGCCCCTACTGTATGACTCCTTCCCAGGGGGAGTATTTCTGTTCATCGTCCCCCTTCTAGGGGTGGAACCTTCTCGCTAGTTGTAGCTGTGATTGTGCCTTGTCACAAATGGCACTGTGCTCATGTTCTGCCATCACCAGGTGAAATAGATTCTCCAGGCCTTATATGTATGGTGTTCCTGAGGCACTGGCTGACAGGTACTCTTATTGCCTATAGTGCTGTCATCTGCCCATACCATGACAGGTTTCAGCTGGTGGGTTTGCTCACTTCTTGTGGGTATTAGTACGGCTTTCGGTGCATGGTATAACCTGCCGATTTCTAGGGCGCGGGCTTTGAGCCTTTACAGGTAGTGCATTGCATCTACCTTCTACTACGGTGACCACATCAGCGTTGCCTCCGTGTGGTTATGGGTATGCACTTATTCAGTTTGCATATGTGTATTGTTTGCATGGCTCCCCTCCCCGGTGAGCGATCATACTGCCCTTGTTGTCGCCCCTTGATGTTGGTTCCCTACTGAGCCGCATCAGCCTTCTCTACTTTTCCCCTTTCGCAAGGCGAGTAGTTGCACTTTCTCCACATACTGTTACTGCCTGCTCGGCTAGTGTTCATAGCCATTGGGGGATCGTATGCCCCCTTTCTGCTGTGGGGTGCCTGCGCAGGTGGTGTTGGTCTAGGTTCTCTAGCCCTGACTTGTTCATCATGGTCCCAGACGTCCTCTTTCCGACAGACGGATTCATTTTTCATCATTCCGGAGGGACCGAGACGAGGGCTGGCTGTCTCCAAAGTTTCCATTTCCCGATGGATTTGTTTGGCCATGGTGGAAGCGTACCGCATCAGTGGCTGGGCTCTTCTGGGTTACTGCTCATTTTGCTCGGGCAATGGTTGGGCAGTACATCATGGGGCTTCGGCCATTCAGGGGTGCAGGGTGGCTGCTTGGTCGTCTGGGCACACTTTTCCAAGTTTTACAGAGTGCACATCTTTGCATCTTCTGACACTTCTCTGGGGCGTAGAGTTTTGCAGAAAGCGGTCCTCGGATTGGCAGGATGGCTTCTTAGTTTATGACCCACCCTGGGGACTGCTCTGGAACGTCCCAAGGTCAAGACTGTGTCCCCCAATGATACGGATGAGAAAACTAGATTTTTGTACTTACCGTAAAATCTGTTTCTCTTCCGTTCATTGGGGGACACAGCTCCCACCCTGTATGTACATTACTGGTTCTCTTAGATGGGTCCTTCTGGTTCTTCAGGATGACCCATCTCCGGTTTTCTTCATTTTTATGATTTGCTGTTGGCTTCTCCTGACTGCTTTTATACAAACCGATTAGCTCAGTGTCTGCAGGAGGGATATAGCTGAGAGGAGCGCTAACACTTTTTTTTGCTTAGTGTCGCCTCCTAGTGGCTATAGCTATACCCAAGGTCAAGACTGTCCCCCAATGAACGGAAGAGAAACAGATTTTACGGTAAGTACAAAAATCTATTTTTTAGACAGGGGCTGGAATCTATTGAACTGGTTATCAGAAGTCTGTAGCCTTTTTCTTCAGATTTGTGAAAGATTTCTACGGGGAGCTCCACAGCTTCTCATTACACATCATGCATGTCCTGGCAACTGGAATCGCACTCTAGGTTTAATAGGAGTTGTTGCCATAGCTCTTGAAATGTCATCTGCCGCCTGCTGTCGCTTGCTGTGGATAATACTTCCGTTTTCTTTCCATACACAGGAAGATGAGATTGAGGGGGAGGAAGGTGTTACAAGTGAAGGTAAGTGGCCAGCATGTAATCTTCTGCTATGACGAGCACAACAGTTTGCTAGTGGCTACCACGCAGTTCTGGCTGTTGCTCCAGTCTTGGTCCTGTAAGGAATTAGAATGAGCCAATTTTGTCACATAAAAGAGATTTGATATTTACTTGGACATTTGCTTTTGCTTCTCAGCCACCACTTGTCATTGGCATCTATGTAAATGGCCCAGTAACCCTCCTGGTGCAGCTAGAATAAATATTGTGAGGGGAATTTATTAATCATACTGGAATAAGATGCGCCAAATTTATAAGAAGTTTGGTGCTTCTTCTGGTAGTCTGTGCACCAGGAAAGCAAATATAAACCGGCTGTGGTTTGGTGCAGATTTGCTCTACGATTGACATCAATTACTGATGTAAATTGTAGTAAATTTGTCAGGCAGCAAGAGGACTCTCCACTTCCACTAAGCCCCGTGCAGTTTTTGGGAAAGTGGAGAGTGTGGTGTAGCATTGAAAAAAAAGTTGCAAATTTGCACAATTATTTTATTTTTATTTATTTTTTTACACCAGAAGAAACTATCATGGGTATGTCTAACTACTTGACCAGGTTTTAGGTACATTACTTTGAAATGGGGGGTCTCACAATGAGGGCTGTGTTGATCATGACTGCCAACCTGATTTAGTTTTTTGTTTCTGGGCAGCTGACTTTTTTTGCAGACAAATTTGAAAACCATAAGGTCTCATGCACACAACTGTATTTTCGGTCTGCATGCGATTCTATTCATTTGTATTGGGCCACACGTGCTGTCCACATCCGTGCAACTGTATGCCCGTCCTGCAAAAAAAAATGAAACATGTCCTATTGTCCATTTTGCGGACAAGAATAGGTATTTTAACAATAGGGCGGGACGTACATGGACCACTTCCGTATTTTGCGGGTCCGTGGTTTGTGGACCGCAAAATGCTTACAGTAGTGTGCATGAGGCCTAAAGATTATGGGGGTCATTTATTAAGATCAGCATTTTAGACGTCGGTCTTAATAACCCCTTTATCTGCCGCTGAATCTGCCGAAGTTATAAAGAGGCGCAGGCCTCTACATAACTTCGGTGCATCCAGCACCAGTCTAAATGTAAGACTGCTTCCTAGCTGGCTTACATTTAGACCATTTTTTTACGCCTAAAATGACCCCTTATGTTTATAGCTGAGTTACAACTATAAAACAAGTATAATAATAATCTGTTTAAGCCCCTCCAGCTTCAGAAAGGTTACTGACAGTCTGTGGAAAAAGTCCCCTCTTTTTACAGACTGTCTGGAAATTTACACTCACTTGGCAACTCTAATTGTAGATCTAATTGGATCCATCGGTACTGTCTTCTGACAGCTGAACCAGTGATCATATGACAAATACTCACCATCAGGCATCCAACCTGTAGCTGCACCGTTCTCCATGAAGCCACTATGGCTGCCGTAAAATATAGTTCCTAAGAAGGCAGCGCATGTTGTACTTCTTGGCCAAATCTCTTATCATGAGGCAGTTTTATAGCTATTGCCAACTATTTGTCCTTTTATAAAAAAAATATAAAATTTTTTATACTGCAAGTTTTGTCTTCGGAGATTTAAATTGGTCTTGTTCTTCGCACAGAATTTGATAAATTCCTAGAGGAACGAGCAAAGGCAGCAGATCGTGTTCCAGCATTGCCTTCTCCTCCAACTGATGGCCCTAGAGTTGCCTCCAGCACAGGGCGGGATAAGAAAGAGAAAGATGAAGACGCTCTCTTTGCCTTGTGAGTCCCTAAATCTCTGTCTGGAGCTTATGGACATCTGGGAAATCTCACAGATTGCTGTAAAGTGGAACTGTCCAGTAGGAGACTCTTCTGAAGCAAAGAATGTTTCCTGTGTTACTAGGATCTTCTGGAATATGGACACCATGAGTAACACCAGACCACACAGCTGTTTTACTCTGTTGATTTGATCTCTTGTGATGTTAGCTAAGATAGCTACATGTCCTGATGCTTAAGACCTTGTTGGTTGGACCTTTGCTTTCTTCTTGTCTGGATAATTGTCTAAAGTGGAGCCATTGATTAGCACTACAAACCTGAAGCTATACGTCCAACAGTCACACCCAACCACCTACAGATTGCACTACTGGAAAGCGTATCCAACTAAACATACAATGGAGTTTGATCATATTATCACTACCACCTTCCTTTTAACACCAAAAGTGCCTTCTTGGTCTTGATTTGCTTTGTTAAATTTTTTTTTTTTAAAGTGGTGCCTCAGCTAAGAGGTTTTTCTACATATTAGGAGCAGCACGTGGCTATTCCAGCACTATATATGTTTAGGTACGGGAAAATGCTGCTATATATATATATATATATATATATATATATATATATATATATATATATATATACACACACACACACAGTATATATTACACCTAGTGTTGGAATAAACCCACAAGATGGTAACCTGAAGACTGGTTTGTTTTATCTCTTTTTTTGTAAAACCATGGATATTTTCATCATGGTTGCCATGGCTATATTCAGGGGCACCTACAGTATATGTTTCTGTCATGTATTTTTTAGTTTTAACATTCTTAAACGGGACCGGTCACCTTTCCTGACATGTCTGCTTTAGCAACTACTTGCATTCCCCATGTAATCACAATTCTGGAGCATCTATCCTTATGACTCTATATTGTGCCATTCCTCTGTTATTTTCTGCTAGAAATGTATGAATGAATTGCCAGCAGCTTGCAGTAAAGGTACAGAAGGGTGTTACCAGTTGGGGGTGTGTCCCTGTACAGCCTGACACCAGCAGCACTGATTGGACAGAGTCAGACACCTCCACTACTGGTAACACCCAGCAGTACCTTTACTGCACACTGCTGGCAATTTATTTGTAAACTTTTAGCAGAAATAACACAGGAATGGCACGACATAGAGACATAAGAATAGATGCTCCAGAATCCTGATGTCCCTTGTTTTAAGGCTTGGATTTTATAAGATTACTTTGAAAACAAATCCATCATATTTGTTTTGGCTTCATTAAAAGGGTTTTGTAGGAGGTTAATATGGATGACCAATCCTTTGGACGATCAGCTGTTTTCATATGCTGCTGTGTGCTGGAACCAGGTCCTGGAACACCTCTGTATACTGTGTAGTCGCCATGCCTGGCTACTGCAGCACAGAGCCCGTTCAGATGAATGTGGGTTGGAGCAGCGTTGCAGTAACCAGTCATGGCCACTACCCAGTGTATGGAGCTGTGGTCTTCCAGTATACAGCAGCTCCTGAACACAGCTCATCAGCGGGGGTGTCGGGAGTTGGACCCCTTGCTAATTTGGTATTGACGATCTATCCTAAGGATGCATCAATAATATAAAGGTGATGCCCGGGCTACAGTTTTTAATGACTTATCCCCAGGATAAGACATCAGTATCAGATCGGCAGCAGTCTGACTCCTGGTACCCATTGCCGACAGCTGTTTAAAGGGGCAGTGGCACTCCAGTGAGCACTCCGCTGTACATTGTATAGCAGTCCAGGCCCATTCTCTTTAACAGGACTGAGATGCACATAGTGCATGTGACCAATGAACATGACGTCACTGTCCAAGGAAGAGGCTGATTGGTGCGGGTGTCAGACTCTCACTGATCTGATATTGATGACCTATCCCAATGATAGGTCATCTATATCGTGAAACCAGACTACCCCTTTAAACTCTTGGAAAACACCTTTAAGAACAAAAGCTGTGCTGTTAGTGTGCATAGGGCCTTAAAGAGGACCTGTCATGGAATTACCATTCTGGAGCATGTTTTCTTATAACTCTGTTATGCAATACTTCTATTATACCTACTAGAAGTCTACAAATGTATTGACAGCATTCTGCAATAATGGTTCAATTGGGTGTTACCAGTAGTTTGTGACACATCACTGATTGGATAGAGTCAGACTGTGCAGGGACATCGCAAACCCCCTTCCCAGCTGATATCGCCCAGTTGAACTTTTTTGCAGATTGTTGGCAATCCATTCATACGCTTTTAGTAGGAATAATAGAGGAATGACACAACATAAAGTTGTAGGAAAAGATGCTCCAGAATTGTTATTACATTGATAAAACAACTAGTTACTAAAAGGAGCATGCCAGGAGAGGTAACGGATCTTCTCACTCTCCATATATATGTATATAAATGTAGGCGTCCCTGGAGGTAGCCATGGAAACCAGAATCTGCTATTTTTACTGTTAGCTGCTTTCAGAGCTGAACAATTGTACAAATGGAAATAAAGTTTATATTGCAAAATTGCCTCTCATTTCAGAATTTAAAAAAAACTAATGTTTCCACTCCTATAACGTAGATTGTATAATCCTAACCCATACTGTAATTCTGTTCATAGTAATAATAATGTTGGAACATTTTGATGTTAGTGGCCCTTAAAGGTCAGCATTTATCTTCATGTTTGTATGTGGTAATATTTTGCATAGTTGATCTGTCCTGCAGCCGCTAGAAACTAATCGCATATCCCTTTTGGAGAAAAGGAGAGTCCTACCAATGATGAAACTTTTGGATAAAAGATTTAAACTCCTTTTGCCTGGGAACCTGTACGTAATGCAGCTGCTTACCTTGATCTTTACTTCTCTTCATAATTGACTTTCTGGTTTTTGTGGTGTCTATTAATGTCATTGTATGTTGGAAGAATGTTTTAAAACAACAAGATGTTTCCCTCTAGTTTTTTCTTTTTTTTTTTTTTTTTTTTTTTTTTCAAATCTTGACAATTCTTGGGAGTCTCATTATTTAAACATGTATTAAAGTAAATGAATAAATAGAATCGAAATGATACGATGTTGATTCCTTCCTGTCCGGTATTGCCTTGCACCATGTCAATCTGTCGGTGTTGGCGCTATACCGCAAGTCGTACCTACAGATTTCCCATGACAGCTGCCTGATCTTGTTTTATAAGACTCTGGGTCACAGCATGAGATACATATTAGTATGCCAATGCATTTACAGCATGCTTCCTTAGGCAAAAGTGAGCCATGCCTAGGGGTGGCCATGTACCGAAAGACAACTGCTCCTAAGGCCCCTATTACATGGAGTGATGATCGGAACTAAAGTTAATTTGCCAGTCATTGCCACTGATCACCGCTCATTTGACAGGTGATTGCATCTTTTATGCGGTGTTAGAAATTGTTGCTTGTCAGCGAGACATCACCATCTATACACAGGGGATGTACTGCCAATAAATCAAAACTATATGAGGAGGAGTGCTCATTTCACTGCATTCTCCGCATCCGACGGTCCACACCGCAAAAAAGTAGTTGCATGCACTACTTTTTTGCCGTCCATGGTCACGGACAGAACCACGGAAACACTCCGCAGTGCTTCAATGGGGTTCCGTGCCCATATTCCGCACCGACCTTGCGGATTGTGGACCCATTCAAGTGAATGGGTCTGCATCCGTGATGCGGGGTACACATGGCCGGTGCCCGTGTATTGCAGACTCGCTGTTAGCGGGCCGCAATACGGCTATGTCCGGGCAATGCATGAGGCCTAACGGTCAGAGGTAGATTCTAGGTCATGCACTTGGAAACAGATCCCCTCTAATCAGATATTGATGAGCTATCCTGAGGATCTCGGACAACCCCTTTAAAATTGTCTTAAAGGAGTTGTCTCACCAGCAAATGGCATTTATCAGTTAGAAAAGTTAATACAAGGAACTTACTAATGTATTGTGATTGTCCATATTGCCTTCTTTGCCGGCTGGATTTATTTTCCAACACATGATACATGCTCATATCCAGGGGTTATGACCACCCTGCAATCCAGCAGCGGTGGTCATGCTTGCACATTAGAGGAAAAGGCGCCAGCCTTTCTGGTGGCTGGGACAGCAGGAGTGCACATAGTCAGGTGTTAAATCTCAAAAATGAGTCCAAAAAACAGATGTGGTAACAGCATGCTACTCCATCCACCTTTATCATGCTCAGGTTTGCATACAGAGTTACTACAACATCTCAACCTGCTCTCTTGCAGCGGCTGTTGCTGTCACTCCATATAGAAAAAAAAAAAGATGGATCATTAATTGGAAGCCGGTGCCATATCTGTTTTTTTTAGATTCAGAATGTCTCGTCTCATAATTTTTTAGCAGTATTCCCCTTCCCAAGCTCCATGAACATCAACACCTCCACAAAAGCACCATCAGGGAGGTTTCTATGCCTCCTAAGGATCAGTACATGAAAATATCAGAACGTGGATTAAGGACGAAGGAATCAACCCACCAAGAGAAGAAGTGTTAATTTCTAGACACTTTAAAATGAACACAATACACATTTACAGAAAAATATTCAGAAAAATGGGGCAGAACTCCCAGTATTGAAGCTTCTATATATTAAAACATCATTTTTCTCAGCACATATGAACATAGGACCAACACAGATGCCTTCAGCTACCAAGTAAACATGTAACAGGTCAGCCAGTGTCAAATCTGCTGACAGAAGCCCTTTAAAGGACACAATGGATAAGAGAGGAAGGAATCCTGAAAAGTACATAGGAAGCAAGTACAGCAGTCTTTAAGCCAAGCATCAATGTTGTGTGTACTGATCGAAAAAATATTTGGCTGAAACAGTTCGATGATCGCCTGAAGGAGGAAATATTGGCAACTATGCCGGTCCTTTTGAAGGCTGTGGACTTCTACTGATGCTACCAGTCTTCGTATAAGAGCAACAGCTCCTTTCAAAATTAGCTAGGAGAGCTCTCTGACTTTTAGTTTTGGAACGGGGACACTAGTTTTAAATTAGGACTGTGCTTGAGGAAAGACAGAAGTATTTTGGCAGTGACCTAGATGTTATATTAAAAAAAGCATATAATAAGACTTTCCTTTTGACAGAGAAAACCCCGGGAAAGAACTATCTGGACAAAATCATAGAAGAAGAAAGAATTCCTGTTCAGTGCAAACTATGGAGAAGGCTCATCTAGAAAAGCTCAATGATGCCAGCCAGATGATGAGTTGGTGGGCAAACTAAAACCCTCTTCCCAAACACAGGATTTTAACAAGTTTATTGACAAAGGACATTGTGTCCCAGGGTTCCTAACTGGAAGTCACCTCTTCCTCCATTGAATTTTGTGGTCGCCTCTATGATATGTCCATCTGGAGGCTCTAGAGAAATAGATACTTTGCTGGTGATTCCAGTTCAAGTGTCACAGCCAGACAGCTGAGAAGCTCTGACAGGAGCCTTTCAGATCCTCCTCCTTGAATTTCTTTGTTTTGGTTGAGTTCCTCATCTCGTTAGTCTATCTCAGCTGTCATGCAGTTGGACTGATTGCTGCCCTTTAAGTTCCTCCCCAGAATGCAGTAGTGTGCGGCTTATACAACTTCCTGGAGTGTGTGTGCATGCTGTTCCTAGTTCTCAGTCCACAGTCCCCAGTCGTCTGCAAGATAAGTGCTGTTTATGTATTTATGATTTTCTGTTTTCTGGATCCAGGTGACCCTGACTCCCTCCGTGTCTGTGTAGGGAGCCGGTGGTCGTATCCCCTCACTATTGTAGGGTCTTCAGGTGTAAGATAGTCGAGGTACGTGGATATGCGCCCATCCACCTTTGGGGTGGTCGCATAGGCTGAGCAAAAAGGGAGAGTGGCAGGTCTCATGCAGGGGTCTCCCTTTTGTTCCTTAGTTGTGGATCCAGTGAGTCATTGTTTATATTGTATTGTCTTGTTTCCTGTACACCATCCGTGACATTATAAGCCGCCAAAACCGTCTCAAGCATGGATCCGGTTTCACTTTTGGCTGAACGCCTCCAGGGTCTTTCATTGGAGGTAGCTGATCTCCGTAGGATTTTTTCTCAGTTTCAAGTGACCGGTTCAGCTTGCGTTCATGGAGTTTGTGCTGAGCCTAAGATCTCGCTCCCGGATACGTTCTCTGGGGGTAGTGAGAATTTTGTGCGTTTTAAAGAGGCTTGCAAACTCCATTTTCGCCTTCTTCCCCATTCCTCTGGTGATGAAGAATGGAGGGTGGGGATCATTGTATCGCTGCTCAGGGGTAACGCTCAGTCTTGGGCCTTTTCGCTACCGGAGGGGGCACGGCCCCTCCGCTCAGTGGATGAATTCTTTTTAGCCCTGGGTCAGATATATGATGATCCGGATCGTATTGCTCTGGCTGAGTCTAAACTACGTCTGTTATGCCAGGGTAAACAATCCGCAGAGATATACTGCTCAGAATTTCGGAGATGGGCAGCTGATACTGGTTGGAATGATGCTGCACTCTGAAGTCAATTTTGCCAGGGTCTTTCAGAGGGATTGAAAGATGCATTTGCCTTTCATGAGGCCAATCTCCCTGGACTCTGCTATGTCTCAGGCCGTTCGTATTGACAGGCGTCTTAGTGAGAGAGGAGAGATCTCTCCTTCCTGTCATACTCAGTCCCGGGACAGTGCAGCGGTCTCATTCTATGCGCAGGGGTCTCAGTCACTGTCAGCCCCTTCTGAGCAGGAACCCATGCAGCTGGGGTTGATTGCCTCAGACAATAGAAGATTCAGCCCGCATGGGAGGCTTTTGTTTTTGTTGTGGAGGTATAAATCATTTGGCAAATGTTTGTCTCTCTAGGAGATTAAGGCAGTTTTCTGGGAGTAATAAAGAGACAAAAAGGAAAAAATCTTTTAAAAATGTTCCGTCTGTTACTATTGGCAGGGTTGAGGCGGAAATTGAAGGTTTTCCGTTTGCTTGTAGTTCCCGTTTTGTCCTACCTGCTAGGGTGGCGCTAGAGAGCAAGAGCATTTTTTGTGGATAGTGGAGCAGCTGTCAATCTCATTGATAATCAATTTGCAATAACTCATGGTTTCCAGGTATGCACTTTGGGAAAGGATATTCCTGTTTTTGCTATTGATTCCGCTCCACTTTCTCAGAAATCATTAAAGGGCATAGTTCACAATATCCGTTTAATTGTGAGTGATGCTCATGTTGAGGATGTGTCATGTTTCGTCCTTAGCGGTTTGCCTACTCCTCTAGTGTTGGGACTACCCTGGCTCACTAAACATAACCCCACCATTGATTGGCAAGCGAGGCAAATAAATGGTTGGAGTGACTTTTGCAGAGAGAATTGCCTCATAACATCTGTTTCTGAGGTTTCTACTAAGACTGTACCACCTTTCCTCTCTGAATTTTCGGATGTCTTCTCTGAGAGTGGAGTTCAGGATTTGCCTCCGCACAGGGAGTATGATTGCCCTATTAATCTCATCCCAGGCGCCAAGCTGCCTAAATCTCGTTTATACAATCTCTCCCAACCTGAGAGGGTCGCTATGCATGCTTATATCTCTGAGAGTCTGAGAAAAGGACACATACGACCCTCGAAGTCACCTGTTGCCGCTGGCTTTTTCTTTGTTAAGAAAAAAGATGGTTCTTTAAGACCTTGTCTGGATTTCAGAGAGCTGAACAGTATCACTATTCGTGATCCTTATCCGCTTCCTCTGATCCCGGACCTGTTTAACCAGGTTGTTGGGGCTAAAGTCTTTTCCAAATTAGACCTAAGAGGGGCATACAACCTGGTCAGGGTCAGAGAAGGAGACGAATGGAAGACGGCTTTCAATACCCCTGAGGGCCATTTTGAGAATTTGGTTATGCCTTTTGGTTTGATGAATGCCCCAGCCGTTTTTCAGCATTTCGTGAACAGCATTTTTTATCATTTAATGGGAAAATTTGTATTAGTGTATTTGGATGACATTTTGATTTTTTTCTCCTGATTTCAAGACTCATAAGGAACACTTACGTCAGGTCTTGCTCATTCTGCGGGAGAATAAATTATACGCAAAACTGGAAAAATGTGTGTTTGCAGTTCCAGAAATTCAATTTCTGGGGTTTCTTCTCTCCGCTTCTGGTTTTCGCATGGACCCCAAGAAGGTCCGCGCTGTGCTTGAGTGGGAGCTTCCTGAGAATCAGAAGGCACTGATGCGTTTTTTGGGCTTTGCCAATTATTACAGGAAATTTATTTTGAATTATTCCTCTGTTGTTAAACCACTCACTGATATGACCAGAAAGGGGGTAGATTTTTCTTCCTGGTCGGTAGAGGCGCGTAAGGCCTTTTCTAATATCAAGGAGAGTTTTGCTTCCGCTCCCATCCTAGTACAACCTGATATTTCGTTACCCTTCATAGTTGAGGTTGATGCTTCTGAGGTAGGGGTGGGGGCGGTCTTGTCTCAGGGTTCCTCTCCTGCCAAATGGCAACCGTGTGCCTTTTTCTCAAAGAAACTCTCCTCCGCAGAGAGAAATTATGATGTGGGAGATAGGGAATTGTTGGCCATCAAGTTGGCTTTTGAGGAATGGCGCCATTGGCTAGAGGGAGCCAGACACCCTATTACCGTGTTTACTGACCATAAAAATCTGGCCTACTTGGAGTCAGCCAAGCGTCTGAACCCGAGACAGGCCAGATGGTCTTTGTTCTTTTCAAGGTTTAATTTTGTTGTCACGTTCCGCCCTGGGGTTAAGAATGTGAAGGCAGATGCCCTGTCACGTTGTTTTCCGGGAGGTGGGAATTTTGAAGACCCGGGTCCCATTTTGGCTGAAGGTGTGGTGGTCTCTGCTCTTTTTCTTGAATTGGAGGCAGAGGTGCAGGCAGCCCAGTCAGAAGCTCCTGATCTTTGTCCTCCTGGGAGGTTGTTTGTGCCTCTCGCTTTGAGACACAAGATTTTTAAAGAACACCACGATACAGTCCTTGCTGGGCACCCGGGGGCAAGAGCCACACTGGATCTCATCGCTCGGAGATTCTGGTGGCCTGCGCTTCGTAAGTCGGTTGAGGGTTTTGTGGCAGCTTGCGAGACTTGCGCTCGTGCCAAAGTCCCTCATTCACGGCCATCAGGTCCTCTCCTCCCTTTGCCCATTCCTTCCCGTCCTTGGACACATCTGTCCATGGACTTCATAACGGACTTGCCTCGTTCCTCGGGTAAGACTGTGATTCTGGTGGTGGTGGACCGTTTTAGCAAAATGGTGCATTTTATCCCTTTTTCCTGGTTTGCCCAATGCTAAGACGCTGGCGCAGGCATTTATTGACCACATTGTCAAATTGCATGGTATTCCTTCAGACATAGTCTCTGATAGGGGCACGCAGTTTGTTTCCAGATTCTGGAAGGCTTTCTGTTCTCGCCTAGGGGTTCGGTTGTCATTCTCTTCTGCTTTCCACCCGCAGTCGAATGGCCAGACGGAGCGCGTCAATCAGAATCTGGAGACATATCTGCGCTGTTTTGTGGCGGAGAATCAGGAGGATTGGTGTTCTTTTTTGTCCCTTGCTGAGTTTGCTTTAAATAACCGTCGTCAGGAGTCCTCTGATAAGTCACCATTTTTTGGTGCATATGGGTTTCATCCGCAGTTTGGGACTTTCTCGGGAGAGGGGTCTTCTGGTTTACCTGATGAGGACAGATTCTCCTCAGGATAATCTAAAGAGCATGAGTGAGAGATATAAGCGTGTGGCAGATAAGAGACGTGTGCCTGGTCCGGACCTGAATGTTGGTGATCTGGTGTGGTTGTCTACCAAGAATATCAAATTGAAGGTTCCCTCCTGGAAGTTGGGTCCTAGGTTTATTGGGCCTTACAAGATCCTGTCTGTCATCAATCCTGTTGCCTACCGTCTTTATCTTCCTCAGACTTGGAAGATCCATAATGTTTTTCATAAGTCCTTATTGAAACCTTATGTTCAACCTATTGTACCCTCGCCTTTGCCTCCTCCTCCGATTATGGTTGATGGAAATCTTGAATTTCAGGTCTCTAGGATTGTGGATTCTCGTCTTGTCTGCGGTTCCCTCCAGTACCTCGTTCATTGGGAGGGTTATGGTCCTGAGGAGAGGATGTGGGTCCCAGTGACGGACATTAAGGCCTCTCGTCTCATCAGGGCTTTCCATAGGTCCCATCCTGAGAAGGTGGGCTCTGACTGTCCGGAGTCCACTCGTAGAGGGAGGGGTACTGTCACAGCCAGACAGCTGAGAAGCTCTGACAGGAGCCTTTCAGATCCTCCTCCTTGAATTTCTTTGTTTTGGTTGAGTTCCTCATCTCGTTAGTCTATCTCAGCTGTCATGCAGTTGGACTGATTGCTGCCCTTTAAGTTCCTCCCCAGAATGCAGTAGTGTGCGGCTTATACAACTTCCTGGAGTGTGTGTGCATGCTGTTCCTAGTTCTCAGTCCACAGTCCCCAGTCGTCTGCAAGATAAGTGCTGTTTATGTATTTATGATTTTCTGTTTTCTGGATCCAGGTGACCCTGACTCCCTCCGTGTCTGTGTAGGGAGCCGGTGGTCGTATCCCCTCACTATTGTAGGGTCTTCAGGTGTAAGATAGTCGAGGTACGTGGATATGCGCCCATCCACCTTTGGGGTGGTCGCATAGGCTGAGCAATAAGGGAGAGTGGCAGGTCTCATGCAGGGGTCTCCCTTTTGTTCCTTAGTTGTGGATCCAGTGAGTCATTGTTTATATTGTATTGTCTTGTTTCCTGTACACCATCCGTGACATCAAGAATCTCAGCTCTACCAGGTATTCTATTCTTCACAGTTCCTAGGTCCCAAACCAAATTGGGTTATTATAAGGTTAAAGTCACTTAACAAATTGATCTCATACGAAAACTTCAAGCTAGAAAAAAAAAATTCTACAATCCTTGTGCTGAAGGCAAACTTCTTTGTGGTGTCCATATATACAGTATGCATGTTTTCATGCACAGATCATTCTGGAATCTCAAAATTTCCTAAGATGTGCCTTGATGTTAAAGGAAAAGTAATTCCCGACCTTACCCTTTGGGCTTTTCTCTGCCCCCAGGATCTTAATAAAGATTATGGCACAAATCACAGTACATCTTCATCAGTAATCACTCTCAAATTTAGCCAATCTACTAATTGGACACAGAACAGAAACTTTACTGCTATTTGAAACCAAATTACTGTCATCACTGAAAATCTCAAGATACTCTAGGAATTCTGTTCAATATCACCTCTCTTATGCCTCTCTTCAACATTCAAAACAGCTACATTGATTCAGGCTGGCCTTTTGCTGTTAAAAATATGCAATGTCTATACTGAGATTACCAACTGTAACTAAAGAATATGGCTCCTGGCGGTGGCATAACTTGAACTGAATAGGCCCCACAGCAAATCTTTCAGTTGGGGCCCCCCCCCCCTCCAGTAACTGCAACCCCCTCCTCCTGTGCAACCCCCACTCCTGTGGCTACTCAAGATCGCTCTCTGAGACCAGGCTCAGCAGCTGCTCCATCGGTTTTCTATAGTGTCTCTGTATATAATGCAATTTTATAATACTGTTGAGGGGGCCCTGACGATAAAATCTTTCAGTCGTCCTCTGTGGTGAGCCCCTTCTGAGTTCAGGCCCCAAAGCAGCTGCTTTCCCTGCCTCCCCTATAGCTATGCCCCGGCTCTCAGCCAGACTGTCAGTCTCACGGCTGTATTTATATTGGTGCCTCCCAGGCATCAGGTCTGAATACTTTCTATCAGGGCCCAAATTGACAGAAGGTAGGACCAACACTTGTATGCAGGGTCAGCTCAAGTAGGTGCGGCTAACACATGTAGTCGAAGCCAGCAATGCCACAGAGGGGCAGTATATGGTGCTTCAGTTTGGTATTTGGTTCTGCTGCACAGCCAAATACTACAGTGCAGCACACTATTTCATAGTAGATGAAACATTCAAAGTCGATTCACATAAAACTTTGTTAGAATACTGTACGGAGCGAGCGCTCCATACAGTATTAGAATGTATTGGCTTAGATAAGCTGAAGTTATTACTTCGTGAAGTCTCGCTAGACTTCGGGTAATAACTTGAGAAATTAATTTATACTGTTAAAAACATTTTACCGAACTCTGTTTTGGTTTTTAGCCAATATACTCTAACACTGTAGGGAGAGCTCGCTCCGTACAGTATTCTAGCAAAGTTTTATGTGAATCAACTTCAGATGTTTCATCCGAAGTCAATTCGCTCATCCCTAGTCTCCACTTAAGATATGGAGAAGGGAGCTGAGGAGGTATGACATGGGTCACAACAGAGAGCCAGCTCTACCAAACATATAGGAGAATACAGCACTACATACCTGTTACATCCAGTGATATCTCCTCTGATGTAGATGTTCTCTTTCCTCCTCTTTTTAATTCGGACCAGACCGACATGACAAATTCTTTCAGCCACGTCTTGTCCCTGCAATGTTTGCCACACAGATATCTTAGATTCCTGGCTTTTCCATCCTCCTCCTCACCTTCTCAACCCAAACTCACCCAACTGGTGTCCCAAAAGTGTCATCCTGCTGAGCTTCCTAATGCCTCCAAGTACTTATAAATAGTGGCGAGTACACAAGAAAATGGATGGCAGATTTCTTTACAGACCTAATGCAAACAGCAAATATTCCTCAGGAATTCAAAGATAATAGCCATATTTAAACCTGGCATCCTCAAAGCTACAGGCCAATCTCCCTCCTATCTGCTATGTACAAGTTACTAGAAAGACTTATCTATAATCAAATCAGTCCGGAAATACTCAAAGCAATACACATCGAACAAGCTGGATTTCGACCCAAAAGAAGCTGCGCAGACCAAGTCCTATCACTCACAACGTATATCGAGGCGGGATTCCAAAGAAAACCTCTGCAGCCTATGATCTAGTAAGGAGAGAGGGGATGATACTTAAATTTCTTAGTGTAATCCCCTGCAAATCACTATCCCGCCTAATAGACAACATGCTCAATGATCGCATTTCAAGTAATCATGGGAACAAACACCAGCTCCAAAATGAAGCTAAAGAACGGACTACCACAAGTGTGCTTGCAACTCTTTAGCCTATACATTGTGGATATACCTCAAACTAGATAGAGGAAGTTTCGATACGCCGACGACTGGGTACTGGCAACGAGAAGCACATCAATGGAAACAACAGAAGAAATCCTAACAGCTGACCTAAAAGTGCTGGGAGAATATTTAAAAAAATGGAGACTTCAACCAAATGCCACTAAAACGTAAGTAACCTGTTTCTACCTTAATAATAAATTAGCTAATAGAGAACTTAATATACAATTTGAAAACACCTCTCTAAAGCACAACCAAACACCCAAATACCAAGGCGTAACCCTAAATAGAACCCTGTCTTACAAGGAACATCTAACAAAAACAGCTGAGAAGCTAAAAACAAGAAACAATATCATCCAGAAGCTGTGTGGAACAACCTGGGGAGCATCGCCCTCCACTCTGCGCTCCTCTGCTCTGGGTCTTTTATTCTCTGCTGCTGAATGCTGCACCCCAGTATGGCTTAACAGCCCACATATACAAAAAATAAACACCCAACTGAACAACACTATGCGCATGATATCAGGGACTGTCAAATCAACCCCCACGTACTGGCTGCCAACATTAAGCCATATCCCTCCACCACACCTGCGGAGAAAAAATGCTCTAAAGAGAGAATATAAAAATATAATGGACAACAGAAACCTGCCCATACACATGGACATAGAAGATGCTAAATGTGGCAGACTCCGATCCCATAAACCACCTACAAAAACAGCAAAAATGATCATGGAAAAAGGGTACAACCTCACCAATGCATGGATCCAAGTACATAACATGCATCACAACAACATGCCTATGCCATGCATTACCCAAACTCCACCGGGTTTTGACCTGCTAGGCAAAACCTGGTCCACGCTAAACAGGATCAGAACCGAGCATGGGAGGTGCACATACCTCTTACACAAATGGGGCAAACAACCATCCCCACTCTGTGATTGTGGAAATAACCAGACTATAAAACACATCATAGAAGAATGTCCAACAAGGTCCTATGTTGGCAGCCCAGAAGATTTCCTGATGGCAACCACTGAAGCGATTGGATACATAGACAAATTGGATGTTTGTCTATAAACGGATAAAGCCTGCTTTGTTCCACCCTGCCACACCTATATATTTACTCTGCTTCATCATTGTCACCTTATTTTGCTAAGTGTTGAGTTTATGTATATGCCTATGGATTCGATTATGCATTTTTATGTGTTGCTATTTTTAGTGTCTATGCCATACGATAAAAAAAAACTATACTGCAGAAAAATAGTGCCCCCAGTAGTAATAATGCCCACTAAAATGTCTCCATTAATAATAATGTCCCCATAGTTCCCCCAGTAATATTAATGCCCCTAATAATAATAATAATAATACCCCCATATTGTGCTCCCAGTAATAATGTCTGCATAGTGTCCCCAGAAATAATTTCCCCTAATATGCCCCTAGTAATTGAAATGCCCTTACATTGCTTCCCGCAATAATACCCTCTATTGTACCCCCAATAAAAAATGCTATTATATTGCCACCAATATTAATGTCTTCTATAATTGCCCCAGTACAAAAAATCCCCCTATAAAGACCCAGTATTAATTTTTTTTTTACCTCGGTGGCATTACCCACTCTCTCAGAGGAGGAGGTAACCTCATTAGAGTCCCTGATTACCATGGCGGACCTCACCTCGGTCATCTCCTCTTTCCCTGGGGGTCAAAGCCCAGGTCCCAACAGTTACATAGCCAAATTATTTAAATCACTATAGCCTGAACTATCCATTCTCCTTCTTGATTCTTTTAATAGTATTTCAGACACACAGAGTTTCCCACCCTCCTTTCTACACACACATGTTGTAATTATTCTGTAAGAAGTAAAAGTCCCTCAATTGTGTTCGTTACAGGCCATTATCTCTCATTAATGTTGACACCAAGATTTATGCCAAAATAGTGACGTGTCGTCTGGGGTGTCTAGGTTCCCTGGTCCACAGAGACCAAGTCGACTTTATACCAGGCAGAGAGGCCCGAGAGAACACAATGAAAACGGTTATGATTATTCACCATTCCCGATGACGAGACATACCCTTAATGCTCTTATCTTTCGACACTGAGATATCGTTTGACCGGGTGGACTTGGGCTTCCTATGGGCCACCCTGGATATAATTGGCATGGGCCGGGCAATGCTCATTAGGATTAAGGCACTCTATCATTCCTCTTGAGCCCAAATTCGGGTTAATGGATCTCTTACCCTTTTAGTAATAGGCAATGGTACCAGGCAGGGTTGTCTCCTATCCCCTCTTCTATATGTGCTCATCATGGAACACCTCTTAGTAGCAATTCGCAACTGCAAAGCTAATAAAGGCTTTCATCATAAAGACCTTCACTTTAAATGTTCAGCTTTTGCTGATGACTTATTGGACAACATTTCTCAGCCACGGGAGTCCCTCCCTGCTCTCATGTCAATACTTCAAGACTTTAGCTCACACTCAAATTATAAGATTAATATATCTTAAAGTGTGGCGATGAACATCTCACTATACAACGCTACCGCTATGGCTTTACGCTCTCAATATGCAATCACTTGGCAACAATGCGCCTTTAAATAATTGGCTGTCTATATTCTGGCTTCTTTGAGTGATATTTTCAGACTGAACTACGAGCCACTACTACAGTGCATTAAGGGAGACCTTACACAGTGGGACAGAAGGGACTTCTCGTGACTGGGCAGGATTAACATATTAAAAATTCATATCTTCCGCACCTAATATACCTTTTTTCAAACCATCCCCATATCCTTCATATCCTTACCAAAGGCATTTTTTCTCAAACTCTCTAGGCTGTTCTCCTCTTTTGTCTGGGCATCTCGATCTCCCAGAGTGGCCAAATCCACTCTAACCAGGAGTAAACCACATGGAGACTTGGGTCTCCCAGATTGCTGCTTCAATTTTGTAGCATCTGCAATGGCTAGGTTGCCAGATTGGTTCCACCATGCGGAGACTAAAGCCTGCATTACACCTGTCGATTTTTCGGGAGACGATCGCTAATAAGCTTTTGTATGAACGCTTGTTAGCGATCATCTTTCATTGTAATACTGCCGCCTATTGCCCGATGAACAGCTATCCCTTGGCTCTGTAAAACAACCTGGATGCCAACTCATTTGGCAACCCTCTTGTTTATTGACAAAAACCGGATCCGGATGCATATATGTTTTCTCTATTTACCCTCTTCAAAGATTTTCACCAGAGATGGTCTGCTTACTCCTATCTTGGGTAACTTTGACTTTCTCCCAGGCCTTAAGCCTCCCTTCTTTCTCATATTTGATAGACATAAGGCCTTGCCTTTCCATAAAGTACTGTGTAGTGCCACCCTTCACACTCTCCTAAGATGATGATTGAATACCAACAGTTGAAAACTTTCTATATGGTAAACAAGTCCTCACCTAACCTGCATAGATCCCTGACACCCTTTGAAGACCTTTACATGGCTAAGACTCTTCCTTCTAGGGTGATTTCTATATTTGTGGTTTGATTCTGGACACCTTTACATCGCAACCTACCTCATTTCCCACGGGCTGGGTAAAGGAACTGCGAAACTCCTTTCCCACTGCAAATTGGCATAAATCCTTTACGTTATGTCATAAGGTCTCAAGAAATCAAGTCTTAGAAAGATGGTATCATGTACCGACTCTCCTTCATTGCCTATTCCCTTCAGGTTCTGACCTTCTGACTTTATTTCTTCCTGAATAAACAGACTATATACTCATTGTCCATTTATGGATTGAGTTCACTGGCGACACAGCTATTTTTGCTTCTAGTTCTTTTGTTTTACTTATGTTTCATATGACAATGTTGTCCATGCTATTTGGGAAAAGATCCACCCAGTAACTTCTCTTGCCATACTTAGGACTAGTGTTGAGCGAACTTCTGTTTTAAGTTCGGCGTCTAAAGTTCGGCTTCCGGTTAGCGGAGAATCCCGATATGGATTCCGAATTCCGTTGTGGTCCGTGGTAGCGGAATCAATAATGGACCACAACGGAATTCGGAATCCATATCGGGATTCTCCGCTAACCGGAAGCCGAACTTTAGACGCCGAACTTAAAACAGAAGTTCGCTCAACACTACTTAGGACTTCACTCTCACACTCATCTGTAATTTTACATATTTGTTTTTGCTAAACATATACTGTTATGTATTTCTGTACCCTTCTTCAATAAATGCTTAAATGAGAAAAAAATTGCCCCCGTTAATACCTCCTATATATGCCCTATTATAAAATATCCCCAGTGTCTCCAGTAATACCATCTATAGTGCCCCCATATTAAAAAAGACTAAATATTAAAAAGACCCCCAGTGATGCCCCCTATAGTGCCCCCGTAGTAAAAGTCCCCAGTGCTTACAGTAATGTCTCTAATATAAAAAATGTCCCTATATTGTCCCCAGTAATGCCCCTTATAGTACTGCCAGTAATGTCCCCGAGTTCTGTTCCCCGCCATCCACAATGCAGGCCACAGGCCTCTTCCGGCCTACAGCTGAGACATATTTCCCGTTTCCAACAGAAACCTTTGTTTTTCAGTCACAGAGTGGATTCCAATGGCTAAGAAGGCTCAATTACTTTCTTGAACCCTTCAGTCCATCCTTCTCTCATGCTAAGACATAAGGTAAGCATACTTAAAGGACAAGAGGACAATTCTCCTCAGATGGGAGAGTCTCTCCCTTGGTTGGAAGAAGTGGACTTAGTCCCCAAAGCATCCAGAGCCCCCTTCTTTAGTTTGGCTTCCTCAAACTTTACAGAGTAGATGATTGCTTTGGGGCTCTGTAGGGTCTAGAGTCAGAGATAATAGGCAAGAATCTTATGATTGTCTCGGACAATATCACTACTCTTGCATACCTAAATAAGCAAGTGGGACAAGGAGCTATCGTCTTTTGCAAAGTGTCAACACACATTTTCAGCTGGGCAGAGTAAAGCATCTCATCTCTGAAAGTCATACATGTCAGAGTACTAAGTTGCTGACTACTTTGGCAGACAAACTATTTCTTGGAGAACGGTGCTTAAATCAGCAGATTACTAAGACTTAGGCTACTTTCACACTGGCGTTTTTGCTTTCCGTTTGTGAGATCTGTTCAGGGCTCTCACAAGCGGTCCAAAACGGAACAGTTTTGCCCTAACGCATCATGAATAGAAAAGGATCCGCTCAGAATGCATCAGTTTGCCTCCGTTCAGTCACCATTCCGCTTTGGAGGCGGACACCAAAACGACACCAAAATGCTGCTTGCAGCGTTTTGGTGTCCGTCTGACGAAACTGAGACAAACAGATCCGTTCTGACACACAATGTAAGTCAATGGGGACGGGTCTGTTTTCTATGACACAATCTGGCACAATAAAAAAACTGATCCATCCTCCATTGACTTTTAATGGTGTTCAATACGGATCCATCTTGGCTATGTTAAAGATAATACAAACGGATCCGTTCTGAACGGAAGCAGACAGTAGTATTATCTGAACTGTTCCGTCTGTGCAGATCCATGACGGATCCGCACCAAACGCGAGTGTGAAAGTAGACTTATTAAGGCCGGGTTCACACCACCGTTTAGTTTTCCGTTCTTCTGATCTGTCAGAATAACAGGAACATTTAAATAAATGATCCTTTATTTTGATCCTCCGTTGTGCTCATTTTTAGTTTTTGTCAGATCCAACTGAGATCTGTTACTTTAGATGGGAGAAAAAGTCCTGTGACGAGGAATTTTTCTTCTGTCCAAATAACGGATCTCTGTTGGAACTGACAAAAATGGATGTACAAAATAAAGGATCCTTTTTTTTCTAACTAAGGCCTCATGCACACGACCGTTGTGTGCATCCGTGGCCGTTGTGCCGTTTTCCGTTTTTTTTTTTTCGCTGACCCATTGACTTTCAATAGGTCCGTGGAAAAATCGGAAAATGGACCGTTTTGCAGCCGAGACCGTGATCCGTGTATCCTGTCCGTCAAAAAAATATGACCTGTCCTATTTTTTTGACGGACAACGGTTCACGGACCCATTCAAGTCAATGGGTCCGTGAAAGAACACGGATGCACACAAGATTGGCATCCGTGTCCGTGATCCGTGGCTGTAGGTTACTTTTATGCAGACGGATCCGAAGATCCGTCTGCATAAAAGCTTTATCAGAGCTGAGTTTTCACTTCGTGAAAACTCAGAACCGACAGTATATTCTAACACAGAGGCGTTCCCATGGTGATGGGGACGCTTCAGGTTAGAATATACTAAAATAACTGTGTACATGACTGCCCCCTGCTGCCTGGCAGGTGCTGCCAGGCAGCAGGGGGCAGCCCCCCCCCCCTGTAGTTAACACATTGGTGGCCAGTGTGGCCGCCCCCCCCCCTCCCTCCCCTGTAGTTAACTCATTGGTGGCCAGTGCGGCCGGCCCCCCCCTCCCCTGTAGTTAACTCGTTGGTGGCCAGTGGGCCCCCCCTCCCTCCCCTGTAGTTAACTCGTTGGTGGCCAGTGGGCCTTCTCCCCTCCCTCCCCCTCCTAATTAAAATCTCCCCCCTATCATTGGTGGCAGCGGAGTGTACCGATCGGAGTCCCAGTTTAATCGCTGGGGCTCCGATCGGTAACCATGGCAACCAGGACGCTACTGCAGTCCCGGTTGCCATGGTTACTTAGCAATTTGTAGAACCATTATACTTACCTGCGAGCTGCGATGTCTGCGTCTGGTCGGGAGCTCCTCCTACTGGTAAGTGACAGGTCCGGCCGGGAGCTCCTCCTACTGGTAAGTGACATGACCTGTCACTTACCAGTAGGAGGAGCTCCCGGCCGGACCTGTCACTTACCAGTAGGAGGAGCTCCCGGCCGGACCTGTCACTTACCAGTAGGAGGAGCTCCCGACCGGACGCAGACATCGCAGCTCGCAGGTAAGTATAATGGTTCTATAAATTGCTAAGTAACCATGGCAACCGGGACTGCAGTAGCGTCCTGGTTGCCATGGTTACCGATCGGAGCCCCAGCGATTAAACTGGGACTCCGATCGGTACACTCCGCTGCCACCAATGATAGGGGGGAGATTTTAATTAGGAGGGGGAGGGAGGGGAGAAGGCCCACTGGCCACCAACGAGTTAACTACAGGGGAGAGAGGGGGGGCCCACTGGCCACCAACGAGTTAACTACAGGGGAGGGAGGGGGGGGCCCACTGGCCACCAACGAGTTAACTACAGGGGAGGGAGGGGGGGGCCCACTGGCCACCAACGAGTTAATTACAGGGGAGGGGGGAGCCCCACTGGCCACCAACGAGTTAACTACAGGGGAGGGAGGAGGGCCGGCCGCACTGGCCACCAATGAGTTAACTACAGGGGAGGGGGGGGGCCCACTGGCCACCAATGAGTTAACTACAGGGGAAGGGGGGGCCGGCCGCACTGGCCACCAATGAGTTAACTACAGGGGAGGGAGGGGGGGGGGGGGGCGGCCACACTGGCCACCAATGTGTTAACTACAGGGGGGGGGGCTGCCCCCTGCTGCCTGGCAGCACCTGCCAGGCAGCAGGGGGCAGTCATGTACACAGTTCTTTTAGTATATTCTAACCTGAAGCGTCCCCATCACCGACTGTATATTCTAACATAGAGGTGTTCCCATGGTGATGGGGACGCTTCAAGTTAAAATATACCATTGGATTGGAGAAAACTCCGATCCGATGGTATATTAACTCCTGACTTTACATTGAAAGTCAATGGGGGACGGATCCATTTGCAATTGCACCATATTGTGTCAACGTCAAACGGATCCGTCCCCATTGACTTGCATTGTAATTCAGGACGGATCCGTTTTGCTCCGCACGGCCAGGCGGACACCAAAACGACTTTTTTTTCATGTCCGTGGATCCTCCAAAAATCAAGGAAGACCCACGGACGAAAAAACGGTCACGGATCACGGAAAAACGGAACCCCGTTTTGCGGACCGCAAAAAAATATGGTCGTGTGCATGAGGCCTAAATGGTAATGTGAACCTGGCCTAATAGACCATGTGAAGAAACAGGGATGGCGAGAAATAGACTTATTTGTAACAGGAATGTAAAGAAGAGCTTTTTCTTCCTGTTCTACCAGGAGAGTTCAGTAGCAGCCCTGTTCCAGCTTTGGAAGAACCTGCTTAATTATGCTTTAACTCTCCATTACTAAAGTTAAAAAAGGTATGGGAGGAAAGAGCAAGGATCATTTTGTTGACTCCGTATTGACCCAAATAATTATGGTCCATACTCCAATTATCCTTAAAGTCATTCTGTCAGCTCCCACACAGGGTCAAGTTTTGGATCCAGAGGTGAGCCTTCTTCATCTTTTAGTCTGGTTGTTTAACAGATCTTAAAGGGCCCTTTACACAGGCTGAGAATGTGCCAGATACAGGTCATAGGAACGCTCATTAGCGATTATCTGCCGGTGTAAAGGTGCCACAGGTTATTGGGTAATCGCATCTTTTATGCAGTCACCTAAATCATCGTTTGCCGGCAACATTTAATGTTGTCTAAGCCTCTGCTGCCGCCGAATAATAATTATGTATGGGGACGAGCTATGTCATTAGTGACGGCTCCTTCCCATACATATAAATGCAGCGGTCTCCTTCACTGATTAGCAGGGGCTTGCCAGGAAGGAACGCTGCTTTCCCAACAATCGTCTGCTAAATTGTAACCTTGAAAGATAAGGTTCTTTCAGACAGAAACAGCTTGTTGGAGAGCAGAAAGGTCACGTTGGTCTGATTTGGGTTTAGGACAAAAACAGCACTTTAAAAGTGATTTATTTATCACAAATCACCTAATCGTCTGTAGATTAGGAGATTCATCAGGATAACATCTCACATGGTAGTGCCCAGTTTTCCAAAAATTCCCCCCCTACGGGGGTTCTCACAGCGTTTTCAAAACATCTGTTTAAAGCAAATGAAGACTTTAAAGGCTATGCAATTTTTTTTATTGTTGCATTTTTACTCATTTTGGGCTAAAAAATCATTTTTTCAATTGCGCTTTATTAAAAATATCGAACTGTTCTGTCACAAAGGGTTAACTATTTAGCTGTGTGAATGGCACTTTTTACTTTCTCTTTGTGCAGGTCATATAATAAACCTTTTCTCTAAATTACTAAAATGTCATAAACACTTATTTAAAGAGGACCTTTCACCTGTATAAACTATGGTAACTGAGTATGCTGACATGTAGAGCGGCGCCCGGGGATCTCACTGCACTTACTATTATCCCCGGGCGCCGCTCCGTTCTCCCGTTATAGGCTCCGGTACCTTTGCTTCTTAAGTTATAGTAGGCGGTGTCTTCCCTTGTCCTGTGGGCGTCTCCTTCTCCTAGGCTGCAGCGCTGGCCAATCGCAGCGCACAGCTCACAGCCTGGGAGGTTTTTTTCTCCCAGGCTGTGAGCTGTGCGCTGCGATTGGCCAGCGCTGCAGCCTAGGAGAAGGAGACGCCCACAGGACAAGGGAAGACCCGCCTACTATAACTTAAGAAGCAAAGGTACCGGAGCCTATAACGGGAGAACGGAGCGGCGCCCGGGGATAATAGTAAGTGCAGTGAGATCCCCGGGTGCCGCTCTACATGGCAGCATACTCAGTTACCATAGTTTATACAGGTGAAAGGTCCTCTTTAAGCCAGATACTTATCAGTAAGATAATGTATATTTAGCTGAAAGAATTTTGGACAACTGCTTTAAATTTAAATCAAATGGATGGCTATATTTTAAGTAAATATCAGTCTACTCATGTTAGAGTTAAAATCTCCCATTTCCACCTCTCATGAAAGACAGAGGAGAGTGCATCATAGTAAGGACTGCAGGATAAAATAAGAATAGCCAGATGAAGATATTCTTACCTGATATTGTTTAGCTTAGCAGGCTAGGATAGTATTAAGGCCTCTTGCACACGAACGTTGTGAATCCATTCCGTGCATTGGAGTCCCCAATGCACGGGCAACGTCCGTGCGGCGGCCGGGACGGATCGAGACCCATTCAACTTGAATGGGTCCGTGATCCATCCGCACCACAAAAAAATTGAGTTCTATTTTTTTGCGGTGCGGAGGCATGGACAGAAACATTACGGAAGCACTCCGTAGTGCTTCCGTGGGGCTCCGATTCCATGCTTCCGTTCCGCATCTCCGTGATTGGGAAACCCATTCAAGTGAATGGGTCCGCATCCGTGATGTGGAGTGCACAAGGCAGGTGTGCAACGTTCGTGTGCAAGAGGCCTTAAGGTCACTAAGATGCAGCCAGGATGTCACGGATGTAGTAGGAGAGAACACCAAAAGACAACAAGAAGGAAGAGGAAAGACACTAGGCCTCATCGCTAGGGAAGGAAAAGGGTCACCACCTATAAAACCCTGCTCCTGGCTCTAACTCCTATCCGTATAGGCACCTCCCGATGGTAGAGATGCCCATACACAGGAACCTGGAAAACCCTGGTAAATCTCGGATGCCCCAAAGGTAATGACTGGGCAGAGACAACCCGTTCCTTCCCTGGTAAAGGAAAAACAAAGCACAACAAGCGAAACACTTGGCTTCTGAGGATGATGGATGAACAGAACTTCAACAAGAACCACACTCCAGCTCTTCCAAAACCAAATGAAGCTATCCAGAGCAAAGAGTGATGGGTAAAGTCAGACTAAATAGGGAGAGGTAAAGGTCACATGATCCACACCTAAACAGGAGGTGTGGACATTAGGGTTGAGCGAACCCGAAATTTACGATTTTATGGACCCGGACCCTAACCCGAACATTTCAGTAAAAGTTCGAGTTCTGTGTTTGGCGATTTAATGGCACGTGTTGAAAAGCTGCAGGGCAGCCAATCAACAAGCGTTTAACTGGTGTGCTCTTAGAAGCCATCACAGTGATGCCTACTAATGGCATGGCTGTGATTGGCCAGTACTCTATATAAGCTGGAGTCACGTAGCGCCGCACGTCACATCAGCTCTTACTAGTGTAGGGAGAGGATGCTGCTGTTGTGAGGGAGAGATTAGGAAACAATTCTGGTGTTCTTGGTGTTAAATCTGCAAACTACAGCGATTATTTTTGTGGGTGCTATGCTACATTTTTGTACCCCTGAGCCCAGTAACACAGAGAAATATGCTTTAATCAGTCTGTTTGTTAGGTGGGCGTCGTGACCATTTTTGCAAGTGCAGTGCACTTGCAACTGCATGTGTGCCAGGGACATTACTTTAATCCTGTTCTGGTAGGTCAGTGGGTGACATCTAGGCATTTTTAAGGACACCTGCACTGCATATGTGCCAGGGGAAGGGAAAATAATATAGGTAATCCGTCTGTGACTTCAGGGCCACAGGGGGGGACATATTCAAAAAAAATTCTGTGAAGTACCCCTGTGCTGAATATCTGACAGGGAAAATCTATTCATTAAATCCATCTGTTAGATTTCAGGGGGACAAATTCCCTTTTTTTGTCAACAACCCCTGCGGCCTGAAGTGCATACCTGCCACTGAAAATAATTCAATTACATATTTGTGTGACCTAAAGCGATTTTTTCTCTTTCTGACACTGGTACTGCATATCAGTTAAATAAAATCAGTAAATACTGCTGTTACATTGTTGGTTGAAAAAAATCACACTTTTTGTGCTAGATAGTACATTTGCAACCTGCGCTACATTTCTGACAGTCCAATAAAACCGTTAAATACTGCTGTTACATTGTCGGTTGAAAAAAAACTCTTTTTGTGCTAGATAGTACATTTGCGGCCACGTCTGACTGTGAGTTGGTTTCTAGCACTGTTCAGACCCTGTTCACACACCACGGGCAGTTGAGTGGTAGGACCCCATGTTTGCTGAGACACCGTGACATGGTGCATGAGGGGCTCCGATATGTTCCTGACTGGAAGATATTGGCAAAGTTCTCAGCTTTTTTATTTTTTTTTAACTCGTTTTATTGAAAAAGAGTAACAAGGCATGATTGTGGTACAATCAGGTGGACATAAATAAAGAGTATGCAGTATACAATATCTTGTAATACAAAGGTATCATTTGTACTTAGGCAAGTCGATGTTTCTTCACATATACAGCAAGAATACACTAAATGGAGCTAATACATTAATAACGTGTGAGGTTTGAGTGTTATGACAAATTTAAGGACCAATGGAGATCGCAGAACTAGATGAAGTGGTTAAAGATGAATCACACCAGAGATCATATACTTTCTGGAGTTTGTCAGGGCATTTCCTGTGCATAAATATTACATTTTCAAGAGGTATTACTTGATTCACTAGTCTTTTCCAAGTCCCTAGTGTAAGTAGACCATCTGCCATCCATTTAAGAGCAATTACCTTACGGGCTAGAAACAGAGTTTCGCTCAGGAATATTTTATTGTAATGGGACCAACCATCATTGTCCAAAATACCCAGCAAACATACCTTAGGACATAATGGTATTGGGCCTATGCCCAGTGATGAAAGTACCCCAAGCACTTCCTGCCAATATGATCTAATGTGTCTGCATTCCCACATCATGTGCCAAAAATCTGCATTATTATGAGAGCATCTTAGACAACTGGGTTGGGGCATTTTCCCCATCTTGTGCAGTCTAGTGGGAGTTAAGTACGGTAACTGCGATGTAGCATAAATAACTGAATGAGCCTATTATTGATAGAGGGAGACACATTAGTGATCGCCTCCGCCCAATCCCCTGCAGAAAGATGGGGAATATTCCCTTTCCACCTGGCCTCGGCTAGTATGGGTTGTGATGACATATGGTTACCTAAAAGGTAAGTATAGAGTGCAGATATTATACCTCTAGGTCCCTGTGATTTAATGACCCCGATTAAAGGATAAGAGGAAATGGCCTTGTTTCTATTCCTAAATTGTACCTGGAGGGCATGTCTGATCTGTAAATATTTTAAAAACTGGGTGCGTACTATCCCATATTGCTCTTGAATTTGGGAAAAAGAGCGTAAAACTCCATCTTGGTATAGATCTCACAATACAGTGATCCCAGATGTTTCCCAGGTATGTGTCCCCTCTACACCTTGTAAGTGGGGGAACAATGGGTTATCCCACAAAGGTATGGTATCGGCCCAACCTTGATATTGTCGTAATTTGGCATCTCTCCACACCCGCTGCGCCAATCTGTGGATCTGTGACATTTGCGCCGATAGGGATCCGCTATTTTCTAGCACTGGCCACAAATTGGACAGACCTAGGTATTGTTGCAAGTAGTACTCCATATTCTGAAATGGTTCCCCGTTAACCCAATTAGCTAGGAACCTCAACTGCCCTGCGAGGAAATACAAATGAAAGTTTGGTAGCGCCACACCTCCCTGTATCTTAGATCGTTGCAGTGTGATCAAAGCAAGTTTGTGTCTGGCCTTTCCCCAAATAAAGTTAACCATTAGAGAATGAAGGCGGTCAAAGAAGCTTTGGGATATCGGGGTGCAAGCGTGCTTCAACATGTATAGCCCTTTGGGTAATAGGATCATTTTTATTAGGTTGATCCTACCCATGATGAACAAAGGTAGGATTTTCCACACCTTGAATTTGTCAGTAAAGATGGCTACTAAAGGGGCAATGTTTTTAGAATAGGAGTCTTTCGGCACTCTAGTATTAAAAGCACCTAGGTATTTAAAATAGTCTACTACCTTGAGATTGTGATAAACCCCGGGCCAGTCGGATCGCCACAGCGGCATCAGGGCCAACTTAGCCCAATTTATATGTAACCCTGAGAAGTGCCCACATTTTTCTATGATGGCAGTCACTCGTGGTAGAGAAATGTCCATCTCACTCATAAATAATATAAGGTCGTCCGCATACAGGCTGACTCTGTCCTCTCTCCGCCCTAGCGCCACCCCTTTAAATGTTGAGTCCTGCCGAATTCGTAGAGCCAGATGTTCAATGGCTATTGCAAACAATAGGGGAGAGAGAGGACAACCCTGCCTCGTACCCCGCTGCAAAGGAAAGGATGAAGAGGCCGGACCGTTAACCAAAATACTGGCCTTAGGATCCTTATATATTATCCGTACCCATTGTAGGAATCTAGGGCCAAAGCCGAACTTCTCCAGCGTTTTTATTAGGTAAGGCCATTTCAATGAGTCGAAGGCTTTGGCCGTATCCAATAAGGCCATTGCCCATTGTCTGTCGTGATGGGTTCCAATTTGAGCTTTGACTTGTGCCCTGCGGATATTATTGGCAGTCGACCTTCCTGGTATGAAACCAGTTTGATCGCCGTGTGTTATGTGAGTTATTATTTTGTTCAACCTATTGGCCAAGATTTTTGTCCGAATTTTGTAATCTAAGTTTAATAAGGATATCGGCCGATTTGAGGCAAAGTCCAACGGATCTTTGTCCGGCTTTAGCAATACTACTATGGACGCCTCATATAAGGAGTCGGTAATTTGCCCATCCGCCATTCTTCTTTGAGCATATCTTTCAGCTGGGGGCCTAAAATATCTACATAGTTGGAATAAATCTCCAGGGGCAGCCCATCAGGACCAGGAGATTTACTGTTCACCAGACCATTAATTGTCTCCTGTATCTCCTCTAGGGTTATATCATCCTCTAACAAATTGCTGTCATCTACTGTTAGTTTTGGGTAAGCTATTTCATATAGATAGTGCTCAAGCTCCAGCTCCGAGTACGTCACTCGTGATTGATATAGATCACGATAGAAGTCAGCAAAACCCGATACAATGCCAGTTGGGATCTGTATGCGTAAGACCGGTGGAGCAGATGTGTTTCTGTGGACTATATGGGCTAGCACTCTTCCTGCCTTATCTCCCAACTCAAAGGCCTGTTTATAGAAAAATAACTTGCGGTTACTTTTTTCATGTAGATGGACCATGTACATCCTACCCTTCTGTAACCAATCCTGTCTATTTGCTTCAGAAGCATCCGAGGCAAACCTTGCCTCGGCTTCCTTGACACAGACACTAAGGGAGTCCTCTTTTTTCCGTGCATCCCTTTTAATGTAGGAGATGGAGGATTTAAGGCACCCCCTGAGATACGCTTTCAACGTATCCCACAGTAGAAAGGTATTCCTTTCTACGTCATGTATCTCTAGGAATATTTGTAATTGGTCTGGGATCCTATCTTGATCTGTCAGGAGGGTAAGCCAGAATGGATGTATTCTCGTTTTCAAGCGAGGGCTGAGTACATGTGGAACATTGAACTGTGCTATTATGGGTGCATGGTCAGACACACCTTGGGGGCCATAAGATATAGTTGATAGTTGTAAGTATAAGTCAGGGGAACCAAACATGTAATCGATCCTGGATAATGCTCCACAAGAAGGAGTGAAACAGGAGTACTCTAGAGACCCTGGATGTTTCTCTCTCCACAAATCTAACCACCCCATTTCCTCAATCCAGGCTGACAACAAAGTGGGCGAGCTGCTGACTGAGGAAGTCGGGTAAGCATGGAAACGATCCATATGTGAGTTCATGACCATGTTAAGGTCCCCCGCACATAATAATTTAGCATGCGGATACTGAGCCGCAAAGGTGGCCGCAGTCTGCAAAAGCAATAAATTAGCAGGAGGGGGACAGTAAATGTTTAGAATCGCATATGGAGCACAGTTCACGTCTGCATACACAAAAATATACCTCCCCTCTGGGTCAATCTCAACTGTATGCGGTTCCTATCTAATGGAGCGATGAATTAGAAGAGACACTCCTCTAGAGTGTGAGGTGCCATATGAGTGATTTGACCATTGAACCCATGGTTTCTGAAGCCTAGTGGCCGTTTCGGGTGTCAAATGGGTTTTCTTGCAAGCTGAGTATATGCGGGTTATACCTGCGGACATGTGCAAAAACAGCCATTCTTTTACCCGGATTACCCAACCCCCTCACATTCCAGGACATTAACGATAGGGCGGCCATATTGTATGTGACTTATATCTGGAAACAAATCTGCCCTTCTGCTGTGCTTCAGGAGAACTTCTACACATCGAAACGCCTAGTACAGTGGTGGCGAACCTATGGCACGGGTGCCAGAGGCGGCACTCAGAGCCCTCTCTGTGGGCACCCATGAAAAAGTCTATGGTGTACCAATATGCCTTAGACTTTTCTTAACATTCAGCAGTGCAGGGTGCACTTTGAACAGAACAGGCAGCACATTGAATGTAGGCAGGCTATTATAGCTAAATGATAAAGTACATGGAAGATATACTGTATTGCTATTCAAGTTAAATCGCTGAGTTGGCACTTTGCAATAAAGAAGTGGGTTTCGGGGTGCAGTTTGGGAACTTGGTCTCTAAAAGGTTCACCATCACTGGCCTAGTACATATATAAGACTGCTTACATGTAGTGATCTACCACATTGTGCCCAAACAGAGTATATAAACTGAAGATAGAACAAATAATGCCGTGTTTTCTGTAGGCCAATGTAGTACAGGCACCAAACATCGGAGGATGGCGCGTACGTGCACGTGCACGTAAGGACGCGCGCTCGTAGGTGGGGAGGTTGAAGCGCTGGGAGCCTGAGGGGGGATGAGGACGGACCGCATCCAATGAGGGAGAGGGGCTGGCAGCTCCCCGTCTGTTAGCCGCACGCCGCACGCCGCACATCGATCGCGGCGTTTGCAATCAGCTGCCCAGGTACAACAGCGGCGTAGAGGGGGACGGCTCCTTGCACGGACCGAACGAGCTCAAACAGCACAAACGACGTCAAGTCAAAGATGCCAGGAAGCAGGTCAGTGCAGAGGAATACAGCAGGTGAGAGACGGAGAGAGTGCTGCCGGCGGTCTGTATCCTAAGGAATGTGGTAAAAACAGCAAGGCCCTCCCGCCACCACCGGAGTCAAGGTCGGATTCTCCTTTTATGTGTGTATTATTTGTATTATTTGTGTCCTCTCTCGGTCTACCCTACTGAGCATTGGGAGGAGGAAGGAGAGGTAAGATTGAGGACTTTTAAGGGCCCCTAAGGGGAAAGGATCAACTATGAAGAAAGGGTTAATGCGGTAGAGATCTGGAGGAAAGAGAAGGGGAAAAAAAAAAAAAAAAAAAAAAAAAAACCCTGTGATGTTACATGATTGTTACTAATGACACTGGGAAAGTGAATAATACACAAAATACCTACTGATTCAACGATAAGCATAAAGTAATATCCTGGCGCCGTGACAACGAGTGATTGATCTAAATAAGGGGTATCGTTAAAGCCGGTCTAAGGGGACTAGACTAACCCTTAAGCTTAAACGCAGAGACATGTTTTACTTGAATATAGAAGCATCTCACACCGTATAGATAAGTGACCCAAAGGGGGAGGGAAGAAGAAAGAAAAAAAAAAAAAAAAAAAAAAAAAAAAATAATAATTTCTTGGATAAAATAAGGAAACACCACAGACATCCCCCCCCACCCTAGGAAGTACCATACTAGGCCTGGTTGGGCCGGGGCCGACAGCGGCTAAAAGAACCGGCAAATAGAGGGGTGAGGAGGAGAGTGGACCGAGTGGTAGGAGGTCTGAATTAGAATAGACCATATAAGCTCTCTCTCCTGATTCTCTTAGGAAGGGACCCCGTGGAAGGTATGAGAGGAGACCCCTAAAAAACGGGGGAAATTTGCTGGAAAAATCAGAAGAGGGACACAGCAGCAAAGTTGGAAAAGGAAGGAGAAGGAAAAAAAAAAAAAAAAAAAAAAAAATAAGGAGGTCACATGACTGCTGCCAATGTATTGGGGAACGTAAATAACGCACAAAATACCCTCTAATCCAATGATAAGCATAAAGTAATAACCTGCTGCCATAGCAAGAGTGATTGACTCATATAAAGGGGTACTGTAAAAGCCGCTCTAGGGAGACTGTACTAGTCCTCAACCTAAATCGCTAATTTTCCAAGAGGAGGAAGGTTAGTAGAGAGGACCCTTATAAAGCGGAGGAAATCTTCTGAAGGAATCAGAGGAGAAGACACCCCCATCCCGCCCGGATATAATGCTCATATACCACAGGGTCTACAAAGGGATTTTCTATCAGTGTGAGAAATATATGATAAGATCCTAAGATCCTAAATCCTTCGAGAACTCGCCCAGGATTTCTAGGGCCAGGAAGACAAATACATAAACAAAGGCATCTGGGACTATTCCCCCTAGAACGGAGGGGAACGTATATATGCCGGACTTGTGGGGTACCATTACTTAGAGTATCCACATGACAAGGGAGGCTCTGAAAAAATTGGAAAACTAGGGAACTCACAAAAAAAAAAAAAAGGGAACAGACACCCCACCGAGTACTTCCCCCCTTGCCTTTTGGAAGATAGGGGGGGCTAGGTAGAGAGTAAAGAGGAAACCGGGGGAGGCAGTCGAAGGTCAAGCTGGGGAAAAGAATTAGAAAAAGGGAAAATATGAGCAGAATGACGAGTAGGTCTACAAGGGGGGGACCCCCGACAACCCCGAGTAATACATCAACAACAAGCTCTATAAGATCTTTCATGACTAAAGGGGTAAGTCCGCAAACACAAGGAGCCCCGGGAGGGACAAAGCAACAGCAATCTAATAAAGACCAAAAGTCTGTAAATAAAAAACCCCAGGGGGAAAACATCAGCGAAACATCAATAGAGTCAAGAGAAGAAGGTAATATAGAGCATAGATCGGAGAGCAATGGGAATAAGGGACACCGATCAGATGCACAGCCCCCCCATAACGGAGAAATTGTAGAGATGCTACAAAGGATGGAAATGGCGATTAAGGAGGAAATCAAAGGGGAAATACGGAATCTGCGTACAGACTTGGGACATTTCATGTCCAGAATTGAAACAATAGAAGGACGAATAGAGACGACCGAACAAGAAGTAAAAGGGTTAAAGCATCAAATAGACCAGACACAACGACAACAGAGACTTATCCTCTATAAAATAGAAGATCAGGAAAATAGAAACCGCAGACAAAATCTAAGGATAAGATCGATCCCAGAGGAAAGGGGAGAAGATCTCAGGAAAAAAATGCAGATGATATTCAATCCCTTCTTGGAAAAACCAATAGAAGAACCCATAAGGATAGAAAGGGTTCATAGAGTGGGGAATCCACAAAGAGTGAACTCAGAGCGAACAAGAGATGTGATAATTAGATTCCGACTCTATGAGGATAAAGAAATAGTGTGGAAGAAACTGCGAGGTCAATCCCCGATAGTGCTTGATGGGAGAGAGTTACAGATATTCTCTGACCTATCCGCCGAGACCCTGGCAAGGAGACGAGTACTGAAGCCACTTCTAAAGCAGATGATAGACTCAAATATTAAATATACTTGGGGACATCCGGCATGCCTGATTGGCACAAAAGACGGAAGATCGACAACACTGAGATTTCCGGAAGATTTAGAAGAATTCTGTAAAAAACTAGATATTCAGATACCCGACCTACCAGGATGGGAATAGAGGAGTAGGAGATAAGGGAGTAGGGAGAAGGGGAGAGGGGAAGGAGGAAAGGGAAGGAAAGGGAAAGAAATATAGATGAGTCAGGTTATGATGATTTAGTCCTTTCTTTTTCCTTTCTGGGAGGATCCGGTTTTTTTACTGTCTTGACCCTTGTTGGTGGTGTTGGGTGCGTTGGGGGATCTACCTATCCCCCCTCCCCCCCGCACAATGAGTGGAGCGGAGGAGAGGCAACCCCAGGACCCCACCTAGAGGAAACTGGGCCAGACATGGAGGATGGCCCAGAGGCCAAAAACTGGCCGAATGGGGAGGGAGGGGGAGGGGGGGGGGAGTGGGGAGGGGATTGGAGGAGATGGGGGGGAGGAGGGAGGGTGGAGGGGCATGGGAGGAGAGGGAGGGAAGGGGGGGGAGGGACCTATCTCACCAAAATAACCAGAAAGAAGGGGAAGATTAAAAGATGCCACAAATCAAATGTATATCTTATAATGTGAAAGGTCTCAATAGCCCGACCAAGAGGCATAAGGTCCTCAAGGAATTGAAGGGATATAAAGCAGATATATCCTTTTTACAGGAAACCCATATTACCCTAGGATCAAATATTAGACTATATGCCCCAGAGTTCCCCATTTGGTACTACGGGGATTCAATATCCAAAAGAGCAAGAGGGATAGCAATCGGGATCTCAAAAAGGGTACGGTTCGAACTAACCGATAGACTGACAGATCCAGAGGGGAGATTCCTTTTCCTTAGAGGAAAATTGGAAGGATTAGAATGTACTCTGGTAAATGTCTATGCCCCAAATGACTCACCGACAAAATTTCTCTTGGGGATACTAGGGAAATTGATAGACTTCAGGAGGGGAAGTGTAATCATAGGAGGAGATTTCAACCTAAGTATGGACCCAAAAATAGATAGGACATCCCAGACGTCGAGCGTGCGGGGCGTACAGTTAAGAAAGCTTAGGGACGCCTTATTTAGGAGTCAACTGATAGACGCTTGGAGAGTCCTTAACCCGGACAAACGAGACTACACTTTCTACTCCCCGGTGCATGGGACCTATTCTAGGATCGACCACATATTGGTAGATCACAGAACCCTAGATATCGTGGTGGAAGCAAAAATAGAAACCACGACGATTTCGGACCATGCACCGGTTAGTATTATAATAGATATATCAGGAAATCCGAAGCCTAAACAAAATTGGAGGCTAGACGAACATCTGCTGATAGAGGAAACCAGTTTAATAAGAGTAAAAAAAGAGTTGGAAGAGTATTTTAAGTTAAACGAGACGAAGGAAGTATCGGTGGCAACAGTGTGGGACGCCCATAAGGCAGTGATAAGAGGAACTTTGATCTCGGAAGGGGCAAGGAAAATAAAAGAAAAAAATAGGAAAAAAGAAGAATTAATAGAAGAAATTTTCCTCTTAGAACAAGAACATAAAAAGATAGAGAAACAACGGGATCTATATTTAAAACTGGTTAATAAACGTAATGAACTGAAAGATATTATGAATCAAGAAACCCGAAAGGAATTTAATTTAATCGCAAGGGAAAGATATAGGTGGGGGAATAAAACCAATAAACATCTAGCAAGAATGGTGCAGAAAAAGAAATCAAAAAACTACATAGATAAAATCAAAAACGAAAAAGGAGAGATTTTACATACAACAAAGGAAATCGCGGAGACCTTTAGGCTATATTATGAGAGACTGTATGCGGTGGAACAAAGGAAAGGACAGGAGGGAGAAAAAATAAAGAAAACGGTAAATTTCCTAAGGGAAGCAGGACTGCCAAAAATAAATAGAAGCGAATCGGAGATAATGGATAGACCAATATCGGAAAAAGAGATTAATTCTGCATTAGCGAGTACAGCATCAGGTAAAAGTCCGGGACCCGACGGTTTCACCAACCTGTATTATAAAAAGTGTAAGGAGATCCTCCTACCAAAATTGTGCCAATATTTTAATGGGCTGGGTGAAGATTTCTTTTTTAGCCGGGAGGCCTTAGAGGCTAGCATAACAGTTATCCCCAAGGAGGGGAAGGATAAAGGGGACTGCTCAGGGTATCGACCAATATCTTTGTTAAATACAGATGTAAAACTATTTGCAAAGGTCTTGGCCGAGAGAGTAAAACAGGAAATGGTAAAGTTGGTACACCCAGACCAGACGGGATTCATCCAGGGAAGAGAGGGGAGGGATAATGGAGTCAGAGCGGTATTAATAATGCAAAAAATGAAAATAACTGGAATCCCCAGTCTGCTCTTGTCGATAGATGCGGAGAAGGCATTTGACAGAGTAGACTGGGGATTCATGCTGCGTACCCTGGATGAAATGGGGTTTGGCCAAAGGATGAGGAAGTGGATAACAACCTTGTATCAGGAACCAAGGGCAAAAATAAAAATAAATGGAAGCCTATCCCAAGAATTGCTAATGAAAAACGGAACTAGACAGGGATGCCCCCTGTCTCCACTCCTGTTTGTGCTCTCCCTGGAGCCATTATTGGCCAGGATACGTAAGTGCCCCGACATAAGAGGAGTCAAAATAGGGGAGGACGAACATAAACTCTCAGCATTTGCTGATGACGTCCTCTTCTATTTGTCAGACCCTAAAACATCAATTCCAAAATTATTAGACTTATGCACGTCATATGGAGAATTATCAAATTTTAAAATTAATGTAGCTAAAACTGAGATCCTGAGTATCAACGTCAACGGACGAGAGGAAAGGGATTTGAAACAGAAATACTGCTTCTCCTGGGTAAAAGCACTTAAGTACCTTGGTATTCTCCTTATCCCATCAATAAAAAAAATGTATGAGAAAAATTATATTCCTTTGCTAAATGAAATTAGGGAGGAAATTGGGAGGATAAAAAATAGACCAATATCCTGGATAGGACGAATAAACTTTTGCAAAATGGTAATCCTACCAAAGATTACATATAAGTTCCAGATGATACCCATAAGTTTACCCGGAACACTATTCTCAGCTCTTAAAAAACAGATTATGAACTTCATATGGAGAAATAAGAAACATAGAGTATCTCTCCAAATCCTAAGACAACCCAAAAGTAAGGGGGGACTAGCAGTACCAGACATTAAAACATACTATGAGGCAGTGGTTCTGTCGAGGGTGGTGGAATGGGCTAGGGCCAGTAAGGAAAAAAGATGGGTTAATATCGAAAACGAAATGGCAAAAGCCAGCTTGGACAAGATTATATGGAACCCACCTCAATATAGGATACTAGATAAGAATTCTCACGAGATAACTAAAAATGCACTAAAAATTTGGGGTATTAAATATAAAAAAATAGAAAAGGAATTTAACTCACCATTACTGGCACTAAAAAATAATGATTATTTTGCACCGGGCAAAACACAGATTGGTGGAAATTGGATAAAAAATGACACCACTCAATTAAGGGAGGTAATAAAAGATGGGCACATTATAACACTACAAGAATTAAAGGGGAAAAATTGTTTTTTGGAAATTGACGAATGGAGATACCATCAGCTAGCCCACTTTATACAAAGACTGCCGCATCCACTGAGGTCAGGGGAGCAGCTAACCGATCTAGAAAAATTATGCAGATCGGAAAAGGTTAAGGGAACGATCTCAAAATTATATAAGATCCTGTTAAAGGTGGACGAGCGGATGATCCCTCCTTTTGTTAAAAAATGGGAGAGGGAACTTGGATCAAAGCGAGATAGGATCACAATAGAAAAAATGCTGACACTGGTCCATTCATCGGCAGTAGACAGCCGTACAGCTGAGATGAGCTATAAATGTATGACTGGATGGTACATGACCCCAGATAAACTATCTAAATTCAAAGAAGGACAAACGGGAGAGTGTTGGAGGGGATGCGGATCCCTAGGAACTATGGCACACCTGTGGTGGAAATGCCCTAAGGTGGAAGAATTCTGGAAAAAAATATTGGGATGCATAGAAGAGATCATAAAAGAAAAAATTAAGCTAGACCCGTGGGTAGTATTGTTTCATGGGGGTGGGGAAAAAATCAAAAAATATAAAAAAACCCTGGTCCCACATCTATTAAATGCTGCCAAAAGAATAATACCGAGAAATTGGCAGGAAGTAGACTGCCCCCACATTTGGGAGTGGATAGACTCCGTGGAAGAAACTTACAGAATGGAAGAATTGAGAGTAGGAGTGGAAGGCAATGATATAGTCCAAGATAAAAAGTGGGAAAACTGGAGGATGTTTAAGAGATCCTGGAGTTATGCCGAAAAATTAAGGGCTGAGACCTAAAGATAAAGCGAAACAGAGAAGTAGGCATCAGGAGAAAGTATTCTGGATTGTTTTTTGGTGAGATAGGGGGGAGGGGGGGGTGATGGGGGGGGGGAGGGAGGAATGGGGATAAGGTAAAGGAAGTGAAGAATCATCCTACCTGAGATCACTAACAAAAAAAAAAAAAAAAGGAAGGAGTAATACCTTAAACCCCAAAAAAAAAAAAAAAGGGGGGGAAAAAAAAAAAAAAAAAAAAAAAAAAAAAAAAAAGATATAATAATAAAAGATTTTCACATATTGGGGTAAGAGAAAAATAAAGTAAGAAAAAATAACTACACTAATGATGCGAAACCTGCTTAGAGACGCTAATGGGCTGGTAAACGGAACATGAGCGTATAAGTGTACACCCTAGGAGGTTGAAGTCTGAAGTGAAAGAAAAAAAAAAAAAAAAAAAAAAAAAAAAAAAAAAAAAAGAACAAATAATGCCATAAATTAACATTGAGATAGTATAAGCAATGCCAATAATGGGAGATTAAACTCCCTGTGGCTGAGTAGTCAGAGACCTGCATAGTACAAGGTAGTGAAGGTCTATGCAGGTATCTGACCAGCTCCCTATGCATGATACACATCATGCTGATACCCAGCCAATAATGCACACATTAAACAATAAAACTCACTCCGGATCAACTGTGCGCAACTTTTACGGAGTCCGTAACGTTATAACGGTGCCTGGATCGGATGGCGGATTTCCTCAGACATCGCAGGTATTGTGCCCCGTTAGCCGAGTCCTCAGGCAAAGGATGAGATGGCGGTGCCGTCCCGTACATCAAGATGGCGACAGTCTGCGCGACTTCTTAGAGATCCAATCATCCGCTTCCTTGGGATCCGTGAAGAAATAAGATTTTTCCCCTTCTACCACACGCAGCCTAGCGGGGTAAGCCATAGAGTATGGTAAGTTCATGTCACGGAGCCTTCTTTTAACAGAGACGAAGGTCGCCCTTTTCTTTTGAAGCTCGGCCGAGAAGTCGGGGAACAAGGACACTTTGGCGTTGTCGTACGTGATGGACTGCATCCGCCTTGCCTGGCTAAGGATAAGGTCCCGGTCTTTCCAATTTAACATGCGAGCCAAAAGAGGCCTAGGTGGGGCCCCAGGTGGGTGGTGGGCGAGATGGAACCCTGTGGGCCCGCTCTACTGCATATGCCATAGAAAAGGCTGCCTCGGGGAAGGTAGACTTGAACCAGGTCTCCAAGAAGGCGGCAGGATCCGAGCCCTCTCTTCTTTCGGGCAAGCCCAATATGCGCACGTGCAGCCAGATTGGGGCAATTGCTTACTGGCGCAAAATTAATTGTTTTTAGTTCTTGATGCCAATTGCAGCTTGCGCAGGTACTGTAGCAGGGCCCTTTAAGATGTTATAGCTCACGTACCAAGTGAGGAATGCCAGAGGGGGATAATGTCTCTGTGTAGTAGGTATTGTGTCAACGGTGTCTCCTACCTTGGTACGGCTGGACTCCTGGATCCTGGCTCACATGCAATAAATTGAGTGCTGTTAGTAGGAGTAAATGAGATCCAGACTTGAGATATAATCCAACTTGTCTTTACTGAGTGGCAGCATAAATCCATACAAGTTACAGCAATAGTCCTTTAGGTCCCAGCAGGTATTGGCAATATGTGGCAGGAATTTATATGTATTCTGCTTCTTGTCATATGCCTAATATAACTGGCAGGTATCTGTCTTCTGCTCTGTTTGTAGTCTGCTTGGTTTGGGCCTGACTAGCTGAAGGAGGTATTTGGCTTCTCTTGGTCTTTGGATTAAACACTCACAGTTCTGCTTGCAGGGAATGGCTTCCTGGAGATCCGTAGATCCGGAGGTGGCTGCTTGCTTGTCAACCAGCACTGAGGTAGATGATTCAGGCTGGGATCCCTGTAACTGGGAGCTCCTACCAACACAGCCTTCCCCAAGAGGGGGGCTGGTACACACTGGATCTAACTGGTTTCTTCCCTCCCTTGAGGCAGGACATGGGACCAGCCCACTTCTGCTCCTAGAAGAGGGGGAGCTAAACACTGGAATGAACTATTCCAGTCTAGCTATGCTAAACTGAACTAAACACATTGCTGCCACCTGCTGGTGTACATGGAAATTACAGCATAATATAGGAAACAGGCATAGAAAATACATATAATGGAAAATGCGATGTTAGATTACACAAGATGACAATACATATGCACCTGACATATTGTAGCAGGGAGAAAGAGTTTAGTGACATACTCCAGGATGTTACACACGTTGTTCCTCCTGGCCCTGTTCTCCAGGTCGTCACATTTTTGTTTCCATAATGAGACAGAGTCTTCCAGGGCATGGATCTTGGCAGGTAAGGGACGGGTGAGGTTCTCTAGCTCAGAGATCCTCTCTTCCGCTCCCCGCACCCATTCTCTGAGTTGTTGGACATCTTGTCTGAGGAGGCCCAAATCCACACGTACCTCAGCAATTTTAGTGGTGAGAGAAGTTTGGTAGGCCAGAATCGCTGACATAAGCTGCTCATGCGCCTCTTTCAATGTAAGCTCAGGTGCCCCCGACTCATCAGCGGCTGCTTGTTGTGCCTCTTGTCCGCGGGTATGTTGAGCGCGGGGTGTACTGGCTGCAGCGGCGCCATGTTGGTTGTCTTGGCGCGCGAATTCTTTAAGGCGTTCTGCTGCTGCTTGAGCTTTGCTGGGTCCCATGATTAGGTACCGTGGGATCCTGTGGCGTTGCGCACCTTGTAGGTTGCCAAGTGAGCGGTGTCAGCACTCAGGATGGAGCAGGATGGTAATCGGAAGCCGGAGAGCAGATCATCACCGTTCATGCCGGCAACTAGCCACGTCCCAAGTTCTCAGCTTTTAACATCAGCTTGAGGAATTTGTTAGTATTGTCAGTTGCGTATCATTTTGGTGCATTTTTTGCAGTGATTTGTGTATGTATATATTTTTTCATCTGCACAATGTATCAATTTGTGTAAGATGTCTTTGTGGTGCATGTGGTTCTCCCCGGCATCCTCCATTGTACGCATTTTTTGCTGAGGATTGCCGTTATTTGCGGATTGCATGCGTTGGAATTGCTCCCCCGGTGTAATGCAAGGCACCAACAAAACAGACCAGTGAAGATGAAGTCCAGGGGTTTATTAACAAAATAAAGTCCAGGCAAAACTTCACTGGAGCTAATATCAGGCAAACAAAACAAGGGGAAGCCAGGAGCAGTCCCGATCCATGCATAAGTCCTTGTGTAACTTGCCAAGGGAACGGATGAGACACCGAAAATCCCGGGTCCTGGGTCCCACTGGAACAGACGAAGTCAAAGCAAACCTCAGTCAGCAGCAAGCAGTACTGACCTGCACCTGGATGAGGGAAGATAACAGTGGGCACTGACTGACCTGGGAGGCCACCTTTTATATGCCTGCTAACAAATCCCAGGGCACCAAGTGTCCACTCCCCATAGGTCATGATCCTGCCCTACACCTGCCGTAACCTGTCCCGCAGCTTGACGAGGACCCTTTTTGGTCACACCGGAGTGTGAGACAGGTGAGGATATTATATTACCCCCCCTTCGAGGAGGCGGCTCAGAAGACTACAAGCGAGCTTTCCCCGGATTATCCCGGTGGAAGGCTGCCACCGACTCATCCGCATGCACCTGACGAGCTGATACCCAACATCTCTCCTCTGGACCAAAACCCTTCCAGTCTACCAAGTATTGGAGAGACCTCTGGACAAAACAAGAGTCCAAAATCCTGTTCACCTCGAACTCTGGCACCCCTTGGACCTCCTATGGGGATGGAGTCTGAATGAAGGGGGCGGAGTCGGCTGCCAATTTGAGAAGTGATACATGAAAGGTGTTCACTCCTCGAATCGATGGTGGAAGAGCAACCTTGTACGTAACTCGGTTGATCTTCTGTGTCACCGGGTATGGACCAATGAATTGAGGACCCAACTTGGAAGATGGCTGACGCAGCGGAATGTTCCGGGTGGAGACCCACACCTGATCTCCCACCTTAAACTTTTGCTCTACAGTGCCACTGCACTGCGGAGATTCCGCTGAACCGACGACCGAATGGGACGTCTATCCTCAAACCATTGATCCACCACCGGTGAATCAGTGGAGAGCCCGGCCAGAGAAGAGAGCCTTGAATCCCTGCCCCCCACGCACCTGAATGGAGACATCTTAGTGGAAGCATGCTCAGAGTTGTTGTAAGCCACCTCACTAAAGGGTAGATGGAGGCCCATTCCTCCTGACAGTCTGACACGAAGCACCGGAGATATTGCTCCAGGGTCTGGTTAGTCCTTTCCGTCTGACCGTTGGTCTCTGGGGAAAACCGGAAGAGAAAGACAAATTTATACCCAACCGGGAGCAGAAAGAACTCCAGAACCGAGAGATGAATTGAACTCCTCTATCTGAAACAATATCATCCGGCGCTCCGTGTAATCGAAAGACATGATTCAAAAACAGATCTGCCAATTCTCTGGCCGAGGGCAATCCGGGAAGTGGGATAAAATAGGCCATTTTACTAAAACGGTCCACGACTACCCAAATTACCATACTTCCAGAGGACCTTGGCAAATCTGTTATGAAGTCCATGGAGATGCGAGTCCATGGAGCCTGAGGAATGGGCAATGGGACCAAAGTACCAGTAGGGGCGGACCGAGACGGTTTACATCGAGCACACACACTACATGCCTGGATGTAGGCCTTAACATCCACGGACATACTGGGCCACCAAACGTGACGTTTAACAAAGGCAAGTGTTTTCTTATCACCCAGATGCCCTGCAGACTTGGAGTCGTATAGCTGTTGGATAACCTTTAACCGAAGGTTAACTGGTACAAACCATCGCACCTCGGGCTTGTTAGGCGGACTCTGCCTGTGAAGGCTCGAGAAGAGAGGACAAGTCCTCCATTAACTCTGCGGTCCCTAGGGCGGCCAGAAAACATTTAGTGGGAAGAATAGTGTCTGGCTCAGAGCTCAGGATAGAAGCAGCGGGACAGAGCATCTGCCTTCACATTTTTAGAACCTGGCTTATACGTGAGGCGAAAATGAATGCGGCTGAAAAACAATGCCCACCGAGCTTGTCGGGAGTTGAGTCTCTTGGCAGTCTCTAGGTACTCTAAATTTTTGTGGTCAGTGTAAACCGTAATGGGATGTTCCGCACCCTCTAGCCAATGTCTACACTCTTGAAAAGCCAATTTTACTCCCAGAAGCTATCTATTGCCGATGTCATAATTACACTCGCTGGATTGAAGATGAAGTCAAGGGGTTTATTAACAAAATAAACAAAGTCCAGGCAAAACTTCACTGGAGCTAATATCAGGCAAACAAAACAAAGGAAAGCCAGAAGTAGTCCCGATCCGTGCATAAGTGCTTGTGTAACTTGCCAAGTGAACGGATGCGACACGGAAAATCCCGGGTCCTGGGTCCCACTGGAATGGACGAAGTCCAAGCAAACTTCAGTCAGCAGCAAGCAGTACTGACCTGCACCTGGATGAGGGAAGATAACAGTGGGCTCTGACCGACCTGGGAGGCCACCTTTTATGTGCCTGCTAACAAATCCCAGGGCGCCAAGTGTCCACTCCCCATAGGTCATGATCCTTCCCTACACCTGTGGACAAGACTTTGGTCGGTCATTAGTCAATTAGACCAATGCCGGCTCCCTTAATCTGCTTTGAATTTGCGGCCAGGTGCTATTCCCTTCGCCGGTCGGCGAAGCGCATAAGAAGCACGTATACGCGACCGCATATACTCTTGCGAACCCGTTTTCGAATGTAAATGCGGATGCACGACAGGCTCTGCGAGAGTGCGCGAGCGCGTCGACATGGACACCGGGATGGAATCCGCAATAGGCACCGGAGACAAACTCTGCCGCAGCGTACTGCCACTAGCCCGACCAAGCTGTCCCCGAAAGCCATGCGGTCTTCCCCTCCGGCTGACATGCGAACGCATCCCCGCATCGGTTCGCAAAGAAGCCAGAGCTGGTGTATCAATGGAGACATGCGTAACCTGTCCTGCAGCTCCACGAGGACCCTTTTTGGTCACACCGGAGTGCGAGACAGGTGAGGATCTTACACCAGGTTATAGACGCACTACAGTGTCTAGGTTTGGAGCATTTCCACCCGTTTAGGCCACTTTTTTCAGTGAGTTTTTGTCTTTATGTGTATGGAATGTGCCACTTCATTTTGTTAGTAACATTCTTTTGCACCTGGTAGCTTCTATGTCACATGGTCCGTTGGGGGTGCGGCTCACAGCTTTATTCTACCTCACAGTGCATTGGTGATACTGTACCACTATGGAGGCATGTAAGAGTCTGGCTGTGAGTTTGTTTCTAGCACTGTTCAGACCCTGTTCACACACCACGGTCAGTTGAGTGGTAGGACCCCATGCTTGCTGAGACACCGTAATGTGGTGCATGAGGGGCTCCGATATGTTCCTGACTGGAAGATATTGGCAAAGTTCTCAGCTTTTAACATCGGCTTGAGGAATTAGCTAGTATTGTCAGTTGCGTATCATTTTGGTGCATTTTTGCAGTGATTTGTGTATGTATATATTTTTTCATCTACACAATGTATCATTTTGTGTAAGATGTCCTTGTGGTGCATGTGGTCCGCCCCGGCATCCTCCATTGTACGCATTTTTTGCTGGGGATTGCCGTTATTTGCGGACCGCATGGGGAGAAATTGCTCCCCCGGTTATAGACATGCTACAGTGTCTGGGTTTGGAGAATTTCCACCCGTTTAGGCCATTGTTGGTTGACAAATTCACATTTTTTGTGACCGTGAAGTAATTGTATTAAATTTGCCTGTCACACTGAGAAATTTTTTCTCTTTATGACACTGGCACAGCCTTACTGTCAGTGAACTTAATTGTTGACTATTGGCGGTTACATTGTCGCCTGACATAAACCATCTGTTAGTTTGGTGGGTGAACGCAAAGAATGAGGAGAGGGTCAAATAAGGGACGTGGCCCTGGTCATGGTGCTGTAGGTGTTGGTGGAGCTCCTGTTGCAGGTAGAGGACGTGGTCGACTTGTGCAAGCTACACGTCCAAGTGAAACACCTTCCTCAAGTACGAGTAGGCGACAGAACCTTCAGCATTATTTGGTAGGCCCGAATGCGGCTCTATGAATGATGAGGCCAGAGCAAGTACAGGCGATAGTAGATTGGGTGGCTAACAGTGCCTCCATTTCTTTCACATTTTTGTCACACCCAGTCCCCTGCTGAAAGCTCAGAGTTGGCGCCTACAGCCCATGGCCATCTGTCTTTCAACTCACCCCCTTGCAAATCAGGCAAGCAGTCTGAGCTCCAAGTCAGCAGTCTCTTCTGCTTTTTGATGACTCTGCTGGCAGGGTTTCCGTGGGCCATCCACATAGCCCTGCCCCAGAAGTGGAAGAGATTGAGTTTACTGATGCCCAACCACTTATCTTTCAGGATGAGGACATGGGAAGACCACCACAGCACATCTCTGATGATGACGAAACACAGGTGCCAACTGCTGCGGCTTTCTGCAGTGTGCAGACCGGCAAGGAGGGCAGGGGTAAAGAGTGGGTGGAAGATGATGTGGAGGATGATGAGGGACTAGACCCCACATGGAATCAAGGTCATGCGAGTGACGTGTGCAGTTTGGAGGAAGAGGCAGTGGTCGCACAGAGGCACCAGCACACCAAAAGTGGGAGCAGGGTGCAAAAGCGTCTGTTACATTATTGGGTGACATTTTACCATTTTTGCCGTGACTAAACCCCTGCTCTGCATAGGTGACAGGGACCTAAATTTCTAAAAATCGTCTGTTACATTCTCAGGTGACATTTTACCATTTTTGCTGTATACAAACCCCTGCTCTGCATAGGTGACAGGGACCAAATTTTTGTAAAATCGTCTGTTCCATTGGTGGGTGACATGAACCCAGTTTTGCCGTAAATAAACCCCTGCTCTGCATAGGTGACAGGGACCTAAATTTCTAAAATTCGTCTGTTACATTGATGGTTTACATTAACCCATTTTTGCCGGTGAAAAACCCCTGCTCTGCATTGCTGACAGGGAACAAAATTTAGTAAAAACGTCTGTTACTGATCGGAAAATGCGCGACTACAAGCGCACGCTGGTAGACGCGCTGCTGATGGCATTCCCACCTGACGCGGGGGCTCAGTGGAAGCACAAGGAGAAGGTTGAGGAGGAGGAAGAGGTCGCCAACGCAGCTGGGGCACCGCCAGCACCTCAGAAGTCAGGGTTAGCATGGCCGAAATGTGGAAATTTTTTGTCAGCACGCCACAACAACCAGGACCACCAGCTGATATGGAACATCTTAGCAGGAGGCAGCATCTCAGCAACATGGTGGAGTAGTATGTGGGCACACGCTTACCCGTACTGACTGATGGGTCTGCCCCCTTCAACTTCTGGGTCTCCAAATTGGGCACATGGCCTAAACTTGCCCTTTACTTCTTGGAGGTGCTGGCCTGCCCTGCAGCCAGTGTATTGTCTGAATGTTTGTTTAGCACGGCAGGAGAGGGTTATCACAGACAAGCGCAGCCGCCTGTTCACAGCCAATGTGGACAAGCTCACGTTCATTAAAATGAACCAGGCAGGGATCCCACAGGACTTGTCCATACCTTGTGCAGAATAGACATGTATGACGGCCTCACCCAGCCATTGTTGTACTCCAGCGCACTTTCTCTTTGTTTTATTTTTTATATTTCCCAATGTTTTGGGGTCTACCCAAATTTAAACAAAAAAAATTTAAAATAATAAAAAACAAAAACCAGTGTTGGCTACCACCTCCTCCTCCACCGCCGCTTCCACCTACACCGCCACATCCACCGCCTCCTCCTCCTAGATCAAGATTATTATTTTTACGTATTTTATGTTATTTTAAGTCATTTCACATTTGTTTGCAGAGCACTTGCCATGCTCCTAACCACATTTTGCTGCCTTTTGCAGCCCTCTAGCCCAGGCATCCTCAAACTGCGGCCCTCCAGCTGTTGCAAAACTACAACCCCCAGCATGCCCGAACAGCCTACAGGTATCAGCTTACAGCAGGGCATTGTGGGAGTTGTAGTTTTACAACAGCTGGAGGGCCGCAGTTTGAGGATGCCTGCTCTAGCCCTTTCCATTACTTTTTTAGAGCCATTCAGTGCTCCAAAGTTCGGGTCCCCATTGACTTCAATGGGGTTTGGGGTCATGTTCGGGTCCCGAACGCAAACTTTTTTGCGAAGTTCGGCCGAACCCGAACTTCTAGGTGTCCGCTCAACTCTAGTGGACATACCAGCAACACACAGACAAAGTGAAACCAAATGAGGCTGTCAGATCACTCATGTGCAGTCAGTCTTTCAGACCTTCTAACACCTGTCACAGGTGTGACACAGGAACTTCCTCCTGATGACTTGTGGAGCTGAATCACACTTCAAACAAGAGGAGAAACTCTGGAGTATCACAGCAGCACAACTAATGTTTATACTTTGTAAAAAGTTGTACTAGCAACGCATTTTGGGGCTGCATCGGCCCCTTCATCTGGCTATAACAACTGATCCACATGGTAACAAGTGCCAGATATTTAAAAACTAAATTTGTGGCAACACACAACGGGGGGGAGGGAGATATGCAAATTCCTCCTTTAAGCGATACCCAAATGCGTTAAAATGTTTAAGTTGACAAATGGAAATACAGGTTAAAACATTTGATCAAAGTAAATAAATAAATAATGTAATAGTGCCAGAATAAATAAAGCAAAAGTATATATAATATGACTGAACAAAACTGGGCACATAATACAAATTAAAGTGTAACTGTCATTCTGTTTTTTTATTTTTGTGATGTGTAGGGGCAGGGATACTGGCCATTTTTGTAATATACTTTAAGCACTGATATAGTTCATTTCTATTAGAAAAATAGCTCTAAAGTGGCCCATTTTGAGCCTTAGTAACGCTCCTCTGTCTTCTGTTTACATAGCACAGTCAGTGTTGAGCAATTCTCGATAGTTATGCAAACAGAAGACAGAGGAGCGTTGCTAAGGCTCAAAATTGGCCACTTTAGAGCTATTTTTCAACTAGAAATGTACGATTTCAGTAATTAAAGTATACTACAAAAATGGTCTACTTTACATTACAAAATGGTCTACTATACATTACAAAAATAAAAAAAGAATGAATTACACCTTAACCCCTTCCCGCCCAGTGCCGTAACAGCTACATGACTTGCCACCCAGCGCCGTACTATTACTGTGCGCTCCTGCACCCGATGGTTCAGCGGCGCGGTTTGGAAGTCACTGATAGCCAGACCCCTGCTGTATGCGCCGGCATCGGTGAAAACACAGATGCCGGCTCACTAACCCTTGATGTGCTACCGTCAGCGCTGACCGCGGCACATGCGATGTCCGTGCGGGGATCAGAGCAGCCATTGGGTCCCTCCGCTGCTGCCTTCCATGTAACCCTGTGAGATCCAGTGCCCTGGATCTCACAGGAAGCAGGCTGTAAATGTATTACTCTGGTAATACACTTACAGCCAATGCATCACAATACAGAAGTATTGTGATGCATTGTAAAGAGGATTAGACCTCCAAAAGTTGAATTCCCAGAGTGGGACAAAAAATAAAGTGAAAAAAAAGTTTAAAAAAAAATTGTTTTACAAAAAAATTAGAAGTTTCCTTTTCCCAAAATAAAGTCAAAACAATTTGTAAAAAATAGGGAAAAAAAGAAAAGTAGACATATTAGGTATTTCCGCGTCCGTATCTAAAGGATCTATAAAAATATCACATGAACTAACCCCTCAGGTGAACATCATCAAAAAAAAAAACTGCTAAAAAAAAGTTTTTGTCACCTTAAATCACTAAAAGTACAACACCAAGCGATCAAAAAGGCATATGCCCCCTAAAATCGTACCAATCTAACCTCACCTCATCCCGCAAAAAATAAGCCCTTAACTAAAACAATCGCCAAAAAAATATGTCTATCAGACTATAGCGACACTAAAACATGCATTTTTTTTTTAAATGCTGTTATTGTGTAAAACTAAAATAAAATAAAAAAAAGTATACATATTAGAAATCACCGCATCCGTAAGAACCTGCTGTATAAAAATATCACATGAACTAACCCCCTGGGTATCACATGAACACCGTAAAAAATAAAAACTGTCAAAAAAAGCCATTTTTGGCCAACTTAGATCACAAAAAGTGTAATAGCAGGCGATCAAAAAGTCATATGCACCCTAAAATAGTACCAATAAAACCGTCATCTCATACTGAAAAAAATTAGCCTCTACGTAAGACAGTCGCCCAAAATTAAAAAAAATATATGGCTTTCAGAATATGGAAATACAAAAATCCGCAGCACTCGCCAATAGGGTGAATCCAATGGTGGTGTATTTCATAATACGGAGACACAAAAAAAAATAAAAAAAATGCTTTATTATGTAAAACTGAAACAAACAACCAAAAATACATATTTGGTATTGTCGTTTCCGTAACAACCTGTTCTATAAAAATACCACATGATCTAAACTGTCAGATGAACGCTGTAAATAACAAAAAATAAAAACTGTGCCAAAACAGCAATTTTTTGTTACTTTGCCTTACAAAAAGTGTAATATAGAGCAACAAAAAATCATATGTACCCTAAAATAGTACCAACAAAACTGCCACCTTATCCTGTAGTTTCCAAAATGGGGAGTTTCTACTCTAGGGGTGCATCAGGGGGTCTTCAAATGTGACATGGCAGCTTAAAATTATCCCAGTGAAATCTGCCTTCCAAAAACCATATGGCGTTCCTTTCCTTCTGCGCCCTGCTGTGTGCCCGTAAAGCAGTTTAAGACCACATATGGGCTGAACTACAGAATCAGGGCAATAAATATTGAGTTTTGTTTGGCTGTTAACCCTGCTTTGTTACCGGGAAAAAATGGATTAAAATCGAAAATCTGCCAAAAAGTGAAATTCTGAAATTTCATCTCCATTTTCCATTAATTCTTGTGGAACACCTAAAGAAAGTTTGTAAAATCAGTTTTGAATACCTTGAGGCGTGTAGTTTCTAAAATGGGGCCATTTATGGGTGGTTTCTATTATGTAAGCCTCACAAAGTGACTTCAGACCTGAACTGGTCCTTAATAAGTGGGTTTTGGAAATTTTGCAGATTTTTTGCAGAATTTTAGAGATTTACTTCTAAACGTCTAAGGCTTCTAACGTCCCCAAAAAATAAAATGGCATTCACAAAATGATTTAAACATTAAGTAGACATATGGGGAATGTAAAGTAATAGCTATTTTTGGAGTTATTACTATCTATTATAAAAGTAGAGAAATTGAAATTTGGAAATTTGCTAATTTTTCCACATATTTGGTAAATTTTGTATTTTTTTATAAATAAAAATGAAATTTTTTGACTCAATTTTATCCCTGTCATGAAGTACAATATGTGACGAAAAAACTATCTCAGAATGGCCTGGATAAGTAAAAGCGTTTTAAAGTTATTACCACATAAAGTGACACATGTCGGATTTGCAAAAAATGCCATGGGCAGGAAGATAAAAACTGGCCTAGGGTAGAAAGAGTTAAAACCAATACAAATAAACTGGAAAAATTTGCATGAGATAAAAAAAAACAACCTATGTAATAGTTAATAAAATGCAGGGTTAGAAATGCAAATATTAAAAGTAAAAACAATCCTCCTGATTTGCATATTAAGAAAAAGTATCATAACTTGGGAATAGAGCCTGGATCAACAAAAGAAAGCCAGCGTTTAGGTGAACCATAGCTATGTATCTATGCAAGCAGTTGGATAGAGAACTTCCTATCCCTTTAAAACCCTCAGACAAATGGATCTATAAGTAAAGCAGTATGTCACAAATAAGCACTATGACTTGTCAAAACTGTAATGCATTGATACATTGCCCACCTCTTACATCCTCTGTTAGGAAATATACTGCAATATGACTCCTATTCGAAATGTGGGTGGGAGAGCAGTCAGGGACTTACAAGAGGCTATGACTCAGGCCATTTCACGGACGTTCCCGTGGCAGGTACCAGGAGATTGGAGAGACTGGCAACTCGTGGGTTAAATTGACTAGTTCACTCTGGATCTTATTGTGTCTGTGTTTTGGTGAATGCCACACCCCTTGCTTCAGCTGTTGCTTGTTGGTAAACTACCTTTCCCATAAGTAGCAGCTTCTCACTCTTGGAGGTGCAGTTTATTGATTTTCTTCCTGCCTTCTCACTAGCTGGTCCGTTGTACTCTGTGGTGCTTCTGGAGTTGCCAGTTTTCTACATTCAGATAAGTCTTGTCTTTTCTTATTGTTTTGTGTTTGTTATATTCCCTGTTGTTTGCATCTGGGCCTAAGACAGAGACTTCCATTCGTCCATCTGGGGAGGAATGGGTTGTCTCTGGTCCTAACCTCATTCCAGGGCCTTATAAGGATATATAAGGGCCTAGGTATCCAGCATATGAATATTCCTACCTTCAAGGTCTATTCATATTGATAGATAGTTAGGGCTCAGATTAGGGTTGTTTAGGAGGTGACCTGTTTCTTCCCTAGTTTCCAGGCCCAGTTCCTGATCCCCTTCCCTCTTGTCTTTAGTGTGGAGTTTTTCCCCCACACTGATTGTGACAGGCCAAGGATCTCTGTGCAGCTTTTTTGTTTATGTATTGTTTTTGAGCTTTTGAATATTATACATTTTACTTTAATTTTTTTGTATGGCAGCTTGATATTTGAAATATTCCTGATTTAAGTAAGAGAAAATTCTGGAGAGAAACAGATTTAAAAGCAGAGAAATATAGAAAATTGTACATTTAACATAAATGGAAACACAAAGTAACCTCTTCACACTATACCAGTATTAAGAAGGTGCTTGCAGGTAAATAACTTAGTTAGAAATCAGTCTAGAGGTTTAATAAACTCTTAAAGGGGTTGTCCAGTAACAAATAAATAATTTTTCCCTGATACCCGCAGCTTGCCTTCTTTACATTACAGGAGATTATATTGAACCAGATGAACTGTAGCTTTTATCACCCATACTAACCAGAAGAGATGAGCGAATTTCATATTTTGGAATTTGTTCACGCTTCGTTTGGTGGTAAAAGCAGAATTGCGTTATGGATTCCTTTACCACGGACCATAACGCAATTCTATGATGGAATGCATAACGGAATGCCTTTAGAAGCATTCCATTATTCATTCCGTCATAATAGAAGTCTATGGGCTGAAAAACAGATCAGTACCGTTTCCGTTATGCAGGGGAGTCCTCTCCTGCATAACTCGGGTGGCCAGACAGTCCGGTTTTAGGCCAGACAGTCCAGTTTTTAGACTCCTGGTCCTCCATCCGGCGCAAGGCCAGGATGGACAGCCAGGAGTCCTTCTTTTTAGTGTGGTACAGGGTCAGGGTCCATTTAAGTTTACCAATGACAGGGGCAGGCAGGCAGCACGTCGTCCACACAGTGTGCTGTATGACATGAGGTCACAACGCCATTCAGCGCTGCCTGCGTCGTCAGAGAGAACTGTTATCTACAGCAGGCAGGACAGAGCGCTGGTGCCACTGCCAGCATCCACGCCGGTCTAGCGCTGCTCTCTGCCTCTTCCAGTCTTCTGTTCCTCTGCCTGGCCCTGACTTACTTATTGTGTCCACACACAGCCCAGGTACTTAAACTGACAATGCCCCTGGCCTGCCCTAATTTATCAACATGGTTGGGGGTATGTCTTGTATATAATTATATATTACTGTCAGCTGGCCTAGTATAGGTCATACATCTTTTTTTTTTGTTATATGGAGTATGCTGGTATAACTTGGGTATATCTGTATATTACTGTATATGTACAGCTGGTATAAGTTATACTGTACATATGTAATTCTATACAGGAGATTCCCATTGTTATACCAGCATGCTCCATATCACTATATACAAGAAGATGTATAACTTATACCAGCTGTACATATATAATTATATACAGGAGATACCCAGGTTATACCAGCATGGTCCATATCACTATAGACAAGAAGATGTATAACTTATACCAGCTGTACATATATAATTATATACAGGAGATACTGACATGGACCATGCTGGTATAACTTGGGTATCTCCTGTAAAGAATTATATATGTACAGCTGGTATAAGTTATGCATCTTCTTGTATATAGTGATATGGAGCATGCTGGTATAACCTGGGCATGTAGTATGTAGTACTATTGTGCGCCACTTTCCCGGTACGATGTACTCCTTTTTGGGATGTGATGTTCTCCTTTTTGGGGCTCTGAAAGTGGCCACCCAATGCATAACGGAAATGGGACGGATCCGTTATACAAGCCATAGGCCTCTTTCACACGGGCGTTGCGGGAAAATGTGCGGGTGCGTTACGGGAACACCCGCGATTTTTCCGCGCGAGTGCAAAACATTGTAATGCGTTTTGCACTCGTGTGAGAAAAATCACGCATGTTTGGTACCCAAACCCGAACTTCTTCACAGAAGTTCGGGCTTGGGATCGGTGTTCTGTAGATTGTATTATTTTCCCTTATAACATGGTTATAAGGGAAAATAATAGCATTCTGAATACAGAATGCATAGTAAAATGGTGCTGGAGGGGTTAAAAAATAATAATAATAATTTAACTCACCTTAATCCACTTGATCACGAAGCCCGGCATCTCCTTCTGTCTTCATCTTAGCTGTGCAGCAACAGGACCTGTGGTGAAGTCACTCCGGTCATCACATGATCCATTACATGACCCATCACCATGGTAAAAGATCATGTGATGGATCATGTGATGACCGGAGTGACGTCACCACAGGTCCTGTTGCTGCACAGCTAAGATGAAGACAGAAGGAGATGCCGGGCTTCGCGATCAAGTGGATTAAGTTGAGTTAAATTATATATATTTTTTTTTAACCCCTCCAGCACCATTTTACTATGCATTCTGTATTCAGAATGCTATTATTTTCCCTTATAACCATGTTATAAGGGAAAATAATAATGATCGGGTCTCCATCCCGATCGTCTCCTAGCAACCGTGCGTGAAAATCGCACCGCATCCGCACTTGCTTGCGGATGCTTGCGATTTTCACGCAACCCCATTCACTTCTATGGGGCCTGCGTTGTGTGAAAAACGCAGAATATAGAGCATGCTGCGATTTTCATGCAACGCACAAGTGATGCGTGAAAATCACTGCTCATGTGAACAGCCCCATAGAAATGAATGGGTCGGTATTCAGTGCGGGTGCAATGCGTTCAACTCACGCATCGCATCCACGCGGAATACTCGCCTGTTTGAAAGGGGCCATAGACTTCTATTATGATGGAATGAATAACAGAATGCCGCTAAAGGCATTCCATTATGCATTCCGTCGTAGAATTGCATTATGGTCCGTGGTAATGGAATCCATAACGCAATTCTGCTTTTATCACCAAACGAAGCGTGAACAAATTTCAGAATTAGAAATTCGCTCATCTCTGATTCCAAGGAGCTGTACTTATGAAAAGGGGTGTACGTGCATAAAACAAAACAAATACAATAAGTAAGTACAAGATTCGATCATTTCTACCAACCAGCATAACATGTTACTTTTAGCCTAATATCTGTTAGTGGACACCTTCTCCGCCTATATACTCTACATTTTGCTAGAGAACGTCTACAAAATGTCTTGTTACAGACAGATCTTTATGTGACCTGCTTTATACATTCCCTATAGTCCTGATTTTGTACAGTGTGTTCTATTTTTAGAAAATTGTAAAACGTAGACCAGCACTCCCTCAGTGCGCCTGCGCCGATGACATCACCGAAAGAGAAGATGGCATTGGCGCAGGCGCACTGAGGGAGTGCTGAGGAGGTGAGCCTCCTTATCTCAGAGCGCCTGCGCCGAATCAACACAGGCGCGCGATTTTTGAAATGCTGACAGGGCTGGCCGGAGGAGGAGATCGCGGCTGGCCCTGTCAATCAACAAGAGGAGGGGGCGGTTTTCTGCGGCTGCTACCAACAAGTAGACGCCCTACTTGCTGGTAGGAAGGTAATTAGCATATCATAAAAGTACGTTTTTTGCAAAATCTACTGAACGAAAATTATTAATAACATAAGGTATAGCAATATCGCATGATAGGGATTATAAGTACACAAAAAAAAGTTTAGTGGGGTGACAGAAGCCCTTTTAAGCAATACAATTTAGAAGGGAACCAGTCTCAGAATAGCTTACAGGTCGTTAAAAGCTACAGGCATGGATTACCCAAACCCGCTAAACATTATGTTCAGTCAAGGTACTTTACTAACTCACTAGAATCCTGTGGTGCCACCGGTCAAATTTTGGACCCGACCCCCTTCCCATGTGCTTCCTCCCCACCACCGGCATGTTGCTCAGATGCATGAGACTTTTTGGAATTGTTATTGTCTATAAAGATATATGTCCCCCTCACTCCCAAAAAAATTAAATTGTCCTCTCTCATTGGTGTCATTCCCTTTTCTTTACCATCCAGCCCAGACTACCATGAATACTTCCTCCAGTCAAGACTTTACAAAGTAATATCCACCTTGTGCCACTTACAAGAGTAATATCACATTTGTGCCCCTATACACTAGTAAAGTCCACCTTTGTGTCACCATACACTAGGCATTTCCCCATAATCTCCCTCTTTGTACCCCGATACAGTAGTAATCTCTGCCTTTATGCCCTAAAAGTAATGTCCCTTTTATTTTCCCATATAGTAAAAATGATGCCCTCAGTGCCCCCATACAATACTAATGTTCCTGTTTGTGCCCTGTACAGTAGTAATATCTGCATTTGTGCCTCTTGCAATACTAATATCCCCCACTGTGCCACATTAGACTAGTAATGCCCTCCTCTATGCCCTGTTAATTTAGTAATGTCCTCCACTGTCTATTAAAATAGGAGTGTCCGCTACTGTGTCCCATTAGAATAATAATGTCCCCAATGTTACCCTTAAGCCTACTAATGTCCCACACTTTTTCCCTTTAGAATAGTAATGTCCCCCCATTGTACAACAACCCCCATTGTGCCCCCTTTTACACTAATAGAAAAAAAAAAAAAACAGCAACTCACTTAAACTCGTTCCAACAATGAGAATCCTATTTCCTCCTGCTCACTGTGAACTGTGCGATGCAGGTGGTGCGATTCAATGATGCCATTGCTTGCCTGACATCTTCTGCCTAGGAACCTGACCTCTGGATATCTGGTGGACCACAGGCCTAAAGCAGGCTATGACTTTCCAGACTAAGTTGCTTCTAAAAAGAGAAGAATACACAGGACAGAGAGCTCTGCTCTGCCATTGCTTTCAATTTGAAAGGATTTTGAGGATGTGGATACAGTCGAAAATGGAGCCTTCCCGGCCGCCATCTCCTCTGGGTCCAGTCACACTCCTTGCAACTGTGATTGTTACAGCACTGATGTGGAGCCTGGTCCTTGATTTATCTAGCAGGAGAAAACAAATACTGTACTGCAGGGACTTGACATGTTCTACAATACCTTCAGGAAAACTCAGACTCAATAAAATTGACAGGACTGGAATTGCTGTGGTTGACTGCCCCGGAGAAACTGATTTGACAGAAATTGAATTTTGGATCTCTAAACTACAAATCCTCTCTAAAAAGCATACATGTGAATGGGCAAGAGAGGAAAAGTAACTGCGTCAGCTGAGGCCAACAGCTATTGAAGGTATATCTATATAATAGTGGCTCACCAGCCCACTTAATCTGAAAAAAAAGGGTCACCGAAAGAAAGAATTAGACAAACTCAGAAACGCGTTTGGTATTACAGATGAAATAACAAAGATCCAGGACCCATAGAATACTCATCTATTGCCAGAATACTGTTTCTATTGAGGAAAAGTTGGAGTGCTCCAAGGACATTACAAATACCACTCTACAGCTGACCGGCCTGAGCGTATTTGCATTGCACCACGTGCACCGCCGAGAACAGCGATACCACGTGAGACGCCGACACGAGCGGCTACGGCACCCGCCATACACGGAGGTGTAGAGGTAAGATAAGCCTCACCGTTACCTCACTGGTGCCACGTGGGGCCCAGGTCGATTTACCCTATACAACCAACAGTGAGTACATCATACGGGTCATTATCAAATACCCTTCACTTTACCAAATACCTGTTACCTTACTGCTACCACGTGGGATGCAGGGTCGGTTTTCATTATACCACCAACGGTGAATATAATATATGGATCAGCATTAAGTTCTTACTATCAAGGAAAGATTAATAAAGAAGAACTTTTGACTGAACATAATAACTAAAGATGAGAGAATCGAAGTGGAATTCGATCCGAATTTCAGAAAAAATTTGATTTGCACTGAATCCAATTTTCCTCACGCTTTGTGGTAACGAATAAAAAAAATTCCTAAAATGGTTGCTGCACGTGTAAGGACATGGAGCAAGGAACTCTGGGAAGGCGGGATCACCCATAATGCCATGCATGCAACCAATCAGCAGCCAGCCAGCCAGCCCTGTGATGTCAGGGCCCTATAAATAGCCTCAGCCATCTTGGATTTTGCCATTTTCCAGGGAGTGAGGTCAGCAGGCACTAGGGACAGTGTTAGAAAAAACGTCATTGTGCTAAAAAAAACAATTTACAAGTGCAGGAAAAGAGTATTCAAGGTGTTCGGAAAGGATAGGGAGGAATCATTCCACAGCATTTATGTTGAACAGGGTTCAGTAGGGGAGGTTACAACCTGGGTTATAGGAATAATCCTATTACACATTGCTGCACTGACTGGGGACCCAAATAGCCATTATACAGCTCTGTAATTCCAGCAAACCATTCCATGTTATTGGGGTGTTACAGCCATTAACAGGGTTTATTACAAGGAAATATTTATACGTCTTTGCCCTTGTGCGGTGCAGTTATATGTTCTAAAATATTTTTGGGCTTGTATTAGTGGGAAAAAAAGGGCTTATTAGCCGTTGTGTGGTGAAGTGCTAAAATTACTGCACTTTTTGTCGTGTATTAGTGGCAAAATAAAAATATATTTGCCGTTCAGCGGTGCAGTTATATGTTCTAAAGCCTATAGTGGCGTGTATTAGTGGCAAAATAAAAATATATTGGCTGTTCAGAGGTGTAGTTATATGTTCTAAAGCCTTTGCGGCGAGTATTAGTGGCAAAAGTAAAATATATTTGCCGTTCAGGGGTGCAGTTATATGTTCTAAAGCCTTTTGCGGCATGTATTAGTGGCAAAATAAATATATATTTGCCGTTCAGAGGTGCAGTTATATGTTCTAAAGCCCTTTTTGTCATGTAATAGTGGCAAAATATAAATATATTTGCCGTTGAGCGGTTCAGTTATAAGTTCTAAAACCTTTTGTGCCGTGTATAAGTCGAAAAATAGAAATATATTTGCCGTTCAGCGGTGCAGTTATATGTTCTAAAGCCTTTTGTGGCGTGTATGAGTGGCAAAAGAAAAATATATTTGCTGTTCAGCGGTGCAGTTATATGTTCTAAAGCCCTTTTTGTCGTGTATTAGTGGCAAAAGTAAAATATATTTGCATTTAGCTGTGCAGTTATTTGTTCTAAAGCCTCTTGTGGAGTGCATTAGTGGCAAAAGAAAAATAGATTTGCCGTTCAGCGGTGCAGTTATATGTTCTAAAGCCTTTTGTGGCGTGTATGAGTGGCAAAAGAAAAATATATTTGCTGTTCAGCGGTGCAGTTATATGTTCTAAAGCCTTTTGTGGCGTGTATTAGTGGCAAAAGTAAAATATATTTGCCATTTAGCTGTGCAGTTATTTGTTCTAAAGCCTCTTGTGGAGTGCATTAGTGGCAAAAGAAAAATAGATTTGCCGTTCAGTGGTCCAGTTATATGTTCTAAAGCCCTTTTTGTCATGTGATAGTGTCAAAATAAAAACATATTTGCCGTTCAGCGGTGCAGTTATATGCTCTAAAGCCTTTTGTGGCATGTATAAGTGGCAAAATAAAAATATATTTGCCGTTCAGCGGTGCAGTTATATGTTCTAAAGCCCTTTTTTGTGTGTATTAGTGTGAAAAAAAGGGCTTATTAGCCGTTGTGTGGTGAAGTGAGAAAATTACAGACTTTTTTGGGGTGTTTTATTTTCCTTTTTATTAATTTATTTGATTTAACGGTATGTCAGACAGAGAAGTGCCAGGCCCTGCACAGGGGAGTGGCAGAGGCCTAAATGTTTCTGGCGCAGGCAGAGGTCGCAGCAGAGTAAGGGGACGTGGCAGCACTGGTCACTTCGAGAGGCCTGAGCTCCCAGTGTCAGCTACCGGTCGTGTCTTGACCAGCAACCCAGCAGTTCTTGAATGGTTGACTCAATCATCGACTTCGTTGTGACATCAGACACCCCCAGCCAAGAGTCAGTGGGTTCGTCAGACACAACACTTAGTTGGCATGGCCCGAGAGCAGGCCCTGTGCCCTCACCTGTCCTCAACCTGCCTCTGTCCTTTTCTGTTCCCTCAGCCAGAGAAGTGAAGCTCAGCTCCACTATACAGTGAGGATGAGCTACTAGAACACGGTTAGCAGCTACTGGCAAGTCAATATGTGGAAGAGACATCTGCTGCTTCCTCCACTAGGCGGGCAAGTAGTGAAGAGGAGAGTGGCATGGGAGCTGGTGTTGTGAGTGGTCAGGCTCCTGACCCAGAGACGGTTGAGGAGGACATCAGTGAGACAGTAAAGACAGTACTCGATGATGATGTAGCTGATTACACTTGGGAGCCAGGTGACGAAGGGGCTTCATCATCATCGGGAGAAGAGGGTGGCAGCTTGCCCGTGAGGCACCAGGGGAGCCAGAAAGTCGCTAGCGTGGCCAGGAGTCAGCAGGTTGGCAGCAGTGGGAGGTCGGGAGCCAAACGTTCCCGGGGTAGACCACCCACTTCGCAGGAGCCTACCTGCCCGGGAAGTAGCGGTGCACGGGTTAACGGAGGCAGCGCCGGTAGCAGTCAGTGCATAGCGTGGGGGGTAAAATCACCTACTTGGCGATGTGGCAGTTTTTTGTTAAGTCGCCTGAGGAGGTGAACATGGCCATATGTAGAATCTGTGGGAAGAAGGTGAAGTGTGGCCAGGGTGTCAATGTTGGCACCACGGCTCTGCGTCAACATATGCAGCATCACCATAAAGTGGCCTAGGAGAACCGTCACTCCGATGTGGTGGTCCAGCCTGCCACAGCAACCGCTGCATCACCCAGTGGCACGCAGCCGATTTCAGGCAGTCAAGGCTCCACCACCTCAGCCGAAGGGAGCTGTCTGTCCTTCCCATCAGCTGCTGGTCCTGATACACCTGCTCCTCACCCTCCTACTCCTCGTCAGTCATTCCGTCAGCAATCGATCATCGAAGCTATTGCCAAGAGACAACAGTATACGTGCACTCATCCAACGGCGCAGAAGCTGAATGTGCTCCTGTCCAAGTTGCTGGTGCTGCAGTCCCTCCCTTTCCAAGTGGTGGACTCTGCACCTTTCAGAGAACTGATGGCTTGTGCCGAGCCGAGGAGGAGAGTTCCAAGCCGTAATTTCTTTGCCAAAAAGGCAGTACCAGCCCTGCACACACATGTAGAACAGAAGGTGGTCCAGTCCTTGAGCCTGTCGGTGTCTGCGGTGCTGTAACTACGGTCAGGGAAAATACATGTCTTTTACGGTCCACTGGGGGAATGTGGTTCCTGCACAGCCACACCAGCAACTTGGCCAGGTGATGCCGATTCCGCCTCCACGTTCTCATGCCATTGGTCCTGCGACAAGGTCCGCCTCTGCCTCCTCATCCTCTACCGTGTCCTCAGCCTTCACTTCAGGGACAATTCACAGTGCCTCTCCAGCATACCACGTGTGCAGGGCACAGCCGTGTCACGCTGTTCTGCACCTCGTTTGTCTGGGCGAACTGAGTCACACAGGGGAGGAACTGCTGTGTCCCTCGTCAAGAAATCGAATCCTGGCTTTCTCTGCGGCAACTGAAAATCGGAACCATAGTGACCAACAACGGGTAGAACATGGTGTCGACGCTGTGTCAAGGAGGCCTGAGTCATGGGCCCCGCATGCGACACGTGTTCAATCTGGTTTTCAAGCGGTTCCCTAAGTCTTCCACCCATCTGCAAGACATCCTAAAAATGGCCAGGAAACTTTGCATGCACTTCAGCCACTCGTACATCGCAAAGCACACCTCCTTGAGCTGCAGCGGCAGAACGGCATCCCCCAACCAGTGGCGGATTATAATAGGGTCGTTCGGGTCGGTAGCCCCTGGCCCGGCATCCCTGGGGGGCCCAACGCCGACCTGAATGCCCACATACTGCGGGGGGGCACGGGAGCGAATAGTTCCCTGCCCCGCTGCCGATCCCCGCCATAGGCTTCAGGCCTATGTGGTAGTGAAATCCCGGCGCAGGTGTGCGTGATGACATCATCACGCACCTGTTCCGGGAGGGACGCAGGACAATGAAGAATGCGCGCCTGCCTCACCTTACCGGACACAGGTAAGTATTAGCTTTTAATTTTTTTTTGTTTCTGTGTGTGCCAACTTTGGGGGGGGGCAGAGGAGGACATGGGGCAGTGTGGTACCAAATCATTTGGGGGGGGGGGGCAGATTATTAAACGGGGCAAATCACTTCATGTGGGGCAGATTATTACTTTGGTGCAAATTACTTCATGGGGCAGTGTGGGGGAAAATAACTTCAGGGGGTGCAGTGTGGGGGCAAATTCTTCATGGTGGGCAGTGTGGGGCCAAATTACTTCAGGGGTGCAGTGTGGGGCCAAATTACTTCAGGGGTGCAGTGTGGGGGCAAAATACTTCATGGGGGCAGTGTGGGGGCAAATTACTTCATGGGCGTGCAGTGTGGGGGCAAATTACTTTATGGGCGCCAGTGTGGGGGCAAATTATTTCATGGGAGTGCAGTGTGGGGGCAAATTATTTCATAGGAGTGCAGTGTGAGGGCAAATTTTTTCATGGGCGTGCAGTGTGGGGGCAAATTACTTCATGGGGCAGTGAGGGGGAAATTACTACAGGGTGGGCCATTTATATGGATACACCTTAATAAAATGGGAATGGTTAGTGATATTAACTTCCTGTTTGTGGCACATTAGTATATGTGAGGGGGGAAACTTTTCAAGATGGGTGGTGACCATGGCGGCCATTTTGAATCCAACTTTAATAGGAAGAGGGTCATGTGACACATCAAACTTATTGGGAATTTCACACGAAAAACAATGGTTTTAATGTAACTTTATTCTTTCATGAGTTATTTACAAGTTTCTCTTTGTTTACAGCCATTGACATGTCACCGAGGTTAACACGTGAGGAGCGGATAGAAATTGTGTTGATGTCTGGTAAACGCAGTAACTGGGTCATTGCAGCAGATTTCAATGCAAGACACCCTACGAGACCACCCATCTCCCATGCTACAGTTAGCAAACTGCTTGCTAAGTTTCGTGAAACTGGTTCAGTGTTGGATTTGCCAAAATGTGGACGCATGAAATCTGTCTCTAATGAAGAAACATCAGTGGCTGTCCTAGCTTCATCAGCAAGAGCCCACAGCATAGCACTCGCCGCATGTCACTGGAGAGTGGCATTAGTCGAACATCCCTTCGGCGGATATTAGCTACTCACAAATGGCACCCTTACAAACTCCAGCTACTGCAGCATCTCAACGAGGATGACCCAGATAGGCGCACTGAATTTGCAGAATGGGCAAAACAAAAATTGGAACAGGACCCTCAGTCTACGCAGAAGATTTTGTTCAGTGATGAGGCAAACTTTTATGTGAATGGTGAAGTTAACAAACAAAACCACCGCTATTGGTCTGACACTAACCCACATTGGATAGATCCCTCCAAGACTGTTGGAACAAAGAAATTTATGGTATGGTGTGGTTTATGGGGTACAAAGATAGTGGGGCCATTCTTCATCAATGGAAACCTCAAGGCCACTGGATATGCGAAATTGCTACATGATGATGTGTTTCCCTCTTTATGCACTGAAGCTGGCACGTTCCCTGAGTTTTTCCAGCAAGATGGTGCACCACCACATTATGGGTGTCAGGTCCGAGCATTCCTAGATGAACAGTTTCCTGGAAAGTGGATTGGTCGTCGTGGGCCAGTTGAATGGCCCCCAAGGTCTCCCGATCTGACCCCCTTAGACTTTTATCTTTGGGGTCATCTGAAGGCAATTGTCTATGCTGTGAAGATACGAGATGTGCAGCACCTGAAACTACGGATACTGGAAGCCTGTGCTAGCATTTCTCCTGCGGTGTTGCTATCAGTGTGTGAAGAGTGGGAGAAGAGGGTTGCATTGACAATCCAACACAATGGGCAGCACATTGAACACATTTTATAAGTGGTCAGAAACTTGTAAATAACTCATGCCAAAACAAGTTTTTCTTGTGAAATTCCCAATAAGTTTGATGTGTCACATGACCCTCTTCCTATTGAAAAAACAAAAGTTGGATTCAAAATGGCCGACTTTAAAATGGCCGCCATGGTCACCACCCATCTTGAAAAGTTTCCCCCCTCACATATACTAATGTGCCACAAACAGGAAGTTAATATCACCAACCATTCCCATTTTATTAAGGTGTATCCATATAAATGGCCCACCCTTTATATGGGGGGCAGTGTGGGGGAAATTACTATATGGGGCAGTGTGGGAAAAATTTATATATGGGGGTAGTGTGGGGGAAATTACTATATGGGCAGTGTGGCGGAAATTACTATATGGGGTAGTGTGGGGAAATTACTATATGGGGGCAGGTAACATCGACTGCAGGTAACATCTATGAAATCTGTACTCAGAGAGTTATAAGATGGTGGGGGTCTGACTCCTGTCACCCCCATCAATCAGCTGTTTGAGGAGACCGCGATGTTAAAGTGAGCGCCACATCCTCTTTGCTCCTTACCAAGCACAGCTCTGTCCATTTGATAGCACTGTGCTTGGTATTACAGATCAGACCCAATCACTCAGATGAGACAGAGCTGCACCTAGACCATGTGAACGATGTCATATATCCTAGGAAGAGACTTTGGCGCTTACAAAGCACCGCAGCCTCTTCATACAGAAAAAAAAACTAAAAATAAAATAGAGGGGGGGGGGGGGGGCGAGTTGGGTAGACAACCCCGGGCCTATCATGCACTTAATCCGCCCCTGCCCCCAACATAGGCTGATATGTGACGTTTCCATCCGTTGGAATTCCACCGTCCATATGTTGGACCGACTACACGAACCGAGAAAGGCTATAAACGATTTCTTATTGATCCAAGCGGACAGGAGTACTCCCCTGTGTAACTTCGATATCAGCCAGTGGCAACTCATGCGTGACACCTGCCGTTTGCTCCACACTATGTCACCTTGCCACTCTGTGGTCTCCTCATGCTGCTGACACCTCAACACTATGTCACCTTGCCACTCTGTGGTCTCCTCATGCTGCTGACACCTCCACACTATGTGGCCTGCTCATGTTGCTGCCACCTCCACACTATATAATGGCCACAGGGAGAGAACGGCGCTCATAGGGTGAGTATGTCAAATAAACAGTGTCCTCCATACACAGGCAGGTTAATTATGCTCACCTGTTCAGGTTGCACCAATATTGGGCGCAACCACAATGAAGGCCAACTGGAGAAGTAACTGGTTGGTGCTGCCATTCTGTCCAAAATCTCCTTAGGCGGGGGCCAGACCGCCAACCGGGTGAACAATTGTACTGGAGCTCCACTGGACCATAGAAGCCAAGCGAGCGTGTGGACATAAAGCGCAGGATCACAACCTGATGTAAAATGTCATCAAGTTTATTGGAAGACAACGCATTTCGGGTTCTACGGACCCCTTTATCAAGTCTGTGAGGCTGCAGAGGAAGGGACCAGAAGCACGGCCGTTCACTGCCGGCACGTGGGGCGTCTGCTTTGCTATACGCATAGTCACCTTGCCACTCTGTGGTCTCCTGATGCTGCCGCCACCTCCACACTGTCATTGTGCCACTCTGTGTCCTCCTGATGCTGCTGCGGCTACCTCCACACTGTCATTGTCCCACTCTGTGGCCACCTCACGCTGCTTACACCTCACCACTATGTCATAGGGCCACTCTGTGTACTTCTCATGCTGTTCCCACCCTCCCCACTTTATGACTGGGGCAATATTTTGCCTTTCGGCCTGGCTGACATCATCATTTATTTGACCCTTCTTCTGATCTGTCAGAAGGAAGGAAAAATGAGACGCACAACGGATCCTGTCTGTGTAGCGGCTGTAAGACCTGTATGGGGGTTATTGTTCTGACGGATCAGAGGAAGGTCAAAATAATCAGTGACGTCAACACAAACTTACTGCTGACACCCTCTCCACTCTGTCAGGGGGGCTCTACTTGTATAAGCGTTTAATAGAACAGGTTCTGTAGACATCTATGTGGAATCAGCTGCCAACGGTGTAAAGGGAGTGCGCTTCTTCTTGACACTAACATCAACCTATAAGGTTGGCCCCGTTACTGCCCAAATAAGTGAAGTGTGCAGTGATTCTAAGAGCGACCCCTGTCATCTGCATGTCATACTGACTCACAGTTTTATTTTGCTACCACAGCAGACTCCCTACGCGTGTTACTGCAAGGCAGTGTTCTACACCACTATAAAGGCTCTCTGCAGCCAGGAAATAGCCGTTTTTTAACAAGATTCGCCGCAAATAAATTCGGATCGAACCAAATGTTTTTTGTTTTTTTTAAAACGGCAAATCGGGCGAATCGAATTTTTTTAAAATTCGCTCATCTCTAATAATAACAAATGCATTGAGATATTTTCTTTTAATCTTCCTTTTTATATATTTTATATGCGGTCAGAGTGAACTACCTCCTATTTATTGGAAAATCATTTATGTCATATCTGAACTCATGGTACTGGATATAATATTTACTACAAACATTAACTATATCCATCTTTCTTTGTCTGTCACACATATAGTATATTAATTGTAGACTATATTTCATATCTCCTATTTCTCATATTGTGCAAAATCATAATGGAAGCAATACCCCTTTTTTGCCATATTAGCTATATGGTTGACAGACATTGTGATTTCATTAATTATACCATAGATGCAACCTACTATTAATGCGGTATAATTTTCAATTTCTTTTTTTATTTTTCATATTCTTATTTTTTTGGTTTTATATTTTAGCCTATATGTTTTTGCAGAGGTGTCAATAAATGTGTATATGTTTGATATAATCTTATATATACGTGATTATTGCTCTTGAATAGTTCCAAGTGAAGAGTGCATGTCTATAAAAGTATATAGCTATTGAAGGTGGACATCTTTAGGCACAATACTATACATATATATATATATATATATATATATATATATACACATATATACACATATATTCTTAGGCATATACCTTTACGATTACTGCTTTGGGGCTTATTCCCACAGTACAAATTACATTAAGTGTTCCTGATTACCACACCTCGAGTTGCTTAAAGTGGCACTGTACTTTCATTAAAGGGGTTGTGTAGCCTGTTTATATTGATGATCTGTCCTTAGCATAGGTCATCAATATCTGATCAGCGCGGGTCCAACACCCCCACCGATAAGCTGTTTAAGAGGAGGCGGCACTCCATGCCAGCGCTGCTTCTCCTTCATTACACTGCCTGATGTCTCAGAAGTGCAGTGTAATTACAATTACTCGCTCCATTTGCTTGAATGGAAAGAGTACTTGTAATTACACTACACTGCCTCTGCACAGCGGGACATAGGGACATATCAAGCAAATGGACGCAATAGAAAGGCTATAGGTCTGGCTCGTCTTGTGCATTGAGGAGAGAGAGCGCGCTAAACTTTTGATATGTCCCTGTAGCATATAAGGTTCAATGACCGTATGGTGCCACCTTAAATGGGTTTGTCCAAGATGATAAAAAATCTTGGATGATCCCCTCCAATGTATAAAAAAAAAGGCATAATTTACGCACTGCCTTCTTCAGCGCTGTTGTCTGTCCTCTGGTACTCCAGCTGTTATTTGTTTTTAAACAGCAGCTTTGATGTGCCTTTATATGGCATGTGACAGCTGCAGACAATTACTGTTTTCAGCATTCTACCGCTGAATACAGTGGTTGACTGCAGCAGTGAGGTGCCGAATCCAGGCATGTTACCATACATGTCATAGTAGTTGGTGACGTGTATAGTGATGTGCCTGGATTTGGCACCTCACCGCTGCAGCCAAGCACTGTCCTCAGCCAATCAGTAAAATTATGTTTTAGGTGTAATAGAATTGCTTAGTGAATGGTTAGAATAAAGTTCTTTTTTTTTTTTATAACCATCTCTAATGGGGTAGACTCGAGGACCTGTTCACTATTTTACACTTTTCTTACTGAAAAAAAAATCCTCTATAGTGATATAATAGGGTTAAATACTCCCCCCTTCTCCCTTGTGCCCGCTCTCCTTCAGGCCTATTTCTACCACTCTCCTTAGTAAGCTACAAGTATTTTTGTAATACTGTCTTCCATCTACTGGTAAAGATAGACATTATATCGGATATGTGATGGACTGAACCGTCAATGGGGCTGCTGGAGAAGACTGAGGGCTAGCCTCCTTCCTACGAACTATGGACCCAGAACTATGGAGACCCCCCTCAGACCTCTTGGGGTTACAAGGAACTATTAACCCTGATTTATGTGTGGAGTTATGGGCCACATCTTTCCTATTGCCCATTAAAGGTGCAGGGTGTGAATCCCGCAACAGAAAAAGGGTTAACTCTGCACTGAGACTCCCAATGAATGTGTTCGTTTATTTGTCCCTTTGTTCTATTGTGTTAGTGATGGGATTAAGATAACTGACTCTAGGAGTAGCCGACTCCGTGTAGAGGAGTAGATCACCCTATGATACACTCAGAAGATAATCCCATCATGTGTGTCTCCTCTATCCCTATTCTTTCATTAAGACACTGGGTAGGGGATGTCTGTTTGCATGCTGTTCATGTTTGATTGAGTTATGTTATTAGACTTCTTAAACTGTGTATATACTGAGTTGGTCTTTAATAAAGAGAGTTCTTGATTTGTTTCACCCTCAACATAGAGTTTCATCTCATGTGTGGGGGGAACAGCTATATTTACTCTGGGGAAGCTGGATCCTGGTCTTGTGCCCAGGGTGGGTGGAGTACAGCGAGACCCCAGCCAAGCTGTAACGCTGGAAGTGGGGACTACAGTGCTGATGGTGTCCGGTGGAGTGCTTGGAAGTACTCGGTGAGCACTAGGAAGCATCGATTGGCGGAGGCACACAGTCGGGGTGCGAAGTGGTCCATCACAGGATATATTTGACCTCTTACCGTTCAATAAGATGGCAGAAAGTATTACATAAAGACATTAGTGACATAGAGAGGAGGAGAGGAGAGAAGCACCTCTGTTCTGGGACCCTCTGTCAGGAAAATCTAGCAGAGATGGTAAATATGTGTGTCACAGTATATGTGTGCCAAAGTGTGTATATGTATTGTGACATAGCAAGGGGTTTTGTTTGGGAAGGCAGGTATTTTCCACCCAACATAGGCGGCTGGGCTGATTTCCAGCCAGGTGAGATCAAATACCGGACCGGTGTTTAAGTGCTGGTCCGGGGTTGGGCAGCACCTGGCTGTCCTTTAAATAGGCAGCTGGGCTCAGCAGCTGAGTCTCTGTTTTGGGATCTGAAGCATGGTGCTGTGCTGGAAGGTTGAGAGCTGCATGTGGGCTGCACGATGGGAAACAGGCCCCATAAAGCCTGCTGTGGACTGCCGGGGATAAAATGGCTAGAAGGTGACGTGTCTGTTCTATGGACTTTTCATTGTGTGAATTAGCACCAAGTCTGTAATGAGACGTTTTTTTTTTGCCTTTTGTGTGAAAAAAAACTGACATTTTGATTTACGAACTTGTTTTGCCTCTGTACTGCGTCCGCTTACCCTGCCTACCAGAGCAAATCCTCACAGTATGTGTATTTGTCATAGGGTGTATATACACACACCAATTAGCCCTGACATTAAAGTCATATTGTGTAGGTTCTCCCTCATGCTACCAACTCCGAACCATCATGATATGGACTCCACAAGACGTCTGAAGTTGCCCTGTGTATGTTACCAAGATGTTATCAGCAGCTCCTGTTCTGATGGACTTAAGCTAACCTTGTATTACAAAAAGACATTTGTTTGAAAGACCACCATGTAAAAGCCCATAGTACACTCTAGTGCCATCTCTTCTCCACACCCGCCCATCTGATATTATTTTTCAGAGTGGGCCTCCTCCTTCCAGTGCTCCATTGCTCACATGCTCATTGAAGATTTAGTGGATAGGATGCAGCTACATTGCACCATATGCAGCACGGTGGAATGCATTGTATGTTCTGACACCTTCTTCTGTGGGATTAAACCAGTTGACCTAGTTTTTGTCTAATGAGCTTTGGGAGCCCATGACCCTGTCACTTTTTGTTGTTCCTTTAACCACTTTTGATAGGAAATAGTAGCCACTACATACTGGAAATACGCCACAAGGCCTGCCGTTTTGCAGATGCCCCGACCCAGTAGTCATTTTGGCCTTTGTCAGAGAAATTCAAAATCTTGGCCTTGACCATTTTTTCCTGCTTCCAACACAAAGAGCTGACTGTTCACTTTCTGTCTAATATATCCCATCTCTTGATAGGTGTTATCATCACAAGTTAATCAGTGTATCCTACAACCTTAACATGGTGCAGCAGTACTGAATGATGTGTGCACTTCTCTGCTAAGGTTGTGCTGAAGTAAGGCCTGACTTGCCAATAGAACCATAAGGGGTCTGAGGAGGCCTGAAGTAGAGTGGCTGGCAAGAGAGAAGCAGCAGTGGTCACAGTGGAAGGTGGCAACGACAGTGAGAGAAATGGCCCATAGTACTGCAGAGGATCCTGCAGATGAGATGACTGCATTATCGACTGGCTACAGCGACACCGAGATTGACAAAGTGCCATGTGAGAAGAGCTGGTTCCCCTGAGAGAGAAGAAGCGGTGGGAAAAGGATCAGTGCTGCCAGACCCTGGAGACATTTGGACCCTGTTTTGACCCTTTAACCCCTATACAGGGATTTGATCTTTTCTGCCTTTTCACTACCTCTTGAGATAATCCCAGTATAGTTGGTGTCTGACCACCAATCTGGTCTTTATGACAGAGTAGCCAGAAATGAATCTGTCATCAATAGAAGACACACGAAAGCTTGCAAAAAAAGCACCCGAAGAACTCTCATATTGTGAGAATCAAGATTCTCTGTTCTGATGAAACCAAGATTGAACTTTTTAGCCTAAATTCTAAGTGTCATGTCTGGAGGAAACCAAGCACTGCTCATCACTTGTCCATTACAAACCTGACAGTGAATCATAATGGTGGCAGCATCATGCTGTGGGGGTATTTTTCCTCTAGGACAGGGAGACTGGTCTAGGTTGAGAGACAGCTGAATGGAGCAAAGTACAGAGATCGAACCTGATCCAAAGTGCTCTTGACCTCAAACTAGGCCAAAGGTTCACTTTCCAACAAGACAACGACTCTAAGCACGCAGCCTAGACAACACAAGAGTGGTTTAGGGACAATTCTGTGAATGTCCTTGATTGGCCCAGAAAAAGCCCTGACTTGAATCCAATTAAACATCTCTGGGGGGCCTGAACACAGCTGTCTACTGATGGTCCCCATCCAACCCAACAGCGCTTGAGAGGATCTGCAGAAAGAATGGTAGAAAAATCCCAAATCCAGGTGTGCAAACTGAGTACTGAGTAAAGGGTCTGAATACTTACATCAATGCAACATTTCAGTTTTTCCTTTTCAATAAATTATCAAAGATTTCATTCTGTTTTCACTTCGACATTATAGGATATTGAGTGCAGAATGATGGGAAAAAGCTTGAATTTTTTCTTTATGTTAGGGTACTTTCATACTAGCGTTGTTAGAATCCGACAGGCAGTTCCGGCAACGGAACTGCCTGCCGGATCCGGCAAGCCGTGTACAAACGGATAGCTTTTTTTTCCGGATCCGTTAGACGAATCTGGTGATATACCGGATCCATCTCATCCGGTATCAACCAGAATAACGGATCCAGTATTAAAAAAAATTCAAAGATCGAAAGCCCAGCGCATGCGCAGACCGGAAAATCGGATCCGGCGATGCGGCAGTTTCCGGAATTGTTGGTACCGGATCCGGCATTAATACATCTCTATGGATTCAAAATGCATTAGGACAAAACTGATGCGTTTTTTTCCGGTATTGAGACCCTTTACTGGATTTCAATACCGGAAAAGAATAACGCTAGTGTGAAAGTACACTTACAACACTTGAATATAACAAAATGTTAAAAAAGTGAAATGGTCTAAAAAGTTTCTGAAGGCATTGTACATTTTTATGAACTATGTATATATTTATTATTAATATACACTTTATGGTTCATTGTACATGTGTATAAAAGACAGCACATTTTTATGTCACATTGCTTCAAAAACTTCCCATTATGCTGGGTTAAATGCTATATGTGGGTGAAAAAGAATCATCACTTTTTCATTACTTTGGAGTACTGCCTTATGATATTTTGCCATGAAGGTACATGCAGTTAGGGGTCCTAGGAGGATTTGAAACCTTCTACTATTACTTTGTTACTTTTGTTATTTTCCCAAGTACATTTGTATTTATATAATTTCTATAGCATATACGCATAGAAGAATACAATGTTTTCGTACAGTGCTAACAGCTTTGTGAAGAACACAACTCAGAATAACACATTACATTACCAGGAATGTACCATATAAAGAATATAATACATCACCATTATTGTATTACCTAGAAACTACATAGAAAACAGCATAGGTTACAGAACTATATACTCCTACCAAACTTCCATCTACAGTGAAAATGTGATATGTTTCTATGATGTGGGTTCATAATAAGCTTATGAACCCACATCATAGAAACATATCACATTTTCTACATTCTATGAGCTTAGATGGATCTTTCATGTTCTTAGATGTGACAAATGATCGTATTATTTAATCTACTGTAGTTATATAGTTATGAAGCAAAATGCATCCCACTCTTCTGAAGCTGGTTCACTACCTCCTCTGAGAGCAAGCACTGTGTACAGCTGGATTCACACACAGCATTAAAAGGGTTGGACAATCCATACAGAGCCCATTTACTGCAATTATTTTCAACGTAACTGTGAAAAGCGTATTCTAATTGATATCCCAAATAAACAGACTTAGGGTGGGTGCACATCACGTTTTCCCCATCCATTTAACGTATGAAAAACACTTATACGTTAAACGGATGCCACAGACTGATGCCACATATCCGTTCACCAGGGGAGTCCTCTTTTGTATAATGGAAACAGGACGGATCTGTTTTGCAGCCCATAGACTTCTATTATAACGGAATGCCTCTAAAGGCATTTCGTTATGCATTCCATCATAGAATTGCTTTTTGGTCCGTGGTAACGGAATCCATAACGCAATTCACCTTTTACCACCAAACGAAGTGTGAACAAATTTCAGAAGTAGAAATTCGCTCATCTCTGATTCCAAGGAGCTGTACTTATGAAAAGGGGTGTACGTGCATAAAACAAATACAATAAGTAAGTACAAGATGTTACAAACTGGTGCAGTAAGAGAGAGGACCCTGCCCGTAAGGGCTTACAATCTACAAATCTCAAAGATTATCTAGACAAATGGGTGAACCCCAGAGCTGAATTTCAAATGTCATAACAAGGGGTCTGAATACTTATGTCCATGCAAAATTAGATTTTTAACTTTTTAATAAATTTACAGAAATTTCTTTTTTCACTTTGTTATTATGGGGTATTGAGTGCAGATTGATCGGAAAACTAGATTTTTTAAAATTTTACTTTAGCACAAGGCTGCAACATAACAAAATGTGAAAGAAGTGGACGGGTCTGAAGACTTTATAAATGCACTGTAACTATTGGTAGCCGCCTGTTTTTCCTGTTGAAAAACCTGTGAAAAAGCCATTTTCACCTCTCCTCCACTGCTTTGTTCCAGCTGCTTGGTTATATGGCGCCCATCCTGTAAAATTCTTAAATGATAGGGTCACTTGCACTGTTTTAGACAATGACTGGTCTTGGTGGTGACGTGTCTCCAGATGGCATATTACCCAGCAGTGACGTTCTGCTTGGGGACACGTTACCAGTTAGGCCAGTCTTTGTCTGCATCCATCTAGAAGATTACCAGATTGGGACGAGAATGGAGCCAGAGTGCCAGGGAGTGGGAACCGAGCGATGAGGAGCAGATGAGCCAGGCTTTTTCATCTGGTACAGCACTGTCACGGCTGAGGATGGGGAAAACCCTCGGCCGTGCGATGCCATGAGATGTTAGTCGCTGCTCGGCCAGGACAGTAGAATTAGTGAGCAGGTCACCTCCTAACGCATCCCTAATCTGGCCCTGACTCCTAGCTGCATGAGCCGACCTTGATGGTAGAAGGGCTCATGCTCAGGAACCTCGGATCCCTACTCACCCTCCGCCAATCCCTGAACTAGGAGCTGGGTAGACCACTTGTTCCTCCTGGATGCGGAGAAACAGGAGTCTAAACTGGCCGAGCTGCAAGGGGATATAAACATAAACAGACTATGGATATGGCAGGAGAGTGAAAGACTTCCACCCCTACCTGCCACAGACACACTGACTGGATCCCTGGACACAAGTGCTGAAGTCCACACACAGACAAAAGGACACAGCACACATAAACACACAGGAAGCCAGAACCATAGCTCCACTAATAACAGACACCACATACACATAAACTTAACATCACATAACAACATTTATGACCACAAGGGTGGCCCTCACTGGCAGGTGGTATAAAGTAGGAGGCCGACTCCAGCAGACCATGGCTGAAGTACCCCTCTGACTACTGCTCTCAGCAGAGGCTATATAGGCCCAAGTAGCCACACCCCCACAGACACACCCAGTGTTCACACACACAGAAGGGAATTAACCCTTCTCACACCAGGGAAGGGAAGACAGACACTTAAAGGAGAAAGTGCACACATAACTAAAACCCTGTGCACACCAGACATACAAAAGACACACCTAACAAAGATAGGTTGCCAGGTGCAACCGCATGCACATTGCAGCAAGCTGCCCAGCACCAGCTCAGGCTGCTAAACTGCGAAATAACTACATGTTGCCAGCGGCAACCACAAGTGAGGCAACATACTAGCGACCCTCACCTGTGGTTGAACAACCAAACCAGACCGCAGGCAACAGCATGCGGATACAGGAGTCACGACCATGACCATGGTCATGACAAGCAGGCTGCTATCAAATGCTAATAAAGTAAAAAAAGATAGACAATCCCTTGTCATGATCAATTTAATTTTTTTTAACTGTACCCAACCAATATGTTCTTTTTGTTCTACTACCACCTCAAAACATGGCTGGAGTTGTGATCTACAGTATTTGCATGTGTGGACACAATTTATTAACTAGCAAAAACTTATACAAGAATATTAGTAAGTATTATTACCTCATCAATTACCTCATTCTCTCTACTACTAACCAGAGTCACTTTTAGCCTCTTTCACACGAGCGTTACGGATTATCTCAGGGTTTGTTCAGGAAAAAAATGATGGTCTTGCACGCAGTTCAGTCAGTTTTGTCTGCGATTGCGTTCAGTGTTTCAGTTTTTTTCCACGCGGGTGCAATCAGTTTTTGATGCATTTTTCACGCATGTGAAAAAAACTGAAGAATAACAATCTACATCTCCTAGCAACCATCACTGAAAAACGCATTGCATATGGATGGCATTCACTTCTATGGAGCCAGAGTTGCGTAAAAAAGCAGAATATAGAACATACAGCTATTTTTGCTGAACGCAGAAATTATTCATGAAAAACATGTGAACAGACCCATTGAAATGAATGGGTCAGGATTCAGTCCGGATGCTATGAGTTTGCTTCACTGTGGAACAATTTTGCCACAAAATGTTGCATCATAGGCCACACCCCTTTCATAACCACACCCCTTTTCTGTTGACATGCACCCCTTTTTGGATCAGACACAGAAACTTTCTCTAAATCTTTATGTAGAATCTTTATGTAGAAGCTTGGACACTGGTATCTATCGGGGAACAAGGACCTGAAGACGTCATCAACCTGTGCCGGAGAGGTATGCGATCCTCACAGTGAGTCATACCCTGCAGCCAGCTGAGAGACACGTGGGACGCGGCTAACTCCAGAGCCGGGACGCCGGCGCATATTGTGGAGTGCGAACCCACCCAGCAAGCAGAGGTACGCCGGCTAAGGTAAGCCCACATAGTGGGTCAAAATTTATGAAACAATAATATCAAGACACCAGGAGAAAAAGCATTAAGAGCTGCATTCTAATATCTAATACTGTCACAATTATAACAACATCGTGGACATAAAAGGAAGTGTATCGTTTCAACAGAGAACTGTCATATATATTAAGAGCTACATTATAAAACTGAACATCGTCACAATTATAACAACATAAAAGGAAGCGTATCCTTTCTACAGAGACTGTCATATATGTGGAGTTTTATTCCGGAACTTTCAATCTACCCAGCGACAAAATAGCACTCACTGTGCATTTTTTCTATATAGGACCAAAAACATAGTATTTTATTTTGCTTGGCCCAATGTTTTATGTAAATGTGTTTTATATAATAAATTGCAGAGAATCACTATCTGATTAGGCGGAGGTTGGCTATCAGTCACTCCCTTTTCCTACAACAAGGCTGCAATCTGAAACTAATGTGAATGATTGAAGTACCAGCCACGACCAAAAATCAGAACTGATTGCTCTCTATCTTTTTAGAAGAATATTTTATGTCGAAATTGAAATTGTATTTGTATTTTCAGCTTCAATAATTTTTAGTAACAAATTGTGTCCTATACCTCCTTATATGAGTGCCCATTCATACTTTACTTTACATTCAACCAATTTTTGAGGGGTGATCTCAAATTTTGTTTGGTGCACCTACCGTGAGGGTAACAGAGGTGAGCGGATCTCTTAACAAATTTTTTTGAACTAAATCTTTATGTGCCTAATCGCTCAAATTTGTTCCACAGCTGATGTATTAGCTTGTTTTGTTTTCTATTAATTGTTTATGTGAATAGTGCATTAACCTCTTGCCGCTACGCTAACGCCGAAAGGCGTCATTGCGGCGGCTCTCCCAGGCTACACTAACGCCGATTGGCGTCATCTCGCGTGAGCCGAGATTTCCTGCGAACGCGCGCACACAGGCGCGCGCGTTCACAGGATCGGAAGGTAAGCGAGTGGATCTTCAGCCTGCTAGCGGCAATCGTTCGCTGGCAGGCTGGAGATGCGATTTTTTTAACCCCTAACAGGTATATTAGACGCTGTTTTGATAACAGCGTCTAATATACCTGCTACCTGGTCCTCTGGTGGTCCCTTTTGCTTGGATCGACCACCAGAGGACACAGGCAGCTCTGTAAGTAGCACCAAACACCACTACACTACACCCCCCCTGTCACTTATTAACCCCTGATCACCCCTGATCACCCCATATAGACTCCCTGATCACCCCCCTGTCATTGATCACCCCCCTGTCATTTATCACCCCCTTGTAAGGCTCCATTCAGACGTCCGTATGATTTTTACGGATCCACTGATATATGGATCGGATCCGCAAAACACATACGGACGTCTGAATGGAGCCTTACAGGGGGGTGATCAATGACGGGGATGATCACCCCATATAGACTCCCTGATCACCCCCCTGTCATTGATCACCCCCCTGTAAGGCTCCATTCAGACGTCCGTATGATTTTTACGGATCCACTGATACATGGATCGGATCCGCAAAACACATACGGATGTCTGAATGGAGCCTTACAGGGGGGTGATCAATGACGGGGGTGATCACCCTATATAGACTCCCTGATCACCCCCCTGTCATTGATCACCCCCCTGTAAGGCTCCATTCAGACGTCCGTATGATTTTTACGGATCCACTAATACATGGATCGGATCCGCAAAACACATACGGACATCTGAATGGAGCCTTACAGGGGGGTGATCAATGACAGGGGGGTGATCACCCCATATAGACTCCCTGATCACCCCCCTGTCATTGATCACCCCCCTGTCATTGATCACCCCCCTGTAAGGCTCCATTCAGACATTTTTTTGGCCCAAGTTAGCGGAAATTATTATTATTTTTTTTTTCTTACAAAGTCTCATATTCCACTAACTTGTGTCAAAAAATAAAATCTCACATGAACTCACCATACCCCTCACGAAATCCAAATGCGTAAAATTTTTTAGACATTTATATTCCAGACTTCTTCTCACACTTTAGGGCCCCTAAAATGCCAGGGCAGTATAAATACCACACATGTGACCCCATTTCGGAAAGTAGACACCCCAAAGTATTCGCTGAGGGGCATATTGAGTCCATGAAAGATTGAAATTTTTTGTACGCCAATGTGTTCAATACTGATTTATGTACTAATATTTTGATTTCTAAAATAAAAAAAAGAACCAAAAAAAAAAAGAAATGTAAAAAAAAAAAAAAAAAGATTGAAATTTTTGTCCCAAGTTAGCGGAAAGGGAGACTTTGTGAGAAAAAACAAAAAAAAAACAATTTCCGCTAACTTGTGGCAAAAAAAAAAAAATTCTATGAACTCGCCATGCCCCTCATTGAATACCTTGGGCTGTCTTCTTTCCAAAATGGGGTCACATGTGGGGTATTTATACTGCCCTGGCATTTTAGGGGCCCCAAAGCGTGAGAAGTCTGGGATCCAAATGTCTAAAAATGCCCTCCTAAAAGGAATGTGGGCCCCTTTGCGCATCTAGGCTGCAAAAGAGTGTCACACATCTGGTATCGCCGTACTCAGGAGAAGTTGGGGAATGTGTTTTGGGGTGTCATTTTACATATACCCATGCTGGGTGAGAGAAATATCTTGGTCAAATGCCAACTTTGTATAAAAAAAATGGGAAAAGTTGTCTTTTGCTGAGATATTTCTCTCACCCAGCATGGGTATATGTAAAAAGACACCCCAAAACACATTGCCCAACTTCTCCTGAGTACGGCGATAACACATGTGTGACACTTTTTTGCAGCCTAGGTGGGCAAAGGGGCCCACATTCCAAAGAGCACCTTTAGGATTTCACCAGCCATTTTTTACAGATTTTGATTTCAAACTACTTACCACACATAAGGGCCCCTACAATGTCAGGGCAGTATAACTACCCCACAAGTGACCCCATTTTGGAAAGAAGACACCCCAAGGTATTTCGTGATGGGCATAGTGAGTTCATGGAAGTTTTTATTTTTTGTCACAAGTTAGTGGAATTTGAGACTTTGTAAGGGAAAAAAAAAAAAAATCATCATTTTCCGCTAATTTGTGACAAAAAATAAAAACTTCCATGAACTCACTATGCCCATCAGCGAATACCTTAGGGTGTCTACTTTCCGAAATGGGGTCATTTGTGGGGTGTTTGTACTGTCTGGGCATTGTAGAACCTCAGGAAACCTGACAGGTGCTCAGAAAGTCAGAGCTGCTTCAAAAAGCGGAAATTCACATTTTTGTACCATAGTTTGTAAACGCTATAGCTTTTACCCAAACCATTTTTTTTTTACCCAAACATTTTATTTTTATCAAAGACATGTAGAACGATAAATTTAGAGAGAAATTTATATATGGATGTCGTTTTTTTTGCAAAATTTTACAACTGAAAGTGAAAAATGTCATTTTTTTGCCAAAAAATATGTAAATTTCGATTAATAACAAAAAAAGTAAAAATGTCAACAGCAATGAAATACCACCAAATGAAAGCTCTATTAGTGAGAAGAAAAGGAGGTAAAATTCATTTGGGTGGTAAGTTGCATGACCGAGCAATAAACCGCTAAAGTTGTGGAGTGACGATTTGTAAAATAGGGCCTGGTCACTAGGGGGTTATAAACCTGTGGTCCTTAAGTGGTTAATATACAAAATGAGGTTCAATGTGGATAAATGTAAAGTTATGCATTTTGGTAGTAATAATCTCTGTGCTTCATATGTCCTAGGTGATGTAACACTGGGAGAGTCACTTATAGAGAAGGATTTGGGTGACCTTGTAGACGGTAGATTAACCACCTCCGGACCGCTGTACGCACAGACGCGTCCTGGAGGTGGTTGTTTCATTCCGAGTGGACGCGCCGGCGCGTCCTCTCGCGAGACGCGAGATTTCGGTCACAGCCGGCCCGCGCATGCGCATCGCGGGCCGGAAAAAGTTCGAGGAGAATTGCATCAGCAACCTGCCAGCCAATGATCGTCGCTGGCAGGTTGCTGATGTTCACCCACGCCCGCCCCACCGCAGTGACAAAAAATTATTATTTTTTGATCACTGCACATTCACTTTACACGCACTGCTGCGATAAAAAAATCAGTTTTGATATTTTTTATCAACCGCAGCGGCCTCCGGTACTTCGCTAGCCTCCCCTTTGTAAGACAGGTTTGCTTTTTTTCTTGGGTAGTCTCAGGGAATACCCCTAAATTTAGTAGTCCAAAATGTCAAACAGGGGGTATTCTTCTGAAGAGGCCTACAGGATTCTGACCCAGTCTGATGAGGAGTGGGAACCCTCATCTGACGAATCTAGCGAGTCAGAATATGAACCTGTGGAAAGCAGTGGCTCTCTGACCCAAAGTTCGGACGAGGAGGTTGAGGTCCCTGGCAGCACCAGGCGTACCCGGCCCCGTGTCGCTAGACCACAGGTTACGCAGGATCCGCTTCAAGAGCAGCAGAGTGGGGCTGTCGCTGCCGGATCACGTGGTGAGGCATACACCAGCAGCGCAGCCCTTCCTGGACCTAGTACCAGCACTGCCGTACAACCTGGTGAAGTAGCGAGCACCAGAAGGGCAGTTGAAGCTGGTACGGTGGCACGTGCAGTAGTTACCCCGTCGCAGCCACCGCGCAGACAGGCCCGTAGACCCCCTAGAGTCCCTGAGGTGCTGGCAAACCCTGATTGGCAGTCACCAACTTCAGCCGCACCTGTAGTTCCCCCTTTCACCGCCCAGTCTGGAGTTCGGGTTGAGACGGCTCAAATCGGTTCGGCCCTGGGATTTTTTGAGCTGTTCTTGACTGCGGAGCTCTTGGACTTAGTCGTGGCAGAGACAAACCGGTATGCCACACAATTTATAACCGCAAACCCGGGAAGCTATTATGCCCAGCCTTTCCGGTGGAAACCAGTCCAAGTTTCCGAACTTAAAATTTTTCTGGGCCTTCTCCTCAACATGGGCCTGACAAAAAAGCATGAATTGCGGTCATATTGGTCCACGAACCCAATTCATCACATGCCCATGTTCTCTGCTGCTATGTCCAGGACACGATTTGAGACCATCCTGCGTTTTCTGCATTTTAGCGACAACACCACCTCCCGTCCCAGAGGCCACCCAGCTTTTGACCGGCTCCACAAAATTCGGCCCCTCATAGACCATTTCAACCAGAAATTTGCAGATTTGTATACCCCTGAGCAAAACATCTGCGTAGACGAGTCCCTAATACATTTTACCGGGCGCCTTGGCTTCAAACAATACATCCCAAGCAAGCGTGCCCGGTATGGGGTAAAATTGTATAAGCTCTGTGAAAGGGCCACAGGCTATACCCACAAATTTCGGATCTATGAGGGAAAAGATCAGACCCTGGAGCCGGTCGGTTGCCCTGACTACCTGGGGAGCAGTGGGAAGACAGTCTGGGACTTGGTGTCACCCTTATTCGGCAAGGGGTACCATCTTTATGTGGACAATTTTTACACAAGTGTGGCCCTCTTTAGGCATTTGTTTCTAGAACGGATTTGCGCCTGTGGCACCGCGCGAACTAGTCGCGTGAGCTTCCCCCAACGGCTTGTAACCACCCGTCTTGCAAGGGGGGAGAGGGCTGCCTTGTGTAACGAAGAACTGCTCGCGGTGAAATGGAGAGACAAGCGTGACGTTTACATGCTCTCCTCCATTCACGCAGACACGACAATCCAAATTGAAAGGGCAACCCGTGTCATTGAAAAGCCCCTCTCAGTCCACGACTATAATGCGCTCATGGGAGGGGTGGACTTCAATGACCAGATGTTGGCTCCCTATTTAGTTTCCCGCAGAACCAGACGCTGGTATAAGAAGGTGTCTGTATATTTAATTCAATTGGCGCTGTATAATAGTTTTGTTCTCTACAGTAAGGCTGGGAGAACAGGATCCTTCCTCAAATTCCAGGAAGAGATCATCGAGAACCTCCTTTACCCAGGAGGTTCCGTGGCCCCATCCACCAGTGTAGTTAGCCGTCTACACGAGCGACATTTCCCAAGTGTCGTTGCTGGTACCTCAACCCAACCGCCACCCCGAAAAAAATGTTGTGTCTGTAGCAGGAGTAGAATAAGGCGTGACACCCGCTATTTCTGTCCTGACTGCCCTGACCACCCTGCCCTATGCTTAGGAGAGTGTTTCCGGAAGTACCACACACAGGTACACCTAGCATAGGGATTGCATCTCACAGGACAGGCACACAGGGCTATTAGGGCCCTTTTACTCACAGCTGCTGCAAACCTCTCCTTTCACCTGGGATAAAGTGCATAACGTACTTCGCCACATCTTTGGGCGATTTGCGCTTTGCACATTGTCCCATGGGGAAGGAGAGGTTTGTTCTATAAAGGTAAAAAAAACGAAACAAAAAAAAAATTACCGGTAAGTAAAAAAGTTAAAAAAGTTAAAAAAAAGTTAATATGTTCTGTTCTCAAGTTAATAAATTTATTGCGTTGCGGCCTGGTTTTTTCTTTTTTGTTTTGTTTTTTTTACCTTCCAGGTGGACCAACCGATCGACTAGCTGCAGCACTGATGTGCATTCTGACAGAAGCATTACGCTGCTGTCAGATTACACGCAAGTCGGTGTATGCGGCGCTGCAAGACGAGATTTCTCCTCTGCAGTAAAAGATACGTTTGCCAAGGCATATGAGCTGAGGAGGTGGCGGTGTTCATATACTTTGGCAAACACTTTGTATATATATATAAAAAAAAAAATCCCGGCAATGATTTATTCATCCACATCGATTGATGTGAATGGAGAAATCGTGTTTGCCAGGGCATACGAGCTAAGTGGGTATGGATGTTGGGTGGAGCTCCTATGTCCTGGCAGACGCCTTTCCCCTCCTTTTTCTTTTTTTGGCAGAGATTTTTTCATCCACATTGATCGATGCGAATGAAAAAATCTGTGCCGTTCATTTTTTTCTTTTAGCCCAGAGGCTGAACGGAAAAAAAAAATCTCATTACCCGTATGCTCAATATGAGGAGAATAGCAGAAACTCCTAATGCTGGGCATACATGTAATGATTGCGGAGACCCTCAAATGCCAGGGCAGTACAAACACCCCACAAATGACCCCAATTTGGAAAGAAGACACCCCAAGGTATTTGCTGAGGGGCTTATAGAGTCCATTAAAGATTGAAATTTTTGTCCCAAGTTAGCGGAAAGGGAGACTTTGTGAGAAAAAAAAAAAAAAAAATTTCCGCTAACTTGTGCCAAATTTTTTTTTTTCTATGAACTCGCCATGCCCCTCATTGAATACCTTGGGGTGTCTTCTTTCCAAAATGGGGTCACATGTGGGGTATTTATACTGCCCTGGCATTTTAGGGGCCCCAAAGCGTGAGAAGAAGTCTGGTATCCAAATGTCTAAAAATGCCCTCCTAAAAGGAATTTGGGCACCTTTGCCCACCTAGGCTGCAAAAAAGTGTCACACATGTGGTATCTCCGTATTCAGGAGAAGTTGGTGAATGTGTTTTGGGGTGTCATTTTACATATACCCATGCTGGGTGAGAGAAATATCTTGGTCAAATGCCAACTTTGTATAAAAAAATGGGAAAAGTTGTCTTTTGCCAAGATATTTCTCTCACCCAGCATGGGTATATGTAAAATGACACCACAAAACACATTCCCCAACGTCTCCTGAATACGGAGATACCACATGTGTGACACTTTTTTGCAGCCTAGGTGGGCAAAGGGGCCCACATTCCAAAGAGCACCTTTCGGATTTCACAGGTCATTTACCTACTTACCACACATTAGGGCCCCTGGAAAATGCCAGGGCAGTATAACTACCCCACAAGTGACCCCATTTTGGAAAGAAGACACCCCAAGGTATTCCATGAGGGGCATGGAGAGTTCCTAGAATTTTTAATTTTTTGTCACGTTAGTGGAAAATAATGATTTTTTTCTTTTTCTTTTTTTTCCTTACAAAGTCTCATATTCCACTAACTTGTGACAAAAAATAAAAACTTCCATGAACTCACTATGCCCATCAGCGAATACCTTGGGGTCTCTTCTTTCCAAAATGGGGTCACTTGTGGGGTAGTTATACTGCCCTGGCATTCTAGGGGCCCAAATGTGTGGTAAGGAGTTTGAAATCAAATTCTGTAAAAAATGACGAGTGAAATCCGAAAGGTGCTCTTTGGAATATGGGCCCCTTTGCCCACCTAGGCTGCAAAAAAGTGTCACACATCTGGTATCTCCGTATTCAGTAGAAGTTGGGGAATGTGTTTTGGGGTGTCATTTTACATATACCCATGCTGGGTGAGAGAAATATCTTGGCAAAAGACAACTTTTCCCATTTTTTTATACAAAGTTGGCATTTGACCAAGATATTTATCTCACCCAGCATGGGTATATGTAAAAAGACACCCCAAAACACATTCCCCAACTTCTACTGAATACGGAGATACCAGATGTGTGACACTTTTTTGCAGCCTAGGTGGGCAAAGGGGCCCATATTCCAAAGAGCACCTTTCGGATTTCACTGGTCATTTTTTACAGAATTTGATTTCAAACTCCTTACCACACATTTGGGCCCCTAGAATGCCAGGGCAGTATAACTACCCCACAAGTGACCCCATTTTGGAAAGAAGAGACCCCAAGGTATTTCGTGATGGGCATAGTGAGTTCATAGAACTTTTTATTTTTTGTCACAAGTTAGTGGAATATGAGACTTTGTAAGAAAAAAAAAAAAAAAAATCATAATTTTCCGCTAACTTGTGACAAAAAATAAAAAGTTCTATGAACTCACTATGCCCATCAGCGAATACCTTAGGGTGTGTACTTTCCGAAATGGGGTCATTTGTGGGGTGTTTGTACTGTCTGGACATTGTAGAACCTCAGGAAAAGTGACAGGTGCTCAGAAAGTCAGAGCTGCTTCAAAAAGCGGAAATTCACATTTTTGTACCATAGTTTGTAAACGCTATAACTTTTACCCAAACCATTTTTTTTTACCCAAACATTTTTTTTTTATCAAAGACATGTAGAACAATAAATTTAGAGCAAAATTTATATATGGATGTCGTTTTTTTTTGCAAAATTTTACAACTGAAAGTGAAAAATGTCATTTTTTTGCAAAAAAATCGTTAAATTTCGATTAATAACAAAAAAAGTAAAAATGTCAGCAGCAATGAAATACCACCAAATGAAAGCTCTATTAGTGAGAAGAAAAGGAGGTAAAATTCATTTGGGTGGTAAGTTGCATGACCGAGCAATAAACGGTGAAAGTAGTGTAGGTCAGAAGTGTAAAAAGTGTCCTGGTCTTTCAGGGTGTTTAAGCACTGGGGGCTGAGGTGGTTAAATAACAGCATACAATTTCAATCAGCTGCTTCTAAGGCCACCAGGATACTGTCATGCATTAAACGAGGCATGGACTCGCAGGGCAGGGATGTGATATTACCACTTTACAAAGCGTTGGTGCGGCCTCATCTGGAATATGCAGTTCAGTTCTGGGCACCAGTCCATAGAAAGGACGCACTGCAGCTGGAAAAAGTACAGAGGAGAGCGACTAAACTGATAAGGGACATGGAGGGTCTTAGTTATGAAGAAAGATTAAAAGAACTACATTTATTTAGTCTTGAGAAGAGACGTCTAAGGGGGGGACATGATTAACCTATATAAATGGGCCATACAAAAATTACAGTGAAAAACTGTTCCATGTAAAATGTCCTCAAAAGACAAGGGGACACTGCCTTTGACTGGAGAAGAAAAAGTTCAGTCTCCAGAAGCGTCAAAGCTTCTTTCTTGTAAGAACTGTGAATCTGTGAAATAGACTTCCTCAGGACGTGGTCACAGCAGGAACAGTGGACAGTTTTAAAAAGGGTTTAGATGAATTCTTAAAAGTAAATGACATTAATCCTTATTAAAATGTGTAGAAAGCTGAGTCGCATTTCCTTCTGGGATTCACGTCCCCACTTCTCCCTTGGCTGAACTTATGTATTTTTTTCAACCGTATTAACTATGTAATTATGTAATATTGCTACTACTTATAAAGTTTTGAGCATTTGTTTTTCTGTATTAAGAGATCAGCCCCTTTAAGATATTGGCATATAGGATGTACCCTGAGCCCGAATGTGCATGCACCTTGATAAAGGCCAGGATGAAACCTGTAGGTGCTCATCTGCTGGTGATATAAGATGCCACACACAATCTCACCATGACACCTATATGGAATGTGGTGGGACCCCAACTACATTCTATCATTTTATTTTATTATTGCTTATAGATATTGTTGATGTTGTTGAAAAAAGAACACCTGAACGTGATCACACCTGCCCCTGAATTATCCTAAAGTCTCACACTGCGCCATGCGCTTCAGCCTCTAGCACAAGCGCAGTAGAGGAAAGAGGCTCACCGGCAGTTGTCCTCTGTACTATCAGCCTGTTTCCTGTACTGCGCCTGCACTGGATACTGAAGTGCACGATGCAGAGCAAGACTTTAGGAGAAGATCATGTTCACACTGACTGGTGCTCTCAATCAAAGTGGAGAGGGTGGGCAGTTGTGGAGAGAGGAGAGCCTCTAGGTGTAACAGCAACACCCCTTCTGCTCGTAGAAGCTCATTTACATATATTAAAACATAAGGTTAGTCAGTTTCATAGGTACAGATCTGCTGACAGATGCCCTTTAGGACAAAAATTGGTGGTTGTAATAATACCAATTATGGACCTAATATAATGGTTGAGCGCTCAAAAGTCTTCCACCCAAGGCCGACAATATTTAAAACTAAAAGAAATTTATGGTGTTTTAGACCTGCCACTCAATGTATATATTATGTATTTAAAGGGATTCTGTCGCCTCTTTTTACCCTATAGAGATGCGGACATGCACGGCTAGATCACCGCTAGCATGTCCGCAATATACCTGTCCCATAGCGCTGTGTGCTTTTATTGTGTTTAAAAAATGATTTTATAACCTCATGACATATAACACAGGGCAGAAAAATACTTGTTAGTTTGTATGCCAATAAGCCCCTTAATATTGCTGATTCACCACAGTAGTTGGCTATATCACAGTGTAACCTTAAAGGGCTTCTGTCACCCCCCAAACAGCAATTTTCAGTATTGGACTTAATATAATTGCTAATGTACGCAGAGTCCATATATACCCCTCTTACCTCTGGCTGTGCTTTAAATTCTTTAAAAAATTTAAAATAGTACTTTTGTGATATTCAGCCTACACCTGGCTGTAACGTCAGCCTACACCCGGAAAAGAAGCATCGGGTGTAGGCTGACGTCATCGGCGCAGGCGCACTGAGGAAGGAGCAGGCAAGCGAGCGTCCTTTTCTCAGATCCAGATTCAATAGCCCCAATACCCCTGCTGTACCCCTGGTCCCCTGCCCTGTATTAACCCTTTGCTGGGCTAATCCCTACACCTATCCCCTGAAAGGCCTTTGCTGGGTTAACCCCTTATTCACCCCATAGGGATAGTGTAGCACCAGGTTGGGTAGGCTGCTGATAACACTAACCTGTAACCCATGGCTACATCCCTGTCTATATTCTGGCCTGCAAGTATTTACCCTTGCAGTGCCACCATTTGTGTTTGACCCTTTGTACCCCGTAGGGACAGTCAGTAGCCAGGTGGGTGGGTTGCTGGTAATTACGTGTGTATGTAAGTGTAATGTATAGATAGTGCGTGGGGTGGAATTGGGAATTGAATTATGTAGTGTGGTTAGGTTTGTATTGTGTTTATTATAGTGATATTACTGTACTGTGGTGTGCATGTATATGTATATTTATAACCATTGATCTATAAATATATATAGATATAGCGTATAATTAGACTGTATACTTGTATTGTGTAATAAATATTCCTTCTTTATTCATAAGATACAGTGTATAGTGTTTTTAGTGACCACCGTAGTATAATAGTAGTACTGTGTCACAGGTAGTTCAGTGAATAGGTAAGGCAATCAGAGAGTATTTCTATTTTAGGTATAAATAGGCGGAGTCATCACTAGACGACTCACGCCTATTTTTGAATATTCATTATTGATATTAACCAAAATATTAATAATTAATATTTCCCTTAACAGTGCGCCTATTAACTGACCTCTGTGCAGCAATGCCGCTCCTTACTGCCCATTACTACTTCTCTACGAAGCTGCAACATTGCCTATAAGAGGGGATATCCCCTAAAACTGCTAATATCCAAAAATGTGAATTTCCATGTTGTCCATACCTTTGAGGAAAGACAACTCCTGCTTCAAGAATGGCAGATTCCCCTGACCACGATGGACTCGGGAAAGTCTCCATCTCTCACTCCGTTCCACCAGGAGAGGCAGAAGACCCCGGGCCATCCCTGCTCGTCATTGCAAGACCTGAACTTTCCTGGATCAATAACGTTCTTCAATTTTTCTATGAGGACTGCTGATCTGGAAAGCTGTATTCCATGTATCCTTTTTTGTTAAAAGGCTGTTCATATGAGCTTATGCTGTTTTGAGATGGCCTTGACTGTGGATGAGCCATTTAGACAATATTTTGGTCTGGTTTATCTTTTCCCTGAGATGGAGATCGTCTTTTTCTACATTTCTATATATTTTTTTTAATTCTCTAATGTAGGTATGTCTCCCTCACGTGTCCCTGCTAAGTGTCCACTCTACTCTGTCCTAGCATTTTGGCCCCACCCAATCAACTGTCTTGACTCTATTGGCCCTATCCAATGGTCTGATCATGCTCCTACAACACTTACTCTGGCTTACTCACGCTTACTCTGGCTGAACAATTTCAATCTCATTTAGCCCTGATTTGGCAGAATAACACTTTTCTGCTCACTCACCCTTTGTACAAACCTGAGATCTTAGAAGTCTTTACAGGAGTACTTCCAGTTTAATGTAGGGTCTGTAGCAGGCCCACTAATTGTTTGGCAGGCTTACAAAGCATTTGTTAGAGGTCTACTCATTAAAATTGATCACAAAGAGAAAAAGCACAGGGAAAGGGAGACTATTATAACTTTAGAGAGGATTTCCCATTTAGAAAGGGTCAACAAACGGGAGCCTTCGACTGACTGAGGGTGCTTTGCTTTGCGAAAGAAACAGGATTTTAGTAAACTTTTACTCCGAATGAAATCGAGACACTATGCTCAGCTGTCTTAAATTTCAGAGAGCTAAATCTAAAATCCCCTACATTATTCACGCTCAGGGCCGGACCAGGATACCGGGAAACTTCCCGGTAGGCCGCCTGCCCTGGGGCGGCTGGGGACACTTTAAGATGTGCCTGCACTTTTGGGCCGAAAACTCTGGTGGAGTGGAGCTGAGCAGGCCGGCCGGCCTCCGTGGGAGCGGCGCTGCCTCCCTCCGACCACCTGGTGTTGCTGTGATTTGCAGGCGCCGCCCATTCACTCGTCCCTTTCAGTCCCGGAAGCCCGTGATCCCGGCCCGGCCTGGCCTGGCGGTCCTGTGTGTGGCTGCCCCTCTCTACCTGCGAGTGGCCTCCCGCCGCCTCCCTAGCCCAGGGCTGCAGGGCCTAACCTCCAGATTTTCAGCAGCTATTCCAGGCCCGCAGACCAGAAGCAGAGCCCGTGTGTATGCTGATGTAAACAGCCTGAGGAGCCGCGAATACTGGGACTATGAGGCGCACGTCCCAAACTGGGGGTAAGAAGGGGGACAGGTGAGGAAGAGGGGGGAGGGGAGGTAGGGGGGTAAGGAAGAGGGGGAAGGGGGGTGAGGAAAAGGGGGAAGAGGGGGTGAGGAATAGGGGGAAGGGAGGGTGAGTAAGAGGGGGGACAGAGGGGGAAGGCCAGGTACTTACAGGAGGACTGTATATCTAAGTATAAATTAAAGGGAGTCTTTCACCTAATTTGAGCGTTAAAATGAATGCTTTCCCCTTTTATAAACAAGTAAATAATGATGCAATGCTGTGGGGCTGGTATGCAACTTTTTCCAGGGCTGGTTTTTATCCCCAGTCCGGCCCTGTTCACACTCCATCAAACACTAAATTAACAGAGATATTGCTGAGCAATTCCACCAGTATGAAAGAGCGATGGAGCAGGGCGCAGCCATAGTGGAATGGCGTATTGACTTAGGGGGAAGTTGTAGGCAAGAAAAGGGTTAAATAATTTAAAGAAAAGGGATATAGGTAGTGATTGGTGGAGCAGAGGGAGGGGCAGTGAATGTTGGTGGGCAGTATTTAAGGAAGTTATGGGGGGAGTTAGTCAATTGACCGGGAGATAGGTTGTAAGTTGGTCATCATGTCCGATTTAGAAGAACTGATGGCGGCGGTTAGGGCTGCGGCAGTGGAGCATGGAGCCAGATGGTTACAGCAGTCTCTACAGGCTGCTCTTCATAGGCCAGTGTAGTGCCCCCAGTAGTTAATCCCTTGAGGGCAAGCACTCGGAGGTTGTTGCCACCGATGCGCTTGAGCCCAGAAATGACCACTAAGGTCCGGTGCAGGGTTCAGAGCCCCAGCAGGGACCCTCCGGTGCGGAGGAATCTGGCACAGCAGTGGGGACCAGCGGGAGAGGAGCAGGGGTGTTCATCTCTCCCAGACAGAGTGGGGGGTCTGTGCAGGTGATGGCGTTCCCCCGGCAGGAGAACGCCAAGACTCATGGGAAGCCCAGGAGAGGTTGGATGACATAGCGATGTCACGTACCTGTCCTGTTCCTTTGGATACATCTACTCCGGTGACCCAAGAAAGATCTGCGCAACAAAGTCCAGCGGCCGCTGAGAGGTCTTCTCAGGGACGGCCTAGTGAGTGGACGACAGGGGTACAGCGTGTGGGTCCGGTGGGGTCAGGGGAGAGTAATGCAGGAGTAACTGGGGTTGAGAAGGATGGCACAGGAGTTGTTGGTGGGGTTGTTGGCGTTGGTGTCATGCCTGAGGTCTAGTTTAGGGGTTTCTCTGACTACGGCGTGGGTGCCAGCGCTTGCAACATCAGGGGAGATTTGGGAGGAAGGAGGCCAGAGTTGGTAGCAGATAGGCCTGAGGTGGCGGGGCCTTCAGGTGTGGTAGCAGGGGGTAGCGAAAAAATTGCAGTGGTTGAAGATGTAAGGTTGGCGGACGCAGCAAAAAGGGACGTTTATGTGTGCTTTGAAGGGCCTCTGGGGGCACATTTGAAGCAGGTGGTCAGGAAAAAGATTTGTAAGGTAGAATATGTAGAAATTTTTTCATTGCTTCCACTGGAGAAGTTTAATTCAGATAGGGTAAAACCAGACTAGAGCAAGAAGGAAGAGAAGGAAAAGCGCCGTTACCATTTGATACCTCGTACGTTTATGAATTGGATGCAAGCGTTTGCCATTTTGGCTAGTGTGGTGGGGGGAAAGTTCCTGGAATAGTGCTCAGCGCTGTTTTGCTATATGGATGATATTGGAGAGGTTTACAGGGTGTATGGGGGAGTAGCTTGGCTTAGGTACGATGAGCAGTTCCGGCAGCGGAAGGCGGTGCGGCCTAGTATCAGATGGGATCACAAAGACATCAGTCTTTGGATGCGTTTGATGGCTGCTCCAAAGGCAGGGATGGATCCCTTTTGCGAGGGGGGCCGGGGGAGCCTCGGCCTTGGATTCGTCAGCGGGGGTAGGAAAGGGTGTTGTTGGCAATACAATGAAGGGTTCTGCAAGTTCCTTTCTGATTGCCGATTTAAACATGAATGCTCTGGATGTGGGGGGGCGCATAGTTTGTCCCGTTGTTTCAAGCGAGGTAGGGGTAAGGGATTTGAGGCTTTGCAGAAGAGGAATGACACCGGTGAAAGTGGACGCGATGCTGCCATTCCTAAAGAGGTACCAAAATAGAGAAGTGGCTGATTTGTTGCGCTTGGGTTTAACGAAGGGGTTTCAGGGAAGGGGAGCTCTTTTAACAAAAACAGATATAGAAGCGGTGTTCCGTTTGCTGCCGATTCATCCGAGTAGTTTTCATGTGTTGGGTTTTCATTGGGAGGGTCAATTTTATGTTGACTGTTGTTTGCCTATGGGATGTGCAATCTCTTGTTCATTGTTTGAGACATTCAGCTAGTTTTTGGAGTGGGTAGTAAAACAGGAGTTAGGATGAAATTCCGCATTGCATTATCTGGATGATTTCCTGTTTTTAGGCCTGGCGGGGTCGCGGGTATGTTCTACTTTGCTGCATACAATGGAGCGGGTGGCCGCCTCATTCGGGGTTCCTCTTGCTTGGGAAAAAACGGAGGGACCACCCACGTCGGTCAAGTTTCTAGGTTTAGTTATTGACACTGTTGAGATGGAATGTAGGTTACCGGAGGACAAGGTGTCAGATTTGGATGCGGAGGTGGCTTCATTGTGACTGGCTAAGAAGGTCCAGCTTCAGAGGGTACAGTCAGTTTTGGGGAAGTAACATTTTGCTTGCCGAATCTTGCCGATAGGTCGGGTTTTTTGCAGACGTTTAGCTTTGGCGATGGCAGGGGTGACAGCACTGTTTCATTATGTGAGATTGTGAGAGCGGAAGTACGGGGTGACTTAGAGGTGTGGGGTTTTTTGCGCAAGTTTAATGTGCATTCAGTTTGGATTGAGGCGCCGGTATCAAGTTTTGATTTGAAACTGTATACTGATGCGTCCAGAGCGTGCGGTTACGGGTCCTTTTGCCAAGGGCAGTGGAGTGGGGGTCCTTGGCCGGAGAAATGGAGTACGGCGGGTTTCTTAACAAATTTGGTGCTGCTGGAGCTATTTCCGATTATAGTAGCGATTGAGTTGTGGGGGAACCTATTACCTAACAAACACGTGCGATTTTGTTGTGATAATTTAGGGGTGGTACAGGCTATAAATACGCAAACAGCTAGTTCGTTGCCGGTGTTGCGATTGTTACGGCATCTGGTTCTTCGGGGATTGGAGATAAATTCCTGTTGTGTAGCGGTACATGTGCCTGGGGTAGTTAATTCACTGGCAGATTCTCTTTCTCATTTCCAGTGGGACTGTTTCCGTCGACTGGTGACAGGAGCGGAAGATAAAGGGCTTCCTTGCCCCCAGTGGCTCTGGTGCGTCAATCGCTGAAAGGTTATAGGAGGGGGGCGCCAGCCAGGGACACTCGGCGGCCGATCTCCTTTTCGGTGTTACAGACAGTATGCAAATTGTTGAAGGAAGTCTGCAAGTCAGAATACGAGGTTTGTTTGTTTCGGGCGGAGTTTTTGTTGCTGTGAGAGCATGCGGTGGCAGTGTCTCGTCCTTCTGGGTGATTTCCGTGACATGGTTGCATGCTGTTGCAGGTGGTAACGTGTGGTTTGGTATGCTTGTGTGTGCACTTCCCCTTTAAGTTGTAGCCTCCCTCTGTCTGGTGCTGTAAGGGTTAACTCCCTGACTTGGTGTGGTCACTAGGGTTTTATCCCCTGTGGCTCCCTGGCTGGAGTCAGTTGTACTTCAGCTGTGGTTGGTGCTGGAGCTCTGCTCCAGTCCAGGGTTTTCCATCTGTCCAGTGAGGGCCACCCTTGTGGTCATCAATATCATCCCGGTGTCTCCTTCCCTTCCTGTCCCTATTTGTATGGAGTGGGTTATGTTCAGGGTGTTTGTATGTCTAGTTTGGTGTTACATGTCTGGTGGTGTTTGGTGTCCAGCATGTTTACTAGACATTCCCCTGTCTCATGTTATTGCAGCTATGGATGTCCTGGGTTCCTGTGTGGTTTGTGGTGTGTGCTGTGTCCTTTAATGTTGGTGTGGACAGCAGCACTAGTGCACGGGTTCCAGTCAGTGTGTCTGTGGCAGGTAAGTGTGTTATTGGTTTCGCTTACCCGCCATCTCCTTGCTGTATGTGTCACCCTCTCCTTTTGCAGCCTGGCCTCAGATAGAGACTCCTGTTCCTCCATTACTGGGATGAACAGGTCGTCTCTTCCCTGCTCCTTGTTGAGGGATTACCAGGGCGACTTAGGGTCTCTAGGAATCCTGAATATGAGTCGTCCTACCATCGGGGTCCGCTCATACAGTGAGGAGTCAGGGAGAGGATTAAGGACGCTGTAGGAGGTGACCTGCTCCCTTATTTCTCCTTTTGGCCAGGCTGATTCCCTTTTTCCCTTTGACACCGCACGGTGGGGGGTTTCCCCCACTCCCCACCATGACACCCAGTTGGAAAAGGGGTGCGGATTAATCTACAGCCGTTGTTAGGCTGTGTGGTGTGTCTGGGTAGGTGTGTAGAGGAATTGCTGCATTAACGCCCTACGGGGACGGAGCCTTTATTAGTGTATCGGGATGGTTCCGCTCTCTCTCATTTTCAGTTTATTGCAGTTTTTAGGTAGCGCTTGACAATCACGGGTTTGCATCATTCCTTTAGGATTGGGAAGGCTACAGAGGCAGCCAGGTGGGGTTTAGGTGATGCTGCAATTAAGCGGATTAGCCGTTGGGAGTCGGCATGTTTTCGCTCTTAAGTTCGCCCTTATTTGCTTTAGGAGGTGTTGGAAAGATGTTTTTTTTGTGTGCCGGGTTACACGGGAGTGGGAGAGGATGCTCTGTAGTAGTGTTAATATGTGATGTTTTCCTTCTTGTTGTTGCAGGGTCCTCCTCTTGTTTGGCCTGGATATTCGGGCATTCGTACATGTATTGTGGAGCTCAGCGGGCTGATGTTCGGAAGAACTAAAGACAGTTGGGTTTTTCGAACGATGTGGTACAAGTTCGTTGGATAGGATTGCATTTTTTTTTATGGGGTAGGGTTCTTCCGGAGTTTAGATTTTATGTCTCTTTAGACAGACTCCCGGATATTTTGGTTCTTCATGTTGGTGGGAACGATTTGGGGGTGCGTAGGTCTAGGGATGTCATACAGGATATCAAATTGGACCTGTCGCGGTTATGGGCAGAGTTCCCGGGCCTGTTGATAGTGTGATCAGAGGTGGTAGCTCGTCGTACATGGAGGTTTGCTAGATCCGTGGATCGGATTAACAAGGCACGAGCGAAGTTAAACAAGGAGGTAGGGCGATTTCCACGACGGCAAGGAGGTGTTGTGGTGCGTCATAGGGAGTTGGAGGAGGCATCTACACAGTTTCTACGGGCAGATGGAGTTCATTTAAATGAGATGGGGATAGATTTGTGGGAGTTGGGGTTGCAAGAGGGTTTTTTCCTCTTTTTCATCATAATACAGGCAACTGTTTCTGCTTCCTATGGAAGCAGGGACAGCTGCCAGAAAGTGGGACATACCTCCCCCGTACTGGGACAGCGGGACTGCCACTGCAATCCGGGACTGTCCCGCCGGATCCGGCACGGTTGGGAGGTATGCATTAACTAGTCAGTGAAAGAGTGAGTCTGACACAGAGAGAGCATTTCAATATTGCGCTCTCTGGGAACTGAACAAGAAAGGTGGGCATATAGTGCGGGCAGCTGTCAGGAGGGCGTGCCGCCCCTTAATAGTTATTAGAACAGCGCACTACACAGGCAGCACATCCTGAGGTTGTGGCAAGTCTTTCACCACAGTAACAGTGCATACTGCACTGTCACTGTAAAGTACTGTTTCGGATCTCCACCCCCAGCTTTCCACTAGATGGTGCCACCTGAGACAGCCGCCTCACCTCGTTAAAGATGCACCCCTGCAGGTACTCCTTTCCTACCAGAAATGCTGATGCATTGATAGTCACCCTCTCTAAACCAGGCAAGCCTGCGGATCTACCCCAAAATTTCAGGGACCTATCCCTGCTCAATTCGGACATTAAAATATTTACTAAATTAATTGCCAATAGATTATGCCCTATCCTCCCCCTCCTTGTTAAAGAAGACCAAACAGGTTTTGTTAAGGGGCGGCAAGTGTCTGATAATACCCGGAAGTTGTTAAACCTTTTTAATGTTGCGGATGCTCAACATTCCCCTCTATTAGCTGTCACGTTGGACACCGGAAAATTGTTTGACCGCCTTCATTGGTCTTTTGCCTTCTCGGTCCTTAAAGAAATGGGATTTATGGGTCCTATCTTTAATGCAGTTCGGAGACTATACGGCTAAGGCTTTTGTCAATGGATTTTTGTCTGATAATTATAATTTTCATATCACCAATGGTTTATGCCAAGGCTGCCCGCTTTCGTCTTTGATATTTATTTTGCTCCTTGAACCCTTAGCGTAGCATATGCATAATACTGAGGGATTAGATGGTTTTCAAGTGGGTAGTGCTGTTCACACTATTTCGCTGTATGCTGATGGCATTATACTTACCCTCACAAATCCCAAACAGTCATTATTGGCAACTCTCTCCCTCATTTCTTATTTTGTCTCTTTGTCCTACTATAAGATTAATAGCTCTAAATACCTTCCTATTAACATCCCCTTGTCGGAATTGAGATATTTCCAATCTAGGTATCTTTTACACTGGCAGACCTTGACACTACCATATTTAGGCATCAAGCTAATTAACTCACTGCTCGCTTATTTACCAGAGCAATTATGAACCCCTCCTCTCTATTATGTCACAGGATTTTGCTAATTTCACTGTGAGAAACGTTTCTTGGGTGGGACAGAGTTGCTTCATTTGAAATGATGACTTTACCTAAGTTGATCTATGTCTTTTGGGATCTACCAATATCTATACCTGAGTCCTTTTTCAAGAAAGCACAGACACTTCTTAATTCCTATTTGTGGAAATCTGGTCGCCCTAGAATAGCACAAGCTATAATGTTTAGAAAGAAAATGGCTGGAGTCCCTTCCATTAAGGATTATTTCAGGGACATACAGTAGGTCTTTCATTCCTCTGGGAGTGGTGGAGCTCTGCCCTGGGCAAATCCTGGGTCCAAATTGAGTCTGGTTCTCTTATTGGAAGCACCTTGAAAGATTATCTCTGTCAAGCCTCCTGGAAGCCTTCTTCTCTTAAACCTATCCTATTGACGGTGGCACATGCTAGATCCCTGTGGTCACAGTTCCACCTTTCCCATGGGAGATCAGGTCCAACTTTATTTCCTCATGCATCCACTGTGGGGTTTTGCTCTGGTAGACAGGTCAGCGGACGTAGTATAGAGGCAAGGAACCAGGTTGTAAATCAACTTCAGTGTTTTATTCAGACTCAGCAAAAACATCACAGTCTTGGTGCTTGTTCACCCACAGCAAAACATAATAATGGTCGCCTAGAATCCTAGGTGTCAGTTCAGACCTGGCTATATGCTCAGCCACGGACAAGTTCACTGGCAGGCTTCCAGGCGGCCTGCACGCCTGTTTGCAGTCCTCAGCGCAGAGTGCTTCTCAGCTTTTCTGTCAGATGGAGGATAATCCACCCCACCTGATAATGCTGACTGCTTTTTGTAAGCCTCCCAAGACCCGGCCTGGAACGTGGGGAGTAGCCACCCACCCAGTACTTTGGCTACTCCCAGTAAGAGCCGTCCAGGAACGGCTTTACAGCCATACTAAACAGCTGAAGTATCAGACTGTAAAGCAATAATGACACTTCAGGAAAAAAACGTCTCTTACCTCACCGAGGCCAGAAACCTCGGTGACACGTACTGACCATCAATGATGGCCCCTTGTTCCTTCCTACACCACTTATGTTTTGGAGAGGTGTAAAGGGAACATTGACCTATCCTAATGGAGATATGTTGGAGTGGTTTCAGTGGCCCAAATGGTTTTAGATAAATCTGTTGTTCCCTTTGAGACACTTCAGAGATCTGTGCACTTCTTTACCTATATAAGGGTATGTCACTATATTGTCTCACTCCTCCATTCTCCTCCCAAAATTAACGATGATCTCGTCAGATTTCAAAATCCCTCTGTGTTTAAACAGTACACCATGCAATACATCTACGACTTATTAAGAGACAAAACTAAGTTTGTCAAGTCTCCTCCTATCATAGTGTGGGAAACTGATTTAAAGACTCAGTTTTTAGAGAAGCAGTGGGCGGGGCTGTGGGTTTCCTCATATATACCTTTAAAGGGAACCTGTCATCAACTTTATGCTGCCCATACTAATGGCAGCATAAAATAGAGACAAATGAATTGATTTCAGCGGTGTGTCCTTTCTAAGTTAATGGTAAGTGGTTGCCGAGAACCAACATCACAATCATTGCAGACTGGACCTGGAAAAGAGTCAAATCTACATGAGAAGAGTCATGGTTATTCATGAATTCCTGCTCTCCCTACCCATCTGCTGATGATTGACAGGCTTCTAACTAGTTTTCTCCCTTTCTCTCTAGGAGAGAACTGCCAATCATCAGCAGATGGGTGAGGAGAGCAGGAGATTATGAATAACCATGAATAACCTTCTCAGGAAGACTTGACTCTTTTCTAGGCCTGGGCTGCAATGATTATGATGCTGGTTCTCGGCAACCACTTACTTTTAGCTCATGAGTGACACACCTCTGAAATCAGCATTTCTGTCACTATTTTATGTGGCTCTAATTGAGGTCAGCATTAGTGATGATCAAGCACCAAAGTATTCGGGTGTTCGGGTGTATAATGGAAGTCAATGGCAGACAATCAGGCACCCCCTGCTCTGAAGAGGGGAGAGTGCGTGGTCCATTGGAAAAGGTCAGAAAGTGACAGAAACACCACCGAAATGGATCAGGAACACCATGAGGACGATGTCTGGATGCATCTTGGACTCCCAGGTCGCTGCTGGGAACCATGTTGTCCGAGTTGTACAGTATGCCACTTTTACAGACTGACAAAAATATGCACAAAACCCCCCCCCCCCCCCAAAAAAAAATAATAAATTTTACAGGAAAAATTGTTAGGAAACATTCTTTCCTGTATATTCAATTGTATATAAAGTGCAAGTTCTGCAATAAAATTACAAGCAAGAGGCACTCCGAAACAGTCTGTATATCATATAAAGGAGGGCCTTATTCACATTGTGGTACAATTGTTCAGGTGGGACTCCTATACTCATAAAGCCTATGCACTAAGTGAAAGGGCTGCCAAAAATTACAAGGACACTCCAAAACACCCTTTGTTACACATAAAGGAGGGCATCATACACACCCTTGAAAAATTATGATTGATGGCCTGCTGGTGACCCTCAAAAACATTTGGAGCAAGGGCCTGCTAATCTGACCATTTAAAACCTTAGGGGCGAGGGCCTGCTGCCGCATTGGTGACTCTAGATAACCTCTGGGCGATTGCACGTCCCCGTGACGTCTACGATCCATTCGGATGTCTGCCCTATCAACTTTCGATGTTCTTTTCTGCACCACACAAATTTAATTTCTGTGTGATGTCAGGATCGATTAAGCAGCAGTCCCAAAAAAGTTGGAGTGAGTCCCTTCTCCAATAAAACGCAAAAGTACATACATATGGGTCCGCGCTAGGCTTCAAAAGGCAGGCGTTTCACAAACAGGAAGATTTCATGGAGATTCCGCCGCGTCACCGATGCATCCCCAGTATAAACGCTCGATACCAACCAGCAAAGCTTTTTCCTTCAAGAGGAACAGATCATAGTGCAGTACCCGAATCTTTAGTTAAAAGTAAGGTTTATTCTACTCACAGAACAATGACTTACAGCGTGTAAGTTAGCCCGACCCGGGTTTCGCCTTCACTTCGTCTGGGGCGTTACAAACGAATCCGCCCAAGCTGTGATCTTATGCGCTCAGAGTCCTATGTCATATCCGGTTTCCCGAATCTGCAATGCTCTGCAGAACTTCTCTTACAGCTCCTGTGCCCAGCATTTGTCTCCTCACTGCCTGCAGCTACACAGTAAACACTGTAGCTGGGGTTAAGAATCCTGGGAGAGAGCAATAAGCAGCAGCCAGTACAGGTGTACACTACCATGATGATCATGAGTAATGGGTAATCAGGGTTCGATGCCGGAGAGGGAGTTTGAGAAAGGGATACCACATACAAGGGAGGTCAATGGCTGAAATCTGATTGGGTGGAGATGGTGGGTCAAGTTATTAACCCCTTAAGGACTCAGCCCTATTTCACCTTAAGGACTTGGCCATTTTTTGCAAATCTGACCAGTGTCACTTTAAGAGCTGATAACTTTAAAACGCTTTGACTTATCCAGGCCGTTCTGAGATTGTTTTTTCGTCACATATTGTACTTCATGACACTGCTAAAATTGGGTCAAAAAAGTTAATTTTTTTGCATAAAAAATTACCATATTTACCAAAAATTTTGAAAAATTGGCAAATTTCAAAGTTTCAGTTTCTCTACTTCTGTAATACATAGTAATACCCCAAAAAATTGTGATGACTTTACATTCCCCATATGTCTACTTCATGTTTGTAGCATTTTGGGAATGATATTTTATTTTTTGGGGATGTTACAAGGCTTAGAAGTTTAGAAGCAAATCTTGAAATTTTTCAGAAATTTACAAAAACCCAATTTTTAGGGACCACTACAGGTCTGAAGTCACTTTGCGAGGCTTACAAAATAGAAACCGCCAAAAAATGACCCCATTCTATAAACTACACCCCTCAAGGTATTCAAGGTATTCAAGGTATTCAAAACTGATTTTACAAACTTTGTTAACCCTTTAGGTGTTGCACAAGAGTTATTGGCAAGTGGGGATGAAATTTGAGAATTTAATTTTTTTGCCTAATTTTCCATTTTAACCCATTTTTTCCACTAACAAAGCAAGGGTTAACAGCCAAACAAGACTGTATCTTTATTGCCCTGACTCTGCCATTTACAGAAACATCCCATATGTGGCCGTAAACTACTGTACGGGCACACAGTAGGGCGTAGAGGGAAAGGTGCGCCGTATGGTTTTTGGAAGCCAGATTTTGCTGGACTGTTTTTTTGACACCATGTCCCATTTGAAGCCCCCCTAGAGTAGAAACTCCATAAAAGCGACCCCATCTAAGAAACTACACCCCTCAAGGTAATCAAAACTGATTTTAAAAACTTTGTTAACCCTTTAGGTGTTGCACAAGATTTAATGGAATATAGAGATACAATTTCAAAATTTCACTTTTTTGGCAGATTTTCCATTTTAATATTTTTTTTACAGTTACAAAGCAAGGGTTAACAGCCAAACAAAACTCATTATTTATGGCCCTGATTCTGTAGTTTACAGAAACACCCCATATGTGGTCGTAAACCGCTGTACGGGCACACGGCAGGGCGCAGAAGGAAAGGAATGCCATACGGTTTTTGGAAGGCAGATTTTGCTGGACTGTTTTTTTTGACACCATGTCCCATTTGAAGCCCCCCTGATGCACCCCTAGAGTAGAAACTCCAAAAAAGTGACCCCATTTTAGAAACTACGGGATGAGGTGGCAGTTTTGTTGGTACTAGTATAGGGTACATATGATTTTTGGTTGCTCTATATTACACTTTTTTGTGCGGCAAGGTAACAAGAAATAGATTTTTTGGCACGTTCTTTTTTTGTTATTTACAACATTCATCTGACAGGTTAGATCATGTGGTAATTTTATAGAGCAGGTGACGGACGTGGCGATACCTAATATGTATACAATTTTTTTTATTTATGTAAGTTTTACACAATGATTTCATTTTTAAAACAAAAAAAATGTTTTAGTGTCTCCATAGTCTAAGAGCCATAGTTTTTTCAGTTTTTGGGAGATTATCTTAAGTAGGGTCTCATTTTTTGCGGGATGAGATGACGGTTTGATTAGCACTATTTTGGGGTGCATATGACTTTTTGATCGCTTGCTATTACACTTTTTGTGACGTAAGATGACAAAAAAAGGCTTTTTTTACACAGTTTTTATTTTAATTTTTTTACGGTGGTCACCTGAGGGGTTAGGTCATGTAATATTTTTTAGAGCCGGTCGATACGGACGCGTCGATACCTAATATGTATACTTTTTTTTTATTTAAGTTTTACACAATGATTTCATTTTTGAAACAAAAAAAATCATGTTTTAGTGTTTCCATAGTCTAAGAGCCATAGTTTTTTCAGTTTTTGGTCAATTATCTTGGGTAGGGTATGATTTTTGCGGGATGAGATGACGGTTTGATTGGTACTATTTTGGCGTACATGCGACTTTTTTGATCACTTTTATTACCTTTTTTGGGAAGTAAGGTGGGCAAAATGTCAATTTTCTCATAGTTTAAATTTTTTTTATTTTTATGGCGTTCACCGTGCGGGGAAAGTAACATGACCGTTTTATAGATCAGGTCGTTACGGACGCGGCGATACCTAATATGTGTAGTGTATTTTTTTATTTTTATTCAGTGATAAATGTGTTTTTTTTATTATCTTTTTTCACTTTTTTTTACATTTTTTTGACCCAGACCCACTTGGTTCTTGAAGATCCAGTGGGTCTCATGTCTGTATAATACAGTACAGTCCACTATATGGTACTGTACTGTATTTTACTTACACTTTGTCTGAACAGATCTATGCTTTTAGCACAGATCTGTTCAGCACCATGGACAGCAGCATGCCTGAGAAGGCGTCCTGTTGCCATGGGAACCTTCCCCGTCTGCTCAGTTGTAGCCACAACTGCGCAGACGGGGAAGGGTAAGGACGGGGCTGTCTGGGGGCTCTCTCCCTCTCCCATCGGGGGGCTGCAAAGGCACTGCAGCCCCCTGATGGGAGAGGGAGGGTGCTCCCTGAGCTGTTAACCTTTTCCATACAGCGGTCCGTACGGACCGCTGTTTGGAAAGGGTTAAACGTCTGACATCGCATCACCGTTGTCAGCCGTTTATACCAGGGTGTCAGCAATGTGCTGACACCCTGGTATAACCACTGTCCACCAACGATTATTCAAGGGGAGGCGGGCGGGGGATCGCGATCCCGCCTGCCGCACCGTCCGCCTCCCACACCTCCCGCACCGCCTGCGACACCCCCCCTGCACCACCCGCCCACATAATATCATTCAGGGGTGCAGGGGGGTGTTAATAAAACTTTATTTCGGGCATTTTAAAGTTTGATCCCCGGGGTCAGAGACCGCGGGGATCAGAATCGGCTAAAAGTGCAGCAAACCGCAGGTCTGAATTGACCTGCGGTTTGCTGCGATCGCCGATACGGGGGGGTCACATGACCCCCCCCCCCCGGCGTTGTGACAGGATGCCGGCTGAATGATTTCAGCTGGCATCCCGTTCGGATTAACCCCCGGGGCGCCGCAATCTTATTTTAAACTCATGACGTACCGGTACGTCATGGGTCCTTAAGGACTCGGGAAACATGCCGTACCTGTACATCCTAAGTCCTTAAGGGGTTAAAGCAGAAAAATCGAAGGAAGGCAGGAGGCGCGCGGCAATTACCCACCCCCGACTCAGGGAGGTAGTGACGATAACTAACAATACAGGACTCTTAAAATGGCCTGTTATTGGAATGAGTAATAAAAAATGACAGGGAATGTCACTGCAGTATTTTGGATGAGGAAACGTTATACAGGAGAGGCCCTGCTGCCGCTTTGTTACATAGTAACATAGTACATAAGGCCGAAAAAATACATTTGTTCATCCATTTCAGCCTGTCATCCTGCAAGTTGATCCAGAGGAAGGCAAAAAAAACCCTGTGATTTAGAAGCCAATTTTCACCACTTTAGGGGAATAAAAAATTCCTTCCCGACTCCAATCAGGCAATCAGAATAACTCCCTGGATCAACGACCCCTCTCTAGTAGCTATAGCCTGTAATATTATTACACTCCAGAAATACATCCAGGCCCCTCTTGAATTCCTTTATTGTACTCACCATCACCACCTCCTCAGGCAGAGAGTTCCATAGTCTCACTGCTCTTACTGTAAAGAATCCTTTTCTATGTTTGTGTACAAACCTTCTTTCCTCCAGACGCAGAGGATGTCCCCTCGTCACAGTCACAGTCCTGGGGATAAATAGATGATGGGATAGATCTCTGTACTGTCCCCTGATATATTTATACATAGTAATTAGATCTCCCCTCAGTCGTCTTTTTTCTAAAGTGAATAACCCTAATTTTGATAATCTTTCAGGGTACTGTAGTTGCCCCATTCCAGTTATTACTTTAGTTGCCCTCCTCTGGACCTTCTCCATCTCTGCTATGTCTGCCTTGTTTACAAGAGCCCAGAACTGTACACAGTACTCCATGTGTGGTCTGACTAGCAATTTGTAAAGTGGTAGGACTATGTTTTTATCACGGGCATCTATGCCCCTTTTGATGCAACCCATTATCTTATTGTCCTTGGCAGCAGCTGCCTGACACTGGTTTTTGCAGCTTAGTTTGCTGTTTATTAAAAATCCTAGATCTTTTTCCATGTCAGTGTTACCGAGTGTTTTACCATTTAGTATGTACGGGTGACTTGCATTATTCCTTCCCATGTGCATAACTTTACATTTGTCAGTGTTAAACCTCATCTGCCACTTATCTGCCCAAGCCTCCAATCTATCCAGATCCCTCTGTAGTAGTATACTGTCCTCTTCAGTGTTAATTACTTTACACAGTTTAGTGTCATCTGCGAAAATGTATATTTAATATGCAAGCCTTCTACAAGATCATTAATAAATATATTGAAGAGAATAGGGCCCAATACTGACCCCTGAGGTACCCTACTAGTGACAGTGACCCAATCTGAGTGTGTACCGTTAATAACCACCCTGTGTTTTCTATCATTGAGCCAGTTACTTACCCACATACAGACATTTTCTCCCAGTCCGAGCATTCTCATTTTATATACTAACCTTTTATGTGGTACAGTGTCAAATGCTTTGGAGAAGTCCAGATATACGACATCCATTGATTCGCGGCTGTCAAGTCTAGAACTTACCTCCTCATAGAAACTGATTAAATTAGTTTGGCATGACCGATCCCTCATGAAGCCATGCTGATGATTATTTCCGTTGAGATGCTCTAAGATAGCATCTCTTAGAAAACCTAACAGTTTACCCACAACAGATGTTAAACTTACCGGCCTATAGTTTCCAGGCTCTGTTTTTGGACCCTTTTTGAATATTGGCACCACATTTGCCATGCGCCAATCCTGTTGGACATTCCCTCTCAGTATAGAGTCTGTAAATATCAGAAATAAGGTTCTGGCTATGACATTACTTAATTCCCTTAGGATACGGCGGTGTATGCCATCCGGTCCTGGCGATTTGTCTATTTTAAGTCGCTGATGTACTTCTTCCTGGGTTCAGACAGGACACTTTTAATGGGGAATTTATTTTTACATTCAGCATTTCATCTGACAGTTTATTTTCCTCAGTGAATACATTGGAGAAAAAAATATTTACCAGCTTTGCTTTCTCTTACTTTTTACCATTTATATAATTGAAGAACATTTTAGGGTTAGTTTTACTCTCTTTGGCAATTAATCTCTCGGTCTCTAGTTTGGCCGCTTTTATTTGTTTTTTACATGTTCTATTTTTTTCCTTATAGTTTTTCAGTGCTTCCGTTCTACCCTCCTGTTTTAGTGATTTATATGCTTTTATTTTGTAATTTATTGCTTTCTTTACAGTTCTATTTATCCACATTGGTTTCTTTTTGTTCCTTAGCCTTTTATTCCCATACGGTATGTACCTCTAACAATGAGATTTTAGGATGCTTTTAAAGATATCCCATTTTGTGGCTGTATTTTTATTTTTGAGGACTTTGTCCCAGTTAGTTAGGCCTATGGCCTCTCTTAGTTGGCAAAATTTAGCTTTTTTGAAGTTTGGTATTTTTGTTCCTCTCTGTAGAAACGCTCTTTTGAATGATAATTGGAAGGTTATTACTTTATGGTCACTATTTCCCAGGTGTCCCCCAACCTGCACGTCTGTTGTTCTTTCATGCCTATTGGTTAAAACTAAGTCCAGTATGGCCGTCCCTCTAGTCGGGTCCTGAAGCAGTTGGGAGAGGTAATTGTCTTTGGTTATTGCCAAGAACCTGTTTCCTTTATGAGATATGCAAGTTTCAGTTTCCCAGTCTACACTCACCCAAAGAATTATTAGGAACACCATACTAATACGGTGTTGGACCCCCTTTTGCCTTCAGAACTGCCTTAATTCTACGTGGCATTGATTCCACAAGGTGCTGATAGCATTCTTTAGAAATGTTGGCCCATATTGATAGGATAGCATCTTGCAGTTGATGGAGATTTGAGGGATGCACATCCAGGGCACGAAGCTCCCGTTCCACCACATCCCAAAGATGCTCTATTGGGTTGAGATCTGGTGACTGTGGGGGCCATTTTAGTACAGTGAACTCATTGTCATGTTCAAGAAACCAATTTGAAATGATTCGAGCTTTGTGACATGGTGCATTATCCTGCTGGAAGTAGCCATCAGAGGATGGGTACATGGTGGTCATGAAGGGATGGAAATGGTCAGAAACAATGCTCAGGTAGCCGTGGCATTTAAACGATGCCCAATTGGCACTAAGGGGCCTAAAGTGTGCCCAGAAAACATCCCCCACACCATTACACCACCACCACCAGCCTGCACAGTGGTAACAAGGCATGATGGATACATGTTCTGATTCTGTTTACGCCAAATTCGGACTCTACCATTTGAATGTCTCAACAGAAATCAAGACTCATCAGACCAGGCAACATTTTTCTAGTATTCAACAGTCCAATTTTGGTGAGCTCGTGCAAATTGTAGCCTCTTTTTCCTATTTGTAGTGGAGATGAGTGGTACCCGGTGGGGTCTTCTGCTGTTGTAGCCCATCCGCCTCAAGGTTGTGCGTGTTGTGGCTTCACAAATGCTTTGCTGCATACCTCGGTTGTAACGAGTGGTTATTTCAGTCAACGTTGCTCTTCTATCAACTTGAATCAGTCGGCCCATTCTCCTCTGACCTCTAGCAACCACAAGGCATTTTTGCCCACAGGACTGCCTCATACTGGATGTTTTTCCCTTTTCACACCATTCTTTGGAAACCCTAGAAATGGTTGTGCGTGAAAATCCCAGTAACTGAGCAGATTGTGAAATACTCAGACCGGCCCGTCTGGCACCAACAACCATGCCACGCTCAAAATTGCTTAAATCACCTTTCTTTCCCATTCTGACATTCAGTTTGGAGTTCAGGAAATTGTCTTGACCAGGACCACACCCCTAAATGCATTGAAGAACTGCCATGTGATTGGTTGACTAGATAATTGCATTAATGATAAATAGAACAGGTGTTCCTAATAATTCTTTAGGTGAGTGTATATCTGGGTAGTTGAAGTCCCCCATAATAACCACCTCATTATGCTTTGCTGCCTTGTCTATCTCGTTTAGTAGTAGATTTTCTGTGGACTCTGGTATATTAGGTGGTTTATAGTAAACCCCTATTAGTAATTTATTATTGTTTTTAGCTCCATGTATCTCTACCCACAGTGACTCCACTCATAAAGGCATACCCCGCCTGCTACAGTTTTATCTCCGGCCAAAAAAACTGAATGCGAGGGTCGCTGGAAAGGCAGCCTAACATGAAGTCAGCCATGTGTGCCAGAGTACCAACAGGCAAGACGTCGATTTCAACATCTCCTCTTCCTCCTTCTCTTCTGCCCATCCACACTGAACAGATGGAATTAAAGTTCCATGGGTACCACCCTCTGTAGCAGAGGCAACTGTCTCTAGCTCCTCCTCCACTTCATGATCCAATTCGTGCTAAGAAGACAAACTGAGGGTGGGCTGGCTATCACCATGTGTAATGTCCTCCCCCATTTCCTCATCTGCCACATTCAGAGCGTCGTCCTTAATTGTGAGCAGCGATCGTTTGAGTAGACACAGCAGTGGGATGGTTACGCTGATAATAGCATTATCGCCACTAACCATCTGTCGGGATTCATCAAAGTTTTTTAAAACCTCACAGAGGTCTGACATCAATGCCCACTCCTAGCTTTTAAATAGTGGCAGTTGACTCAAAAGGCGACGACCATGTTGCAGATGGTATTCCACAACTGCCCTCTGCTGCTCACAAAGCCTGGCCAACATGTGGAACGTAGAGTTCCAGCACGTGCTCACGTCGCACAACAGTTGGTGAGCTGGAAGCTGCAAGCGCTGCTGCAGCGTTGACAGACCGGCTGAAGCTGTGGACAACTTGCAGAAATGGGCACACACGCGGCACGCCTTCACTAGTAGCTCTGGGAAATTGGGGTAGGTTTTGATAAACCGCTGAACCACTAAGTTTAAGACGTGGGCTAGGCATGGGATTTTGTCAGGTTGCCGAGCTCCAAAGCTGCCACCAGGTTACGGCCATTGTCCGACACAACCATGCCTGGTTGTAGAATGAGTGGCGAGAGCCACAGCTCGGTTTGGTCCCTTATACCCTGCCACAGTTCTGTGGAGGTGTGCTGTTTGTCCCCTAAACAGATCAACTTCAGCACGGCCTGTTGACGCTTACCCACAGCAGTGCTACACTGCTTCCAGCTAGCGACTGATGGCTGACCGCTGCTGGAGGTGGAAGTGGTGGAGGAGGCAGCGGAGGATGAGAAGTGGGGGTTGGAGGCAGTAATATAGCTGCTGGAGGAGACCCTGATGGACGTAGGGCCTGCAATTCTGGCCGTGGGTAGCACCTGTGCCATCCCAGAGTACAACTCACTCCCGGCCTCCACAACATTCACCCAGTGTGTGGTCAGGGAAATGTGGTGTCCCTTGCCACCAGCACTTGTACATGTGTCCATGGTTAAGTGTCCACTTCCCAGTAACTGCGTTGGTCAGGGCACGGGTGATGTTCTGGGACACATGCTGGTGTAAGGCGGGCACGGCACACCGTGAAAAATAGTGGCGGCTGGGGACTGCATAATGAGGGACGACCGCCGACATCAGGCTGCGGAAGGCCTCAGTGTCCATAAGCCTAAATGGCAACATTTCAAGGGCCAGTAATTTCAAAAGTTGCGCATTTAGTGCTATGGCCTGTTGGTAGGTGGGTGCAAGGGTATTTGCGCTTGCGTTCAAATGACTGTGTTATGGACAATTGGACGCTGTGCCGGGACAGGGAAGTGGATGTTGTTGCTGATGGTTCATGTGAAGGTCCAGGTGCAGGGCGAGGGGCATCCGGGCCTGCGCCTTCGACAGGGGATTGGCCAGCAGTGTGTAACACAGGGGAAGAGGAGGCAGTGGTGTAACCTGCAGACTCAGATTGTGGACCCAGGCGTTCAGCCCACTTGTTAGGGTGCTTGGATGCCATGTGGCGGATCATGGTGGTGGGGTTGGGGTTGCTAGTGTTCACGCCCCGTCTCATTTTAGTACGGCACAGGTTGCAAACTACCACTCTTTTGTCATCTGCACTTTCCTAAAAAAAGCGCCATACTGCGGAACACCTACCATTTGGCAAGGTAGATTTACGCATGGGGGTGCTCGGTGTAACGGTTGCGGGCCGACTTCTCCCTTTTGCAACCCCACTGCCTCTTCCCACCTGTTGCAGTGCTGCGGATCCCTCACCCTCTGTACTGCTGTCCTCGCTTGGCTTTTCACCTTCCAATGTTGGGTCAGTGACCTCATCGTCAACCACCTCCTCTTCCACTTCCTCACTTTGCTCATCCTTGACCTAACCAAAGCCTCAGTGATTGGTAACTGTGTCTCATCATCATCCACCTCGTGAACGAATGAATGCCATTCACTACCGTCATCTTCTTGAGACTGTGAAGGCTCAAGACATTGGGAATCAGGGCACAATATCTCAGGTCCCTCTTTAAGCGTGCTGGGCACGAGGGCCAAATGTAATAGTGTTGCTGGAAAGAGCTCCTCGGAATATCCGAGTGTGGGATCACTCGTTTGGCAAGCCGGTCCATGGTGGGAGGAAGGATGATCAGAGAGAGGATTCAGTTGACCAGACTCTTGGCTACAGAGACTGGACTTGGTGGAAGAGAGGTTGGTGCTTAACCGACTGGAAGCATTATCTTCAGCAATCCAACCGACCAACTGTTCGACTGGTCCGATTTGAACAGTGTTGTCCTGCGCCACCCAACTAAGTTAGACATGAAGCGGGGTACGGTGGATATTTTTTTTTGAGCACTGGTAGCATGTACAGTTTCATTGTGCCCAGGGCCACGACCTCTGCGTGCACCATCAGCATCACGCCCAATTCCCCGTCCCTTAGTGCTCACCTTCTTCATATTAATGGTTTTATCACTAGATGTGGCGCAGATTTTTTTTACAGTCCGCTAAAGACACAGTTTTCTGATGCAGGACAGTATATGTCACAGAAACACACAGAAAATGAACACTATATTAGGCCCAGATTTTTGGAATTTACCCTAAATAAACAGTTTTCGGATGGCGTACTGTATATGTCACCGAACACCATAGAATATGGACACTATTTTAGGCCCAGATTATTGGAATCTGCGGTACAGACACTGTTTTCTGATGTAATTTATATTTTTCCCTATATCTAGGCCTGACAACCACACAATGTATTGAAGCGCAGATCACACAATTCACGGATTACACCGTTGACAGCAAAAATGTGGATTATGGGGAAAAAAATTATTATTTTCACTAATATTCTTCCAATCTTTGCCCCTGACACACAGAAGGTATTGCTGCACAGATGTCACAAGTCGCTGCAGACACCTTCTATATAGCAAAATAATCGCTATTTTGAAAAGTATAAAAAAAATTATAATTAGAGTACAACTTTGCACAATTAAATTGCTGCCACCACACACAATAGTCCTTAACCCCTTCCTGACTGCCATGCTAACTACACATGCTCTGTGCAGCTAGCACGTGTATAGACGTCGGCAGCCTGAAAGAGAGGGAGCACTACTTCACTGCTCTCTGCAGCGCTTCCCCGCGATGTACCCGGCTTCCTTCTTCTGCCCAGCGATAACCGAGCCTATAGCATCGGTTTCTGGGCAGAATAGTATCTGTTGACCACCACGTTTGTCCAATTGTGGTGGTCATGTTTATAAGGCTCTCCCCGTCCTTATTTCAGCCCCCTACTCCTTCCTCCTCCTTCACTTCACATCACGATCCAGTGAAGGAGGACTGAAGAAGACACAGTGAAACATTTCTCTATATATCTTTATACATAATATATTTGCGAGGATTCGCTCTGGAAGGCAGGGTAAGCGGACGCAGAACAGAGTCAAAAGAAACAGTTTGTAAAACAAAACTTCAGTGTTTATTCACACAAAACAAAGCAACATTGACAGTCTTAGTGTTTGTTCACACAAAGGAAAGTGCAAAGCACAAAAACAGTCACCTTGTTAGCAGGTTCTTTCAGCGTCCACAACAGGCTTTAGGGGGCCTGTTTCCCCGCATGCGGCTCTCAGCCCTCAGTACGGCACCATGCCTCAGATCCCAAGACAGAGCGATTGATCTGAGCCCAGCTGCCTATTTGCCTATTTAAAGGACAGCCAGGTGCTGCCAAAACCCAGACCGGCACTTAAACTCCGGTGCGGTATTTGATCTCACCTGGCTGGAAATCAGCCGCCCATGTTTGGAGGAAAATACCTGCCTTCCCAAACAAAACCCCTTGGTATGTCACTAATATATACTGTCGTGCCCAAAAGTTTCGAGAATTACATAAATATTGGAAATTGGAAAAGTTGCTGCTTAAGTTTTTATAATAGCAATTTGCATATACTCCATTATGTTATGAAGAGTGATCAGATGAATTGCATAGTCCTTCTTTGCCATGAAAATGAACTTAATCCCAAAAAAAACTTTCCACTGCATTTCATTCCTGTCATTAAAGGACCTGCTGAGATCATTTCAGTAATCGTCTTGTTAACTCAGGTGAGAATGTTGACGAGCACAAGGCTGGAGATCATTATGTCAGGCTGATTGGGTTAAAATGGCAGACTTGACATGTTAAAACTTGACATTGTTAACCATGGTGACCTGCAAAGAAACGCGTGCAGCCATCATTGCATTGCATAAAAATGGCTTCACAGGCAAGGATATTGTGGCTACTAAAATTGCACCTCAATCAACAATTTATAGGATCATCAAGAACTTCAAGGAAAGAGGTTCAATTCTTGTTAAGAAGGCTTCAGGGCGTCCAAGAAAGTCCAGCAAGCGCCAGGATCGTCTCCTAAAGAGGATTCAGCTGCGGGATCGGAGTGCCACCAGTGCAGAGCTTGCTCAGGAATGGCAGCAGGCAGGTGTGAGCGCATCTGCACGCACAGTGAGGCGAAGACTTTTGGAAGATGGCCTGGTGTCAAGAAGGCCAGCAAAGAAGCCACTTCTCTCCAAAAAAAACATCAGGGACAGATTGATCTTCTGCAGAAAGTTTGGTGAATGGACTGCTGAGGACTGGGGCAAAGTCATATTCTCAGATGAAGCCTCTTTCCGATTGTTTGGGGCATCTGGAAAAAGGCTTGTCCAGAGAAGAAAAGGTGAGCGCTACCATCAGTCCTGTGTCATGCCAACAGTAAAGCATCCTGAGACCATTCATGTGTGGGGTTGCTTCTCATCCAAGGGAGTGGGCTCACTCACAATTTTGCCCAAAAACACAGCTATGAATAAAGAATGGTACCAAAACACCCTCTAACAGCAACTTCTTCCAACAATCCAACAACAGTTTGGTGTAGAACAATGCATTTTCCAGCACGATGGAGCACCGTGCCATAAGGCAAAAGTGATAACTAAGTGGCTCGGGGACCAAAACGTTGACATTTTGGGTCCATGGCCTGGAAACTCCCCAGATCTTAATCCCATTGTGAACTTGTGGTCAATCCTCTAGAGGCGGGTGGGCAAACAAAAACCCACTAATTCTGACAAACTCCAAGAAGTAATTATGAAAGAATGGGTTGCTATCAGTCAGGAATTGGCCCAGAAGTTGATTGAGAGCATGCCCCGTCGAATTGCAGAGGTCCTGAAAAAGACGGGCCAACACTGCAAATACTGACTCTTTGCATAAATGTCATGTAATTGTCGATAAAAGCCTTTGAAACGTATGAAGTGCGTGTAATTACACTGCGTGCAGAATTATTAGGCAAATGAGTATTTTGACCACATCATCCTCTTTATGCATGTTGTCTTACTCCAAGCTGTATAGGCTCGAAAGCCTACTACCAATTAAGCATATTAGGTGATGTGCATCTCTGTAATGAGAAGGGGTGTGGTCTAATGACATCAACACCCTATATTAGGTGTGCATAATTATTAGGCAACTTCCTTTCCTTTGGCAAAATGGGTCAAAAGAAGGACTTGACAGGCTCAGAAAAGTCAAAAATAGTGAGATATCTTGCAGAGGGATGCAGCACTCTTAAAATTGGAAAGCTTCTGAAGCGTGATCATCGAACAATCAAGCGTTTCATTCAAAATAGTCAACAGGGTTGCAAGAAGCGTGTGGAAAAACCAAGGCGCAAAATAACTGCCCATGAACTGAGAAAAGTCAAGCGTGCAGCTGCCAAGATGCCACTTGCCACCAGTTTGGCCATATTTCAGAGCTGCAACATCACTGGAGTGCCCAAAAGCACAAGGTGTGCAATACTCAGAGACATGGCCAAGGTAAGAAAGGCTGAAAGACGACCACCACTGAACAAGACACACAAGCTGAAACGTCAAGACTGGGCCAAGAAATATCTCAAGACTGATTTTTCTAAGGTTTTATGGACTGATGAAATGAGAGTGAGTCTTGATGGGCCAGATGGATGGGCCCGTGGCTAGATTGGTAAAGGGCAGAGAGCTCCAGTCCAACTCAGACGCCAGCAAGGTGGAGGTGGAGTACTGGTTTGGGCTGGTATCATCAAAGATGAGCTTGTGGGGCCTTTTCGGGTTGAGGATGGAGACAAGCTTAACTCCCAGTCCTACTGCCAGTTTCTGGAAGACACCTTCTTCAAGCAGTGGTACAGGAAGAAGTCTGCATCCTTCAAGAAAAACATGATTTTCATGCAGGACAATGCTCCATCACACGCGTCCAAGTACTCCACAGCGTGGCTGGCAAGAAAGGGTATAAAAGAAGAAAATCTAATGACATGGCCTCCTTGTTCACCTGATCTGAACCCCATTGAGAACCTGTGGTCCATCATCAAATGTGAGATTTACAAGGAGGGAAAACAGTACACCTCTCTGAACAGTGTCTGGGAGGCTGTGGTTGCTGCTGCACGCAATGTTGATGGTGAACAGATCAAAACACTGACAGAATCCATGGATGGCAGGCTTTTGAGTGTCCTTGCAAAGAAAGGTGGCTATATTGGTCACTGATTTGTTTTTGTTTTGTTTTTGAATGTCAGAAATGTATATTTGTGAATGTTGAGATGTTTTATTGGTTTCACTGGTAAAAATAAATAATTGAAATGGGTATATATTTGTTTTTTGTTTAGTTGCCTAATAATTATGCACAGTAATAGTCACCTGCACACACAGATATCCCCCTAAAATAGCTAAAACTAAAAACAAACTAAAAACTACTTCCAAAAATATTCAGCTTTGATATTAATGAGTTTTTTGGGTTCATTGAGAACATGGTTGTTGCTCAATAATAAAATTAATCCTCAAAAATACAACTTGCCTAATAATTCTGCACTCCCTGTATATTTCACTACATCACAGAAACAACTGAAACAAAGATCTAAAAGCAGTTTAGCAGCAAACTTTGTGAACACTAATATTTGTGTCATTCTCAAAACTTTTTGCCACGACTGATATATATATATATATATATATATATATATATATATATATATTTAGTGATGTTTTAGTTCTTTTACTGGAAGATAATCTGCTTAGCTCCAGTAAGAGGACAAAAACTCACTGAAAAAAGTGGCCTAAACGGGTGGAAATGCTCCAAACCCAGACACTGTAGCGTGTCTAAAACCGGGGGAGCAATTCCTCCGCATGCGTCCTGCAGACAACGGCAATCCCCAGCAAAAAATGCGTACAATGGAGGATGCTGGGGCGAACCCCATGCACCACAAGGACATCTTACACAAAATGATACATTGTGCAGATGAAAAATATACATACACAATTCACTGCAAAAAATGCACTAAAATGATACGCAACTGACAATACTAGCTAATTCCTCAGGTCAATGTTAAAAGCTGAGAACTTTGCCAATATCTTCTAGTCAGGAACATATCGGAGCCCCTCATGCACCACGTCACGGTGTCTCAGCACGCATGGGGTCCTACCACTAAAATGCCCGTGGTGTGTGAACAGTGCTAGACACCAACTCACAGCCAGACTCTCACATGCCTCCATAGTGGTATCACCAATGCACTGTGAGGTAAAATAAATCTGTGAGCCGCACCCACAACAGACCATGTGACACAGAAGCTACCAAGTGCAAAAGAATGTTACCAACAAAATAAAGTGGCACATTCCATACACATAAGGACAAAAACTCACAGAAAAAAGTGGGTTTGGAGCATATTCACCCGTTTAGGCCACTTTTTTCAGTGAGTTTTTGTCTTTATGTGTATGGAATGTGCCACTTTATTTTGTTGGTAACATTCTTTTGCACCTGGTAGCTTCTGTGTCACATGGTCTGTTGTGGGTGCGGCTCACAGATTTATTGGCAGCAGAGACATGCCAATTACAAGTGCACCAAGTTCTGACACGCCTACCACCAGCAGAGACGTGCCAATTACAAGTGCACCAAGTTCTGACACGCCTAGCACCAGCAGAGTTATACCAACTTCCAGCAGAGAGGCAGGGCCGTCTTTGCCGCAGGGCAAAAGGGGCAGCTGCCCCGGGCCCAGTTTCTCCTGGGGGCCCAAGGGAGCTCCGTTTCCCGACTCCCATTCACTAGTCCAGGGGCGTCGCTAGGTTAAAACATTCGGGGCCTGGGCCCCGGATGTTTTGTCCCAGGCCCCGAATTTCCTGCCTGCCTGCTAGATACAACTGTATTGCCGTACACAGAACGGCAATACAATTGAATCTAATACACTGGGAAGAGGTGAAGGACCTGTGGTAACATCACAGGTCATGTGATCAGCAAAACAGGCTGTGATAGGATGACCTGGATGATGTCACCATCATGTGACCAGTGCAGGATTGGACCGGAGTGAAGAGGAGAAGGAGCCTAATGCTGATGTCTGTATATGAGGACTGGAGAGGTAAGTGAAGGGAGAGGCAGAGCAATGCTGGGGGTTGTAGTTATTTAACTAGGATGTATGTTAGGGCTGAAGGGAGGGATGTTATTGACATGGAACTGTGTGCTTGAGGTGGCTGGGGGAGGGAGTGATGTTATTTACATGGGACTGTATGTTAAAAGTGGATGGTGGGGGGGGGAATGATGTTTATGTACATGGGACTTAATGTTTAGGCTACGTTCACACTTGCGTTTGGGGATCCGCTTGTGAGATCCGTTTGAAGGCTCTCACAAGCAGCCCCAAATGCATCAGTTTAACCCCAATGTATTCTGAATGGATGCGGATCCATTCAGAATGCATTCGTTCGGCTCCCCGTTCCGTTTTGGAGTCGGACCCCAAAATGCTGCAAGCCTTGCGGAGCCAAACGGATCCGTTCTGACTTACAATGTAAGTAAATGGGGACGGATCCCTTTGCATTGACACAAAATGGTGCAATTGTAAACGGATCCGTCCCCCATTGACTTTCAATGTAAGTCAGGACGGATCCGTATTGGGACTTAGAAATTCAAATCTAATACAAACGAATCGGTCCTGGATGGATGCATTCGTTTGTATTATCGGTGCAGATCCTTCCTGTACAAGTACAGGACAGGTCCGCACGAACGCAAGTGTGAAAGTAGCCTTAGGGGGTGATGTTTACATGGGATTGTGCGTTGGAGGCGGCTAGGGAGGAGGTGATGTTATTTACATGGGACTGTATGGTGGAGGGAGGATTATAATTGCAGGGGGCACTGCAGATCCAGGGGACATTATAGGTGGTCTTATTACTACTGGGGGCTCTATTGGAGGGTCTTATAGATCTACCTTTTTTCTACTAAGTGCACTATGGGGGCCTTATTACTACTGAGGGGTCTGTAGGGAGCTTTATTACCACTGGGGGAACAATAGGGGGCCTTATTTGTACTGGGGACTCTGTGAGGGTATTATTAATATGGAAGGGCTCTTCTAATAATGGGGGCATTGTTGAGGAGCATTATCACGGTTGGGGCAGTATTACTAATGAGGGCATTCTAGAAGGGAATTACTATTGGTGGGACTATGAGGAGCACTATTGCTATGGGGGGCAGTAATGTTTCTTCAGGATAGTATTTGGGGGTATTGAAGGGGGGGGGGGCACGGGCGTAACTAAAGGCTCATGGGCTCCGGTGCAAGAGTTCAGCTTGGGCCCCCCTTCCCTCAGTAAATTCTTGCCCAGGGTCCAATCAATATTAAAGACGGCCCTGCAGAGAGGCACAAGTGCCTTAAACGCTCCCTCAAATTGCCTCCTTGAATTGGCAACCCCCAAGTACATTTGTCCCAGAATTTAATGCTGTACCACGTATTTCACTGGATGTAACTGGATTTGAGCCACTACAGTTTTTTCAGCTGTTTGTACCGGACGACCTTTTTGTAAAAGAGACAAATTTATCTGGTTCTCAATATATTTTAAAAAAACCCTCCTCTTACTATGCCCGGCCTGGACAATGGACACCCACAAATGTGGAAGAAATGAAAACATTTTTGGCCTTAACATTTGCAACGGGTATCGTGAAAAAACCTACAATACGGTCTTATTGGGAGGCAAGTCCCATCCATAGCACCCCAAGTTTTGCAACTGTTATGTCCAGACAACGATATGAAATACTCCTCAAATTCTTCCATTTCAATGACAACAGTCAGTGCCCCTCAAATTCCGGATTACGACCGGTTATATAAAATTAGGCCGCTTCTAAGTTATCTGTCTGAAAAATGTTTAACTGAAAATGTCTCAGTTGATGAGTCACTTGTTAAATTTAAAGGAAGGTTACATTTCAAGCAATTCCTTCCATCCAAGCGGGCCAGATATGTCATCAAACTTTACAAATTGTGCGAAAGCACAACAGGTTACACTTCTTTATTTCAAGTGTACCAAGGGAAGGACAGCGAACTAAACCCACAAGGATTCCCAGCTGGTTTAGGAACAAATACAAAAGTTGTCTGGGAACTAATGGGTCCACTGTTGCAAAAGGGATACAAATTATTTATAGACAATTATTACACAAGTATTCCCCTTCTCCAGAGCCTGCAAGAAGCAAATACAGTACCATGTGGCACATTCAGGAGAAATTGCAGAGGTTTTCCACAATCCCTGCTGGCAAAAAAACTACAAAGAAGACCATCTGATGCCCTTCGTAGTGGCAACCTGCTGGCACTTACACTACAAGGATAGAAAAGATATACTTATGCTAAGTACAATTCACACAGAAGCCACAGCGCGAGTAAGAGAAAGGGGGTCAACCACCGATAAACAAAAAACGACTTGCATACTAGATTACAATAAGTACATGGGGGGCACTAACCTGTCTGATCAGGTACTTAAACCATAGGAGGTAATGCGCAAGTCCTATGTCTGGTATAAAAAGTTATCCATCTATTTGCTACAGATGGCAATGTACAACTCCTATGTGCTGTACAAAAAGTCTAGGGGAACACCAACATTTCTTTGGTATCAAGAAATAGTCATTGAGAAATTAATGTACCCCGTTAAAGGCCCCACCCTACCACTGGAAGCAGAAGAAATAAAGAGATTAGTTGAAAGGCACTTTATTGCAGCTATACCCTCAACACTAAACCAAAGACATCCACAAAGGAGGCATCAAACGAGAGGCATCAGACGAGACACAAGATACTTTCGCCCTGACTGCCCGTCTCGGCCACCACTGTGTTTTAAAGTGTATCATACACAGGCTTTTACATTTCTTGCTGAAGCAAAATATGTATAATATTGCTGTTCCCTTTTTGTATTTTTGGTACAGTTAGTACTTATACTAGTATTTATTTATTTTTTGTAGTTTGCTAAATCAGCAGCATAGTGAAAAAATGCAGTTTTTTATGTTTTGTTCAAAAAATGGAAAATGTTAATTTTATAATAAACCACTTGTTGAATACTTTGTTTTTACTCAGTAGTGTCCTGTTTAGGTGATTTTTAAAATTTCTTCTGCATATGGCCATTGCAAAGACGGCATGCTGGTATCTAAGTTGAAAGGTATGCCTTTAATTCTGGGTACCATAAAGTGCCCTGGGAATGGGCGACGTACACAATTGGGGTGTCTTTTTTTGCAGGAGTGCTTCCCGCATTGATATTGTGGTGTTTTTCTTGATAGTTTGCAGCATGTTTGCAGTAATTTGGGCTAAATTAGCAACAAAGTGAAAAAAACCCATTTTTTTTTGTTCCATCCTCCAACAAAAAGTGGAGAAAAATGGAAAATGGCAATTTTGCAATTTACCCCTCATTGAATACTTTAAGATGTCTATTTTACTCAGTAGTGTCCTTTTTAGGTGATTTTTTATGTTTTAGCTGCATAGGGCAACTGCAAAGACAACATGCTGCTATCTAATGGCCTATGGAAAAAATGGCACTTTAAGGCCCCTTTCACACGGGCGAACGTATTGCACCCGCACTGAATCCGGACCCATTCATTTCTATGGGGCTGTGCACATGAGCGGTGATTTTCACGCATCACTTGTGCGTTGCGTGAAAATCGCAGCATGCTCTATATTGTGCGTTTTCCACGCAACGCAGGCCCCATAGAAGTGAATAGGGCTGCGTGAAAATCGCAAGCATCCGCAAGCAAGTGCGGATGCGGTGTGATTTTCACGCATGGTTGCTAAGATGACAGTCTAGTCACTGTATTATTTTCCCTTATAACATGGTTATAAGGGAAAATAATAGCATTCTTTAATACAGAATGCTTAGTAGAAGGTCAATTGAGGGTTAAAATATAAAAAAAATTAACTCACCTCCTCCTCTTGATCACGTAGTTGCCGATCTCTTCTTTCTTCTTTAATCATGAGCTGCCGGCTAAAGGACCTGTGGTGACGTCACATCACATGGTCCAATCACATGGTCCATCACCATGGTGATGGACCATGTGATTGGACCATGTGATGAGCTCAGTGACATCACCACAGGTCCTTTGACAGGTCCTAAAGAAAGAACAGGAGACCGGCAGCTACGCGATCATTTGGAGGAGGTGAGTTAATATTTTTTTTATTTTTTAACCCTCAATTGACCTTGTACTAAGCATTCTGTATTAAAGAATGCTATTATTTTCGCTTATAACCATGTTATAAGGGAAAGTAATTACATCTACACAACACCGAACCCAAACCTGAATTTTAGTGAAGAAGTTTGGGTCTGGGTATCACATTCAGTTTTTTATCACGCGCGTGCAAAACGCATTGCACCCGGGCGATAAAAACTGAACAACGGAACGCAATCGCAGTCAAAACTGACTGCAATTGCGTACCTACTTGCGCGGGTTTGCCGCAATGCACCGGGACGCATCCGGACCTAATCCGGACACGCTCGTCTGCAAGGGGCCTAAAGCTGAAAGGTATAACTTTACTTCTGGGCGCAATAATATTCTATACGACCAGATCAGTAAGGTAATATATTTTGGTAGCAATATTTGCATTTGTACTACTAGAACAGGATCGTTCCACTCTGAACAGCCATAACATTAAAACTACATCTACCAATGATGCTGGCACCTGCTGGCGGACCTGTAAAATTATAAGGGAACAATTGTATTTAACATAGTTTTTTGATGCACATTTGTGGAGACATAATATAACTTATATCTGATTACAATATACAGGCTCTTAACAGATAGTAGCGGGGTAGAGGCATGTCATAACACAACTCTGGGGTGTTACACTGGTAATGGGTCTTTGTATTGATTTTGCAAATTTGTGGGATGCAGGTCACTCCCTCACCGGCTCTGTCACTCTTGTTTCCAGGCATCACCCCCCACTTTTAGACATCTCATTGGCCATGTTCTGCTGAATGCTAAATTGGTGATTACACACCATTGGAGGTCACTGGACCCCCCTACTATTCTAGAAGTCATCCAGGCTTTGAATGTCACTTGTCGATATGAGAAACTTCTACCTGTCACTATGATTAACCCATCCATTAAGGATGGTACTTGGGCAACTTGGTTTTTGCATGTGGAATATTCCCCATAATACCTACATTAAGACTGATTGACTTGTCTATGTAACTGTGCTGCCTGAGAGACCCTTAGGCCTCGTTCGCATCACCGTTTCTCCTTTCCATTCTCCAGCTCCGTTGAGGAGCAGGAGAACAGAAAGGACAGATTCTGCAGATAACTGAGACCTAACTGAGTGTAACGGAGCCTAAAGATCCCATAGACTATAATGGGGTCCGCTCAGAACATGATTTTTGAGCTTTAGGCTCCGTTACGCTCAGTTAGGTCTCAGTTATCTGCAGAATCCGTCCTTTCCGTTCTCCTGCTCCTCAACAGAGAACAGAAAGGAGAAACGGTGATGTGAACGAGGCTTATCTGTATACTTGTATTTTTTCTTTACTCTTTTGTTCATTTTATATTGCTCTCTTTTCGTTATTGTTTTTTTTTTTTTATTTGTAACTGCTGTTGATTTTGAGAATTTACAGTCAGCTTGATTATCTGTTTTCTCACCATGTATATGTTATGGAATATAGCCGCTTCCCTATACTCACCTATAGGCTCTTTCCGATAAATTGAATCTTTCTTTGTTTACTCTGAACACAAAGATATCACCAAGACACAACACCTTCTGATCCTGCAATATGTGCCGAACAGATGTTATTACTTTTCTCTTTTTGTTTGTTGGGCCTGATGGCGTTTATGTGTTTATGACTTCTTAGGGTACTTTCACACTTGTATTAGTGGAATGCGGCAGGCAGTTCCGTTGCCGGAACTGCCTGCTGGATCCGGAGATCCGTGCGCAAACGGATACCATTTGGATCCAGATGCGGATCTGTCTGACAAATGGATTGAAATACCAGATCCGTCTCTCTGGAGTCATCCACTTGGTACCGGATCCGGCATTACTACATTACAATGGCAATTAATGCTGGATCTGGCAATCAGGCAAGTGTTCCGGAATTGTGGCCAGAGAAAATACCGCAGCATGCTGCGGTATTTTCTCCGGCCAAATACCGTAAAAGTGACTGAACTGAAGACATCCAGATGCATATTGAGCGGATTGCTTTCCATTCAGAATGCATTGGGATAAAATTGATGCATTTTTTTTCGGTATTGAGCCCCTAGGACGGAACTCAATACCGGAAAACTTTAATGCTAGTGTGAAAGTACCCTTAGTAGTTTAGTGATGAGGTTTATTAGATGACCGCCACAAAGTGAAAGTACCAGTCACACAGTTAGAAAAACAGATCTGCTTTTGTGACAGAACGGCTCAATATTTTTAATAAAGGCCAATTGAAAATATGATTTTTAGCCAAAAATGAATAAAATGCAATCATAAACAAAAAATTGAAAAATGAACTGGCGGCTCATCTCCAGTCCGGATGGAATCAGGTGCTCACGTATAAGTTTACCCCTATAAACAGTGCAAAGTATATAAGTATGTATAACGGGCACTCAGAACATAGAGAGTTGCATCATATTAAAAATGTTTAATAATCATAAAAACCTTCACATTAAAACATACAAGCATACCATATGTGACTTTAAAACAAATCTTTCCAATAAATCACAAAGAATCAGATGACTGCCATATCGAGCAAAAAGATCAAATGTTCAATGATAAAAAATCGAATAGATGGTAAAAAAAATCCCACGCGATTTTTGATGCGTCGCATATTTTAAAGTTACAGCGCGCTGTTTCTCATTTATAATTTCTTTTGTTGATTTGGGTCTTTGGGGATGAGTGGGGGTCTTTGGGCTGATCTGAGGTCTGATGGGGCGGAGTGGGGGTCTTTGGGCTGATCTGAGGTCTGATAGGGGCTGAGTGGGGGTCTGATGGGGGTCTTTGGGCTGATCTGAGGTCTGAGTGGGGGTCTTTGGGCTGATCTGAGGTCTGATGGGGGCTGAGTGGGGGTCTTTGGGCTGATCTGAGTTCTGATGGGGGCTGAGTGGGGGTCTGATGGTGATGGGGGTCTTTGGGCTGATCTGAGGTCTGATGGGGGCTGAGTGGGGGGCTGATGGGGGTCTTTGGGCTGATCTGAGGTCTGATGGGGCTGAGTGGGGGTCTGATGGGGGTCTTTGGGCTGATCTGAGGTCCGATGGGGGCTGAGTGGAGTTTTTTGGGCTGATCTGAGGTCTGATGGGGGCTGAGTGGGGGTCTTTGGGCTGATCTGAGGTCTGATTGGGGTCTTTGGGCTGATCTGAGGTCTGATAGGGGCTAAGTGGGGGTCTGATGGGGGTCTTTGGGATGATCTGAGGTCTGATGGGGCTGAGTGGGGGTCTTTGGGCTGATATGAGGCCTGATGGGGGCTGAGTGGGGGTCTGATGGGGGTCTTTCGGCTGATCTGAGGCCTGATGGGGGCTGAGTGGGGGTCTGATGGGGGTCTTTGGGCTGATCTGAGGTCTGATGGGGGCTGAGTGGGGGTCTGATGGGGTCTTTGGGCTGATCTGAGGTCTGATAGGAGCTGAGTGGGCTGATAGGAGGTCTGTGGGTTGATCTGAGGTCTTAAGGGGGCTGAGCGGGCTGATTGGGGGTCTGAGCGGGCTGATCTTAGGTCTGATGGGGGCTGAGTTGGCTGATATGAGGTCTCTCTGCAGTGGCAGAGAGACTCACTGAGGCCAGCAGCAGCCATTTTAGTCAGATTACAGCCAATGTGCAGCTTTGGATCTAATCTGACTGAAATGGCTGCTGCTGGCCTCAGTCTCTGTCTGCCACTGCTGCTCTTAGGGTGGCCAGACGTCCGGTTTTTAGACTCCTGGAGCGGTGCAAGGCAAGGACGGACTGCTTTAAGTCCCCCTTTTTTGTTGTTATGGATGATGGGATGGCGGGTCCGGCTCAGGCATGGTCACTTTAAGTACCAATGGCAGGGGGCAGGGCTTGGCAGCATGTCCGGATCACACTGCACGCTTACGTGACGTCGCAATGTTATCAGCGCTGCAAGTCCGGCAGGAAGTTGGGAACAGAGGAGCGCTGGAGCCACTGCTAGTCTGCCACTGCCCACTTGCCCAGTAGTCTGACTCTATAGTACAGTCACTCACGTCACCCTACCTCGCCTCGTTTTCTCTCTCTCTCTGCCAGACATTTCTGCCAGCCTGAGCCAGGCCCAGGAGCAGCACTCATTTAGCCAGCCAGAGCCCACACTGAGCCCAGCCAGCCTCCAGCATTCAGCCTTGCCAGTTGCCACTGACTTTCAGCAGGTCGATTCAGCAGCTTTCAGCCTGAGCCAGCTCAGGTAAGAGTTACTATATGGCCTTGGTATGTTCTGTATATTATTATATGTGAGCTGGCCTGGTATAAGTTGTACATCTTCTGGTATATTAAGATGTATAACTTATACCAGCTGTACATATATAATTATATACAGGAGATACCCAGGTTATATCATCAGTGGGGTCCACTATATCACTATATACAAGAAGATGTTATACCGTATATCATACCGGGGCCCCATGGATTGTGTGTACTATAATAGAAATCACAGCAGTAGAGAAGATTCCTTAATTGCGATTTATTTTGTGATACAGTGAAATGCGGCAATAACGTGTTAATGCGTTTTCGGCTACATTAGCCTTCATCAGACACTAAGAGAAGAAAAGCAATAGTATCATATACATGTGCAAAGTGTTTACATAAATACATACAACATATAGTACCATGGACGACAAGTAACATAAATAGAATTAACATAAAGACAAAGGTATGCAGATAATCCAGTGAACTAATTCATTATAAAGAGCTGCAATTTTGCCACTGAAACGTATCACACTAGTTAACATAATCAGCTATTTTTGAAAGGGCGTACTGGAAACAGGATACTCAGGTAGATGGAATGATCCTTAAATTATACAGTCAAGGAAAAAATCATAGGGTACCAAGTACAGTACAGACCAAAAATTTGGACACACCTTCTCATTCAAAGAGTTTTCTTTATTTTCATGACTATGAAAATTGTAGATTCACACTGAAGGCATCAAAACTATGAATTAACACATGTGGAATTATATACATAACAAACAAGTGTGAAACAATTGAAAATATGTCATATTCTAGGTTCTTCAAAGTAGCCACCTTTTGCTTTGATTACTCTTGGCATTCTCTTGATGAGCTTCAAGAGGTAGTCTCCTGAAATGGTTTTCACTTCACAGGTGTGCCCTGTCAGGTTTAATAAGTGGGATTTCTTGCCTTATAAATGGGGTTGGGACCATCAGTTGCGTTGAGGAGAAGTCAGGTGGATACACAGCTGATAGTCCTACTGAATAGACTGTTAGAATTTATATTATGGCAAGAAAAAAGCAGCTAAGTAAAGAAAAACGAGTGGCCATCATTACTTCAAGAAATGAAGGTCAGTCAGTCAGCCGAACAAATTGGGAAAAACTTTGAAAGTAAGGGCTATTTGACCATGAAGGAGAGTGATGGGGTGCTGCGCCAGATGACCTGGCCTCCACAGTCACCGGACCTGAACCCAATCGAGATGGTTTGGGGTGAGCTGGACCGCAGAGTGAAGGCAAAAGGGCCAACAAGTGCTAAGCATCTCTGGGAACTCCTTCAAGACTGTTGGAAGACCATTTCAGGGGACTACCTCTTGAAGCTCATCAAGAGAATGCCAAGAGTGTGCAAAGCAGTAATCAAAGCAAAAGGTGGCTACTTTGAAGAACCTAGAATATGACATATTTTCAGTTGTTTCACACTTGTTTGTTATGTATATAATTCCACATGTGTTAATTCATAGTTTTGATGCCTTCATAGTCACCCACCACTGGAACAGGCCACTGTCACACATTTAGGCCCCGGCACCCAGACAGAGGAGAGCGGTCCCGTAACAGAGAATCTGGCCTTATGTCAGCGCAGAATCTGTCTTCATGTCATAGCAGAGAATCAGGCTTCACGTCAGCCACCACTGGAACAGGCCACTGTCACACATTTAGGCCCAGGCACCCAGGCAGAGGAGAGAGGTCCCGTAACAGAGAATCTGGCCTTATGTCAGCGCAGAATCTGTATTCATGTCATAGCAGAGAATCAGGCTTCACGTCACCCACCACTGGAACAGGCCACTGTCACACATTTAGGCCCCGGCACCCAGACAGAGGAGAGAGGTCCTGTAACAGAGAATCTGGCCTTATGTCAGCACAGAATCTGTCTTCATGTCATAGCAGAGAATCAGGCATCACGTCACCCACCACTGGAACAGGCCACTGTCACACATTTAGGCCCAGGCACCCACGCAGAGGAGAGAGGTCCCGTAACAGAGAATCTGGCCTTATGTCAGCACAGAATCTGTCTTAATGTCATAGCAGAGAATCAGGCTTCACGTCAGCCACCACTGGAACAGGCCACTGTCACACATTTAGGCCCAGGCACCCAGGCAGAGGAGAGAGGTCCCGTAACAGAGAATCTGGCCTTATGTCAGCGCAGAATCTGTATTCATGTCATAGCAGAGAATCAGGCTTCACGTCACCCACCACTGGAACAGGCCACTGTCACACATTTAGGCCCAGGCACCCAGGCAGAGGAGAGAGGTCCCGTAACAGAGAATCTGGCCTTATGTCAGCGCAGAATCTGTATTCATGTCATAGCAGAGAATCAGGCTTCACGTCACCCACCACTGGAACAGGCCACTGTCACACATTTAGGCCCCGGCACCCAGACAGAGGAGAGCGGTCCCGTAACAGAGAATCTGGCCTTATGTCAGCGCAGAATCTGTCTTCATGTCATAGCAGAGAATCAAGCTTCACGTCACCCACCACTGGAACAGGCCACTGTCACACATTTAGGCCCCGGCACCCAGACAGAGGAGAGCGGTCCCGTAACAGAGAATCTGGCCTTATGTCAGCGCAGAATCTGTCTTCATGTCATAGCAGAGAATCAAGCTTCACGTCACCCACCACTGGAACAGGCCACTGTCACACATTTAGGCCCCGGCACCCAGGCAGAGGAGAGAGGTCCCGTAACAGAGAATCTGGCCTTATGTCAGCGCAGAATCTGTATTCATGTCATAGCAGAGAATCAGGCTTCACGTCACCCACCACTGGAACAGGCCACTGTCACACATTTAGGCCCAGGCACCCAGGCAGAGGAGAGAGGTCCCGTAACAGAGAATCTGGCCTTATGTCAGCGAAGAATCTGTATTCATGTCATAGCAGAGAATCAGGCTTCACGTCACCCACCACTGGAACAGGCCACTGTCACACATTTAGGCCCCGGCACCCAGACAGAGGAGAGCGGTCCCGTAACAGAGAATCTGGCCTTATGTCAGCGCAGAATCTGTCTTCATGTCATAGCAGAGAATCAAGCTTCACGTCACCCACCACTGGAACAGGCCACTGTCACACATTTAGGCCCCGGCACCCAGACAGAGGAGAGAGGTCCTGTAACAGAGAATCTGGCCTTATGTCAGCACAGAATCTGTCTTCATGTCATAGCAGAGAATCAGGCATCACGTCACCCACCACTGGAACAGGCCACTGTCACACATTTAGGCCCAGGCACCCAGGCAGAGGAGAGAGGTCCCGTAACAGAGAATCTGGCCTTATGTCAGCACAGAATCTGTCTTAATGTCATAGCAGAGAATCAGGCTTCACGTCACCCACCACTGGAACAGGCCACTGTCACACATTTAGGCCCCGGCACCCAGACAGAGGAGAGCGGTCCCGTAACAGAGAATCTGGCCTTATGTCAGCGCAGAATCTGTTTTCATGTCATAGCAGAGAATCAGGCTTCACGTCAGCCACCACTGGAACAGGCCACTGTCACACATTTAGGCCCAGGCACCCAGGCAGAGGAGAGAGGTCCCGTAACAGAGAATCTGGCCTTATGTCAGCGCAGAATCTGTTTTCATGTCATAGCAGAGAATCAGGCTTCACGTCACCCACCACTGGAACAGGCCACTGTCACACATTTAGGCCCAGGCACCCAGGCAGAGGAGAGAGGTCCCGTAACAGAGAATCTGGCCTTATGTCAGCGCAGAATCTGTATTCATGTCATAGCAGAGAATCAGGCTTCACGTCACCCACCACTGGAACAGGCCACTGTCACACATTTAGGCCCCGGCACCCAGACAGAGGAGAGAGGTCCCGTAACAGAGAATCTGGCCTTATGTCAGCGCAGAATCTGTATTCATGTCATAGCAGAGAATCAGGCTTCACGTCACCCACCACTGGAACAGGCCACTGTCACACATTTAGGCCCCGGCACCCAGACAGAGGAGAGCGGTCCCGTAACAGAGAATCTGGCCTTATGTCAGCGCAGAATCTGTCTTCATGTCATAGCAGAGAATCAGGCTTCACGTCAGCCACCACTGGAACAGGCCACTGTCACACATTTAGGCCCAGGCACCCAGGCAGAGGAGAGAGGTCCCGTAACAGAGAATCTGGCCTTATGTCAGCTCAGAATCTGTATTCATGTCATAGCAGAGAATCAGGCTTCACGTCACCCACCACTGGAACAGGCCACTGTCACACATTTAGGCCCCGGCACCCAGACAGAGGAGAGGTTCATTCAACTTTGGGTTGCCCCACAATATAATGGTAAAATGAAATTAAAAATAGTATTGAATGAGGAAGTGCCCTGGAGTACAATAATATATTGTTAAGGGGAGGTAGTTAATATCTAATCTGCACAAGGGATGGACAGGTCCTGTGGGATCCATGCCTGGTTCATTTTTATGAACGTCAGCTTGTCCACATTGGCTGTAGACAGGCGGCTGCGTTTGTCTGTAATGATGCCCCCTGCCGTGCTGAATACACGTTCAGACAAAACGCTGGCCGCCGGGCAGGCCAGCACCTCCAAGGCATAAAAGGCTAGCTCTGGCCACGTGGACAATTTGGAGACCCAGAAGTTGAATGGGGCCGAACCATCAGTCAGTACGTGGAGGGGTGTGCACAGGTACTGTTCCACCATGTTAGTGAAATGTTGCCTCCTGCTAACACGTTCCGTATCAGGAGGTGGTGCAGTTAGCTGTGGCGTGGTGACAAAACTTTTCCACATCTCTGCCATGCTAACCCTGCCCTCAGAGGAGCTGGCCGTGACACAGCTGCGTTGGCGACCTCTTGCTCCTCCTCTGCCTTCGCCTTGGGCTTCCACTGGTTCCCCTGTGACATTTGGGAATGCTCTCAGTAGCGCGTCTACCAACGTGCGCTTGTACTCGCGCATCTTCCTATCACGTTCCAGTGTAGGAAGTAAGGTGGGCACATTGTCATTGTACCGGGGATCCAGCAGGGTGGCAACCCAGTAGTCTGCACACGTTAAAATGTGGGCAACTCTGCTGTCGTTGCGCAGGCACTGCAGCATGTAGTCGCTCATGTGTGCCAGGCTGCCCAGAGGTAAGGACAAGCTGTCCTCTGTGGGAGGCGTATCGTCATCGTCCTGTGTTTCCCCCCAGCCACGCACCAGTGATGGGCCCGAGCTGCTTTGGGTGCCACCCCGCTGTGAACATGCTTCATCCTCATCCTCCTCCACCTCCTCCTCATCCTCGTCCTCCTCGTCCTCCAGTAGTGGGCCCTGTCTGGCCACATTTGTTCCTGGCCTCTGGTGTTGCAAAAAACCTCCCTCTGAGTCACTTTGAAGAGACTGGCCTGAAAGTGCTAAAAATGACCCCTCTTCCTCCTCTTCCTCCTGGGCCACCTCCTCTTCCATCATTGCCCTAAGTGTTTTCTCAAGGAGACATAGAAGTGGTATTGTAACGCTGATAACGGCGTCATCGCCACTGGCCATGTTGGTGGAGTACTCGAAACAGCGCAACAGGGCACACAGGTCTCGCATGGAGGCCCAGTCATTGGTGGTGAAGTGGGTCTGATCCGCAGTGCGACTGACCCGTGCGTGCTGCAGCTGAAACTCCACTATGGCCTGCTGCTGCTCGCACAGTCTGTCCAGCATATGCAAGGTGGAGTTCCACCTGGTGGGCACGTCGCATATGAGGCGGTGAGCAGGAAGGCCGAAGTTACACTGTAGCGCAGACAGACGAGCAGCGGCAGGGTGTGAACGCCGGAAGCGCGAACAGACGGCCCGCACTTTATGCAGCAGCTCTGACATGTCGGGGTAGTTGCGAATGAACTTCTGCACTACCAAATTCAGCATATGCGCCAGGCAAGGGATGTGCGTTAAACCGGCTAGTCCCAGAGCTGCAACGAGATTTCGCCCATTATCGCACACCACCAGGCCGGGCTTGAGGCTCACCGGCAGCAACCACTCGTCGGTCTGTTGTTCTATACCCCGCCACAACTCCTGTGCGGTGTGGGGCCTGTCCCCCAAACATAGGAGTTTCAGAATGGCCTGCTGACGTTTACCCCGTGCTGTGCTGAAGTTGGTGGTGAAGGTGTGTGGCTGACTGGATGAGCAGGTGGAAGAAGAGGAGGAGGAAGCTGAGTAGGAGGAGGAGGAGACAGGAGGCAAAGAATGTTGCCCTGCGATCCTTGGCGGCGGAAGGACGTGCTCCAAATAGCTCTCCGCCTGGGGCCCAGCCGCCACTACATTTACCCAGTGTGCAGTTAGGGAGATATAGCGTCCCTGGCCGTGCTTACTGGTCCACGTATCTGTGGTTAGGTGGACCTTGCCACAGATGGCGTTGCGCAGTGCACACTTGATTTTATCGGACACTTGTTTGTGCAGGGAAGGCACGGCTCTCTTAGAGAAGTAGTGGCGGCTGGGAACAACATACTGTGGGACAGCAAGTGACATGAGCTGTTTGAAGCTGTGTGTGTCCACCAGCCTAAATGACAGCATTTCATAGGCCAGTAGTTTAGAAATGCTGGCATTCAGGGCCAGGGATCGAGGGTGGCTAGGTGGGAATTTACGCTTTCTCTCAAATGTTTGTGAGATGGAGAGCTGAACGCTGCCGTGTGACATGGTTGAGATGCTTGGTGACGCAGGTGGTGGTGTTGGTGGTACATCCAATGTTTGCTGGGTGGAAGGTGCCAACGTTCCTCCAGAGGCAGAGGAAGAGGCCGAGGCGACGGCAGCAGCAGCAGAAGAGGCTGAGGCGGCGGCAGCAGCAGAAGAGGCCGAGGCGGCAGCAGCAGAAGAGGTAGCAGGGGGATCCTGAGTGACTTCCTTGTTTTTTAGGTGTTTACTCCACTGCAGTTCATGCTTTGCATGCAGGTGCCTGGTCATGCAGGTTGTGCTAAGGTTCAGAACGTTAATGCCTCGCTTCAGGCTCTGATGGCACAGCGTGCAAACCACTCGGGTCTTGTCGTCAGCACATTGTTTGAAGAAGTGCCATGCCAGGGAACTCCTTTAAGCTGCCTTTGGGGTGCTCGGTCCCAGATGGTGGCGGTCAGTAGCAGGCGGAGTCTCTTGGTGGCGGGTGTTCTGATTTTGCCCACTGCTCCCTCTTTTGCTATGCTGTTGGCTCGGTCTCACCACTGCCTCTTCCTCCGAACTGTGAAAGTCAGTGGCACGACCTTCATTCCATGTGGGGTCTAGGACCTCATCGTCCCCTGCATCGTCTTCCACCCAGTCTTGACCCCTGACCTCCTGTTCAGTCTGCACACTGCAGAAAGACGCAGCAGTTGGCACCTGTGTTTCGTCATCATCAGAGACGTGCTGAGGTGGTATTCCCATGTCCTCATCATCAGGAAACATAAGTGGTTGTGCGTTAGTGCATTCTATCTCTTCCACCCCTGGTGAAGGGCTAGGTGGATGCCCTTGGAAAACCCTGGCAGCAGAGTCTTCAAACAGCATAAGAGACTGCTGCATAACTTGAGGCTCAGACAGTTTCCCTGATATGCATGGGGGTGATGTGACAGACTGATGGGCTTGGTTTTCATGCGCCATCTGTGCGCTTTCTGCAGAAGACTGGGTGGGAGATAATGTGAACGTGCTGGATGCACTGTCGGCCACCCAATTGACTAATGCCTGTACCTGCTCAGGCCTTACCATCCTTAGAACGGCATTGGGCCCCACCAAATATCCCTGTAAATTCTGGCGGCTACTGGGACCTGAGGTAGTTGGTTCACTAGGACGTGTGGCTGTGGCAGAACGGCCACGTCCTCTCCCAGCACCAGAGGGTCCACTAACACCACCACGACCATGTCCACGTCCGCGTCCCTTATTAGATGTTTTCCTCATTGTTCCCGTTCACCACAATTTTGAGAATGGCAAATTTGGGAATGCTTTTTCAACCCAGAACAAAAAGTCTGCTTTGACGGTTACTACAAATAACTTGACCAGCTAAAACTGTGCAGATTTGGTTGAATAGAGATGTGAGACCTGTTTTTTTTTGCGCTGTGTGACAGTTATAGGTTTAATCACAGAATGACACTTCTATCAGCACGCTAGCATGTGTCTTAGGTTTTTCTGAATGATACTATCAATAACTTCAATGGAAGATTTTCTTTTTGGGATAGATTTCAAGTAGGCCTGAAATACCACAAACTAGTTATTTTCAGAATGGCAAATTTGGGAATGCTTTTTCAACCCAGAACAAAAAGTCTGCTTTGACGGTCACTACAAATAACTTGACCAGCTAAAACTGTGCAGATTTGGTTGAATAGAGATGTGAGACCTATTTTTTTTTGCGCTGTGTGACAGTTATAGGTTTAATCACAGAATGACACTTCTATCAGCACGCTAGCGTGTGTCTTAGGTTTTTCTGAATGATACTATCAATAACTTTAATGGAAGATTTTCTTTTTGGGATAGATTTCAAGTAGGCCTGAAATACCACAAACTAGTTATTTTCAGAATGGCAAATTTGGGAATGCTTTTTCAACCCAGAACAAAAAGTCTGCTTTGACGGTCACTACAAATAACTTGACCAGCTAAAACTGTGCAGATTTGGTTGAATAGAGATGTGAGACCTGTTTTTTTTTGCGCTGTGTGACAGTTATAGCTTTAATCACAGAATGACACTTCTATCAGCACGCTAGCGTGTGTCTTAGGTTTTTCTGAATGATACTATCAATAACTTTATTGGAAGATTTTCTTTTTGGGATAGATTTCAAGTAGGCCTGAAATACCACAAACTAGTTATTTTCAGAATGGCAAATTTGGGAATGCTTTTTCAACCCAGAACAAAAAGTCTGCTTTGACGGTCACTACAAATAACTTGACCAGCTAAAACTGTGCAGATTTGGTTGAATAGAGATGTGAGACCTGTTTTTTTTTGCGCTGTGTGACAGTTATAGCTTTAATCACAGAATGACACTTCTATCAGCACGCTAGCGTGTGTCTTAGGTTTTTCTGAATGATACTATCAATAACTTTAATGGAAGATTTTCTTTTTGGGATAGATTTCAAGTAGGCCTGAAATACCACAAACTAGTTATTTTCAGAATGGCAAATTTGGGAATGCTTTTTCAACCCAGAACAAAAAGTCTGCTTTGACGGTCACTACAAATAACTTGACCAGCTAAAACTGTGCAGATTTGGTTGAATAGAGATGTGAGACCTGTTTTTTTTTGCCCTGTGTGACAGTTATAGGTTTAATCACAGAATGACACTTCTATCAGCACGCTAGCGTGTGTCTTAGGTTTTTCTGAATGATACTATCAATAACTTTAATGGAAGATTTTCTTTTTGGGATAGATTTCAAGTAGGCCTGAAATACCACAAACTAGTAATTTTCAGAATGGCAAATTTGGGAATGCTTTTTCAACCCAGAACAAAAAGTCTGCTTTGACGGTCACTACAAATAACTTGACTAGCTAAAACTGTGCAGATTTGGTTGAATAGAAATGTCAGGTCTATTTTTTAGGCGCTGGGTGACAGGCTCAACTTGCCCCTGATGTAATATATGGCCAAAAAATAACCAGACTGTTGATGGTTAAATGCACTTCGGTGACACAGGCTCAGCCTGCAGCTGATGTAGTATATGGCCAAAAAATAATCAGACTGTTGATGGTTAAATGCACTTGGGTGAAACAGGCTCAGCCTGCAGCTGATGTAGTATATGGCCAAAAAATAACCAGACTGTTGATGGTTAAATGCACTTCGGTGACACAGGCTCAGCCTGCAGCTGATGTAGGATATAGCACAAAATAACCACACTATCGATGGTTAAATACACTTGGTGATAGCTCGTGCTGGCGCACCACAAGTCACAAAATGGCCGCCGATCACCCCAGAAAAAAAGTGATCTAAAAACGCTCTGGGCAGCCTCAAAAAAGTGAGCAAGTCAATAATAGCACTTCAATGATCCACAGCTGCAGATCGATCACAGAATGAAGTCTTTTGGAGGAGTTAATCTGCCTAATCTCGCCCTAACGTCGCAGCTGCAACCTCTCCCTATACTGATCATAGCAGAGTGACGTGCGGCGCTACGTGACTGCAGCTTAAATAGAGGCTGGGTCACATGGTGCACTGGCCAATCACAGCCATGCCAATAGTAGGCAAGGCTGTGATGGCCTCTTGGGGCAAGTAGTATGACGCTTGTTGATTGGCTGCTTTGCAGCCTTTCAAAAAGCGCCAAGAAAGCGCCGAACACCGAACCCGAACCCGGACTTTTACGAAAATGTTCGGGTTCGGGTCCGTGCCACGGACACCCCAAAATTCGGTACGAACCCGAACTATACAGTTCGGGTTCGCTCATCCCTACCTACTACCAATTAAGCATATTAGGTGATGTGTATCTCTGTAATGAGAAGGGGTGTGGTCTAATGACATCAACACCCTATATTAGGTGTGCATAATTATTAGGCAACTTCCTTTCCTTTGGCAAAATGGGTCAAAAGAAGGACTTGACAGGCTCAGAAAAGTCAAAAATAGTGAGATATCTTGCAGAGGGATGCAGCACTCTTAAAATTGCAAAGCCTCTGAAGCGTGATCATCGAACAATCAAGCGTTTCATTCAAAATAGTCAACAGGGTCGCAAGAAGCGTGTGGAAAAACCAAGGCGCAAAATAACTGCCCATGAACTGAGAAAAGTCAAGCGTGCAGCTGCCAAGATGCCACTTGCCACCAGTTTGGCCATATTTCAGAGCTGCAACATCACTGGAGTGCCCAAAAGCACAAGTTGTGCAATACTCAGAGACATGGCCAAGGTAAGAAAGGCTGAAAGACGACCACCACTGAACAAGACACACAAGCTGAAACGTCAAGACTGGGCCAAGAAATATCTCAAGACTGATTTTTATAAGGTTTTATGGACTGATGAAATGAGAGTGAGTCTTGATGGGCCAGATGGATGGGCCCGTGGCTGGATTGGTAAAGGGCAGAGAGCTCCAGTCCGACTCAGACGCCAGCAAGGTGGAGGTGGAGTACTGGTTTGGGCTGGTATCATCAAAGATGAGCTTGTGGGGCCTTTTCGGGTTGAGGATGGAGTCAAGCTTAACTCCCAGTCCTACTGCCAGTTTCTGGAAGACACCTTCTTCAAGCAGTGGTACAGGAAGAAGTCTGCATCCTTCAAGAAAAACATGATTTTCATGCAGGACAATGCTCCATCACACGCGTCCAAATACTCCACAGCGTGGCTGGCAAGAAAGGGTATAAAAGAAGAAAATATAATGACATGGCCTCCTTGTTCACCTGATCTGAACCCCATTGAGAACCTGTGGTCCATCATCAAATGTGAGATTTACAAGGAGGGAAAACAGTACACCTCTCTGAACAGTGTCTGGGAGGCTGTGGTTGCTGCTGCACGCAATGTTGATGGTGAACAGATCAAAACACTGACAGAATCCATGGATGGCAGGCTTTTGAGTGTCCTTGCAAAGAAAGGTGGCTATATTGGTCACTGATTTGTTTTTGTTTTGTTTTTGATTGTCAGAAATGTATATTTGTGAATGTTGAGATGTTATATTGGTTTCACTGGTAAAAATAAATAATTGAAATGGGTATATATTTGTTTTTTGTTAAGTTGCCTAATAATTATGCACAGTAATAGTCACCTGCACACACAGATATCCCCCTAAAATAGCTAAAACTAAAAACAAACTAAAAACTACTTCCAAAAATATTTAGCTTTGATATTAATGAGTTTTTTGGGTTCATTGAGAACATGGTTCTTGTTCAATAATAAAATTAATCCTCAAAAATACAACTTGCCTAATAATTCTGCACTCCCTGTATATATATATATATATATATATATAAGAAATAAGATGCAGATAAAGGATACGAGGAACGGCACGTGGTCCAGGAGATGGGGATCAGGAGGCCTGTCGGAAAAGAGGGGGAAAAATTATTAGTATAATGATGAGGTCAAACATGGTCATACAGTTCAAAGCAACACAAAGACTCTATTGTATCATAATAAACACTGGATCTCATATTCCTTATTTATTCCTTTTGGATAGAGCGTGTGCAATGTGTGGATCCAATAGGCCTCTCTGAGCTTGAGGTTTCTGATTCTGTTGCCTCCTCTCCGAGGTGGAGGCACTTGTTCAATTATCTGATATTTAAGTTGTGAAATGGAGTGTTTGTATTTGTCAAAGTGCGCCGGGACCGGTGAAAGCTGATTTTTTTTCTCCGTATTTTCGACTTGTGCTGGCAAATTCTATCCTTTTTGTGTGGTTTCTCCCACATACGCTATTCCGCAAGGACATTTTATAAGATATACCACAAAGTCAGTGTCGCAAGTTAAAAAAACATTGATGTTGTATGTTTTGCCAGTTTGGGGATGTGTAAATTGAGAGCCCTTTTGCACATTGGAGCACTGGGAACACGTCAGGCATGGGAAAGTACCTTTCCTCTGGGTTTGTAAGAAAATTTGTCTGGGTAAACGTGTCTCAGAGCCCAAGTCTGCCCTCACCAAATTGTCTCGCAGATTACGTGGACGGCGGTTACAGGACAGGACTGGGTTGCGGAATTCCTCAACTTGCGGATAAGCTTTTTTAAGAATTGGCCAGTGGTTGCGAATGATGTGGAGAATCTTATTGGAGCTGGGATGAAAAGTATGGACAAATGGGATTCTTTTGCTATTGTCCCTTGGTCTTCTGTTTTTAGTATTAATCTTAAAAGTATGTCCTGGATAGCCCCTGGCCCTAAATCTTTGTTTCATTTTGTTTTCTCTCTCTTTTAGCATGATGGGGTCCTCCACTATAGTCTGTACTCTTTTCAGTTGAGAGTAAGGAAGGGATTTCTTGGTCATAGGTGGATGGAAACTGGTAAAATGTAATAGACTGTTGCAGTCGGTAGGTTCATGATATAAGTCAGTTGTGAGTTTGCCTTGGGAATTTATTGTCACGACTGTGTCAAGAAAAGCTATGGACAATTTGCTGTAATGAATGGTGAACTGGAGTTCGGGCCAGATAGAATTAAGGTGATTATGGAATGTGAGGAGTGATTCTTCTGTTCCATTCCAGACGCAGAAGATATTGTCTATATACCTTCTCCACATTCCATAATAGACAATGGGATGCAAAAAATTAGTGTGGATATATGTGGGTTTTCTCGAAGTGTGCCATGAAGCACATTGCCGCATTTCACTGTATCACAAAATAAATCGCATTTAAGGAATCTTCTCTACTGCTGTGATTTCTATTATAATACGACTGGGGTGGGAACCCTATACACAGCAGACACCCGGTGTGAACAAATTTGTTACATATATCGAATCCCTGGATTGTGTGTACACCACTGCCTGTGGAGCTTCTGTATGTAAAGTAAGGATCTGGAAACTTAAGCGATCCCTAATTGCATGTTTCAAATGGGTACATTAGCACTGCAACCCAAATATATGGCATCTTTATGAGTAAGGCAATTGTACGTACAGTAGTCCATGTAGTTACAACATTAATTGGTTCCAGGACGACTATTGTATCTTAAAACCATTGTAAGTTGAGTAATCATTTCCAAAACCTTAAAATGTCATCCAAGATAAGGGAAAATTAAAATTTAAGACAAATAAGCAGATAACCAAGACAGATAAAACAAGTCCTTACATATAACATTCAGAAATAGATGCTAAATAGCAACTAATACAGGTATTTCACCAGAGAAGTGGCCTTGATTGGTTCGGTTTGAGTCTGAGACATGTATATTGAGCCTGATTTCAACTTACATAAATCACTGAGAAAAATGCACCAAGAGGATATGCCACTGACTATACTAGCTGGTCATACAAGAAGATATTAAAAGCTGAGACTTTCGCCAATATATTCCTGTCAGGAAAATATCGGAGCCCATCATTGCACCACGTCACGGTCACTCAGCATGGCAAAGGGTCCTACCACTACGCTAACTGTGGTGTGAACACGGTCTGAAGGTGATGTAATCCAGCTCACAGCCCAGCCTGCACACAAATGCCTAGCAGGACAGCCAGTGCAATGTGAACAAAGCAAGACTGTGAGCCCCACCCATATCAGACAATGTGATGAAGGATTCTAGGTGCAAAGGAATGTTCAATTGCCAGATGAAGGCACATTCAAGACATATAAAACAAAATCACTGTAGAATTGCAGTGGCCAATATGGCGGAACTGCTCAAACCCCAAACACTGTAGCGTGTTTCTCATTGGGCGAGCAGTCCCATCGCATGTGAACCACAGACATATCGTGGCAGATATGGAGGAGCTGCTCAAACCCCAAACACTGTAGCGTGTTTCTCATTGGGGGAGCAGTCCCACCGCATGTGGACCGCAGCAAACGACCATCCCGAGCAATTAATGCGTACAAAGGAGGACGCCAGCGCGGTCCACATGCACCACAAAAGCATCCTGCACAGGCCAGAGCATTGTGCGGATGAAAATACAATTATATAAATCACTGAGAAAAATGCACCAAGAGGATATGCCACTGACTATACTAGCTGGTCATACAAGCAGATATTAAAAGCTGAGACTTTCGCCAATATATTCCTGTCAGGAAAATATCGGAGCCCATCATTGCACCACGTCACGGTCACTCAGCATGGCAAAGGGTCCTACCACTACGCTAACTGTGGTGTGAACACGGTCTGAAGGTGATGTAATCCAGCTCACAGCCCAGCCTGCACACAAATGCCTAGCAGGACAGCCAGTGCAATGTGAACAAAGCAAGACTGTGAGCCCCACCCATATCAGACCATGTGATGACGGATTCCAGGTGCAAAGAAATGTTCAATTGCCAGATGAAGGCACATTCAAGACATATAAAACAAAATCACTGTAGAATTTGTTTTATATGTCTTGAATGTGCCTTCATCTGGCAATTGAACATTCCTTTGCACCTGGAATCCTTCATCACATGGTCTGATATGGGTGGGGCTCACAGTCTTGCTTTGTTCACATTGCACTGGCTGTCCTGCTAGGCATTTGTGTGCAGGCTGGGCTGTGAGCTGGATTACATCACCTTCAGACCGTGTTCACACCACAGTTAGCGTAGTGGTAGGACCCTTTGCCATGCTAAGTGACCGTGACGTGGTGCAATGATGGGCTCCGATATTTTCCTGACAGGAATATATTGGCGAAAGTCTCAGCTTTTAATATCTGCTTGTATGACCAGCTAGTATAGTCAGTGGCATATCCTCTTGGTGCATTTTTCTCAGTGATTTATATAATTGTATTTTCATCCGCACAATGCTCTGGCCTGTGCAGGATGCTTTTGTGGTGCATGTGGACCGCGCTGGCGTCCTCCTTTGTACGCATTAATTGCTCGGGATGGTCGTTTGCTGCGGTCCACATGAGGTGGGACTGCTCCCCCAATGAGAAACACGCTACAGTGTTTGGGGTTTAAGCAGCTCCTCCATATCTGCCACGATATGTCTGTGGTTCACATGCAATGGGACTGCTCGCCCAATGAGAAACACGCTACAGTGTTTGGGGTTTGAGCAGTTCCGCCATATTGGCCACTGCAATTCTACAGTGATTTTGATTTCAACTTACGATGGCCATCCTGCGGCACTTGATCACGCACTGCAGGACGGGATTGCGCACCGAAGTGACTGAACTCATGCCCGCGCAGCCCGCAAGTAGCGGATCAGCGGAACAAGTACAAGGGGGGTGGGGGTATGATCTGTGGTGGGTTGCCCAGGTCCAATCAATATTAAAGGGCCCTGGAATAGATAAATAAATAAAAAATGCTACCAGGCTAGCATAACATTCGGGGCTCTGGACAAAACATCTGTGGCTCAAGCCCCGAATGTTTTGACCTAACACCCCTACCTCTGCATAGAAGCTTAGGACGTCTGACTATGAGTGAAATCCAATGGACTCCATTATAAGCATATGGTTTGGCCATCCAGTGATTTTATTATTTTTGTTGCTCTACTCCTACAAGAAAGCAAATGTACAAAAGCCCAAGAAGTGTAAACTGGGATGTTTGTTTTAACCTGTGAAGAAATCTATACCTACCTGCAGCTCACTACTCTGTTCTGGCTCTGTGGCTCCCTAGCTATCTTCACTGCACTTCTGGTCCCTGTCTGCCAACTTCTGCATGGAATAGGTCACATGCACTGCTACAGTCAATGACTGGCCTCAGGGGTGACGTGTCCCCAGTTGGCAGAGGGGAACCGTAAGACCAGTGTCCCAGGAGCCACAGAACCAGAATGAACAGAGGGGAGCACGTAAGCATAGATTTTTTTTCACAAATTCTGCTTGGTTTGTGTGTAGTTGGGGCAGATTTAAAAATGAAATCCTGGACAACCATATTAAGGCGTAGAGAAGTTTGTATGGCGTCTGCACAGATAGAGCAAATACCAGGATGCTAGAGAACAAGCTTTAAGAAAAAAAATGCCAGAGAAAATGTAATAGTAAGGAGCTCTTTGGGTGCTAAAAAGGTGGCACTCTAGGAATAATGAACCTCAAAGGTCATTTTGCGGTGTCATGTCATCCCTTATAGTCTGTTATCGAGGAAAATCTAATTTTCAAAAATCCACTTCAAAAATTATTCAACAACTATTTGGTAAGGAAACTGCAGTCCTGAGTAGTGCTTTCGATGGACTGGTGCAGTTGCCAGATCTCAGTGGCTAACCACATACTGTAGATACTGTTTTTGTTGGTAGTACAAAGCCCTTAATCCTCTGCCAATACTTGCATTATTTGATTTGTTGGAGCCTTTCTCCTCTTGCAATCTGCTCCTCATAGAATACCCTTGCTTTTATAGAAAGATGGGAACCATTTTTCTGCGTATGATAACTAAACAGTCAAGCAAAAGATTTGATTGGAAATGTGCTTCTTCTTTACAATGCACCCATAAAGTAGTTCAAGAACTTATGGGTTGAGTCAGGGGCGTAACTAGAGTTCTATGGGCCCCCCCGCGAGCCTCCGCCCCCCCCATGAGCCTCTACCTCTATACCCCCCCCCCCGTATGAAGCCATACATAAAAAATAAATAATACTAGAGTATTTTTATTTTTTTTATGTATGGCACACACTGGCTTCATATGAGGGATGGGGTGGAGATGAATGATGATCAGTGGTGCCGTGCGGCAGGGTGTCTGAATTCAGAAAGGGAAGGTGGGGGGGGGGCCGTGCCGGCCATATGAGGGCAGCCAGGGGCATCAAATAATGAGGGGGCAAAATAAAAAATGAAATACTCTGTGGACAAAAAATGTAAAATATATAGAGGGAGACTCTTATTATACTGTATTAAATTTTTCCCCTGCCCACTCCCTCTATACATTAAATTTTTGGCCCACAGAGTATTTCATTTTCATTTGCCCCCGCGCCCCTCATTATTTGCTGCCCCTGGCTGCCCTGTTATGGCTGGTGTGGGGGCTTCTGAATTCAGACACACTGCCTCATGGCACCACTGACCATCATTTATGTCCCCCCTCCGTATGAAGCCGGACGCCGGTGTGTGCAATTTTTTATATAAAAAAAACCCTAAAAACTACCTACTCTTGTTTGTTCAGCACTCCTCAATTGAGGGCTGAGGCGGCCGGCAGGCTCGTCATTCCTGGCTGCTGTAATCCCGCGAGACCTGCAGCGGAGGTCACGGGTCTCGCTCTGACAAGTAAGCAATTGCGACCGCTGCGACCTCTATACCTACGCCACTGGGTTGAGTCATCTAAAACATTGGTGGCATTACACTAGGATATACCACCAATGTTAATAGGTTTAGGTGCCATGTATTCGTGAATGTCAAAGAGGAATAACAGAGGAATGGCACAATTCAGAGTTCTAAGAACAGATGCTCCAGAATTATGCAAGCATTCACTAAAACACGGCAGGAGAGGAGACATAAAGAACACTAGTTCAGTGCCGAAACACATAACATTGTAATAAGATTCAATAAACTGGATAAAAAGCAAGTGATGTCCCTATTGGCAGCTGCCTTGGTCCATGACCATTCCAAGGAGCAGCAGCTCCTACGGTCTGGAGGTCTTTGGACTATAGAGCTCCATCTTTTTCAGTATGAAATATAGGCAAAAAATGTGACATAATATGGAATACGACACTTTTCAAGTTACGTTTTAATGGAATTAAAAGGAAAAAACTTGAGATTGGCTGTTGGAGCACGATTACCATGCAACAGTTTCATGATGCACAAAAACTAAAATAAAGCTAAAATTGACAACCATTCATCTAGTATAAATCAGTAGGGGGGGGGTAATGCAGGGTGGCAGCTGTATAGTACAGCTGGCATCTGCAAGTCATGGCGCAGTCGCTGCTCCTGAGACTGTGCCATCACCGCATTGTGATAGTATGTTACTGAGTATTAATGAGGTAATTGCAGTGACTTAGCACAGAGCAGGTAAGGGATTAAAGAAGTTTGAGAGATTTTGTTGTTTATATATTATTTTGTATTAACACCTGTCACAAAAATTAACATTTTTGACAATGTCTTCTGGAGCAGATTCATTACTACTGTCATAGCAGCAGGTTTCGGTGTAGTCATTATTTTGGCCAAATGTCAGTGACACATTATTTAAATGTCACACGACCCATGCTGAATGTCTCTAATACTAATTAATTTTCTCAAACTGATACAAGCTTTCCACCAGATCCAACCTGTTGTCAGTGGCGGTCTTTACTACCATGCAAACCACGCAATTGCATGGGGCCCCTGGCAGCGCCACAAGTTTCAACTGTATCTACGTCCTAAGGACGCAGATACAATTGTGGTCAGTGAACCGCCACCTACAATCGCTATTCCAGGCGGTGGTCCCTTTAACATTCAGGGCTGTACCTGAGCAGCACACTGCGCATGATGTCACAGCCTCAAGGATGAAGAGATGTTGTGTGTGTCATGTGTACAGTGCAATTGCACAAGGGTAGTCCACAGAGGCTTGGGATGGGACACGAGAGTGGTTGCTATATACCTTGGCACTGCTACATTTACACTGCGTGCAGAATTATTAGGCAAATGAGTATTTTGACCACATCATCCTCTTTATGCATGTTGTCTTACTCCAAGCTGTATAGGCTCGAAAGCCTACTACCAATTAAGCATATTAGGTGATGTGCATCTCTGTAATGAGAAGGGGTGTGGTCTAATGACATCAACACCCTATATTAGGTGTGCATAATTATTAGGCAACTTCCTTTCCTTTGGCAAAATGGGTCAAAAGAAGGACTTGACAGGCTCAGAAAAGTCAAAAATAGTGAGATATCTTGCAGAGGGATGCAGCACTCTTAAAATTTCAAAGCTTCTGAAGCGTGATCATCGAACAATCAAGCGTTTCATTCAAAATAGTCAACAGGGTCGCAAGAAGCGTGTGGAAAAACCAAGGCGCAAAATAACTGCCCATGAACTGAGAAAAGTCAAGCGTGCAGCTGCCAAGATGCCACTTGCCACCAGTTTGGCCATATTTCAGAGCTGCAACATCACTGGAGTGCCCAAAAGCACAAGGTGTGCAATACTCAGAGACATGGCCAAGGTAAGAAAGGCTGAAAGACGACCACCACTGAACAAGACACACAAGCTGAAACGTCAAGACTGGGCCAAGAAATATCTCAAGACTGATTTTTCTAAGGTTTTATGGACTGATGAAATGAGAGTGAGTCTTGATGGGCCAGATGGATGGGCCCGTCGCTGGATTGGTAAAGGGCAGAGAGCTCCAGTCCGACTCGGACGCCAGCAAGGTGGAGGTGGAGTACTGGTTATGGCTGGTATCATCAAAGATGAGCTTGTGGGGCCTTTTCGGGTTGAGGATGGAGTCAAGCTCAACTCCCAGTCCTACTGCCAGTTTCTGGAAGACACCTTCTTCAAGCAGTGGTACAGGAAGAAGTCTGCATCCTTCAAGAAAAACATGATTTTCATGCAGGACAATGCTCCATCACACGCGTCCAAGTACTCCACAGCGTGGCTGGCAAGAAAGGGTATAAAAGAAGAAAATCTAATGACATGGCCTCCTTGTTCACCTGATCTGAACCCCATTGAGAACCTGTGATCCATCATCAAATGTGAGATTTACAAGGAGGGAAAACAGTACACCTCTCTGAACAGTGTCTGGGAGGCTGTGGTTGCTGCTGCACGCAATGTTGATGGTGAACAGATCAAAACACTGACAGAATCCATGGATGGCAGGCTTTTGAGTGTCCTTGCAAAGAAAGGTGGCTATATTGGTCACTGATTTGTTTTTGTTTTGTTTTTGAATGTCAGAAATGTATATTTGTGAATGTTGAGATGTTATATTGGTTTCACTGGTAAAAATAAATAATTGAAATGGGTATATATTTGTTTTTTGTTAAGTTGCCTAATAATTATGCACAGTAATAGTCACCTGCACACACAGATATCCCCCTAAAATAGCTAAAACTAAAAACAAACTAAAAACTACTTCCAAAAATATTCAGCTTTGATATCAATGAGTTTTTTGGGTTCATTGAGAACATGGTTGTTGTTCAATAATAAAATGAATCCTCAAAAATACAACTTGCCTAATAATTCTGCACTCCCTGTATACTAAAGTCCACCAGTACTAACCGACAAATATATTATATTGGATGAATCTAAGTCACTGTGGCTCAACCAACCTAAAATTATGGTCTAGGTGCTCACTCCACCACAAACCCATGATTGGTTTAGTAGAGATAGAAGATATATATTGGAGGGCACTCTGCTATCTGGTGTTTCACAGAATAATCAGATGCACATTTATATAAAAATAAACATATTTATTATCAAAATACATATAAATAAAAAGTAAAAAATTAAAATGGAATAGAAACAGAAATAAAAATAGTTACAAATTGTCGTCCATGCACGTAACTATATCATAGTGAGCTAAACATGTATGTTGGTTTGCAGCCTCACAATTGGCAATAGTTTATATGCTGTGAGGGTGCAAATCTGCATTCAATCTCTAATTAAGAAAGTATTAAGAAATAATTACTGAAATGACATAATCATAAAAAACAGATCACTCCCTCCAATTGGCCAGTAAAAAGATAAAAATAAAAATGATAATAAATAAATAAATATCAAATGTCCATGATTTTCAGGCAGAAAGAATTGCAATCCTCCTTTGGATATTCTTGCAACTGACATTTAGTGGACAAATAACCAGTCTAATATTTATAACAGCATGTCTTGGGTTTGTAGTCCCACTGGTAAATGAGTTGACACAATGTTAGAAGTAATATGAAATCTCTTCTATAGTCATAACATACAGAAGTGTCACTTGTGTCTAGTTTAGTTATAATCATAGCAGTTATGTTGTTGCCACATTGATCATTTTATATTATTGTTACAAGCACACTGTGTACATTACCACTGTGTATGAGCGGACGGCCTCTGTGTCCAGAATGTAGTTGAGTTTAAATGACCACTGAAGATCAGCAGCTCGGCTGGTGCAACATCCCACGTGTTTGGGAAGCTGTTACTTGAATCAGCTGCCGGATACTGTTATATGTGCGGCTGCACTTGGATCTCCTGGCTGAAAGATGTTAGTGGAGATTCAGCCGATCCCCACTGTTGCGCTATAGTGGTCTGTTCAATTCAATGGTATGAATAGCCACAGTTTGTATACCACATCCTCAAATACACTGCTCCAAGGCACAAGACGCGTTTTGGAGTGACAAACTCCTTCTTCAGTGGTGAGCAGCGTGTATTTGCTTGCTGCATTTTAAAGGGTAATTCCTTACTTGGAGGAGAAGTGATATCCATGATCCCCATACATCTAAAAAAACATGGACTGGAATGCACCTATAGACAGATCTCATACCAATCTACCAGAGTTAAAAACAATTATATATATATATATATATATATATATATATATATATATATAGAGAGAGAGAGAGAGAGAGAGTGTAACACAGCGAGAGGTTTGGTCTGGGAAAACAGGTATTTTCCTCCCAGCATGTGCTGCTGGGCTGATTTACAGCCAGGTGAGGTCAAATACTGGACCGGATTTTAAGTGCCGGTCCGGGTTTTGGCAGCACCTGACTGTCCTTAAATAGGCAGCTGGGCTCAGAAGTGAGGTCTCTGTGTTGGGATCTGGGAGCCTTGTGTCTGGATGAAGGCTTGCTACCTGTTTGGCGTGAAAACAGGTTGGTGCTGCTATGCTCAAGGACTCTGAGGCAGAATTGCCGCATGGTGTGAATTACCACCAACACTGCAAGGTGACTTTTTGCTTGTTTATGACTGCTTGTTTTGTCACTTGCCAAAAGTGTTAATAAAACACTGAACTGTTTGATCCAAAAAACTTGTTGTTGCCTCTATAATCTGTCTGCTAATCCTGTCAACCAGAGCAAAACCCCACAATTGGTGGAGGATGCGGACAAGAGCAGTGAAGCTGGCGTGAACGCCGATATTTTTGGTTTCTGCATGTCGTACATTAAACCAGCTGTATTACAACCAGTGCCCACGACAAAATGGAGGCTGTGGTGAAGGCCCTCATGGAGGCTAATCTGCAGCAGCGAGAGAAAAACCTGCAGCAACGCGAGGCTAATAAGCAGCAGCAGGAGACTAACCAGTTGCTGCTACAACACGTGACAGCAGGCGCAACCCCGAGCGTCCATGATGCCCGGAAAGAAGTCCGTGCCGCGATTCCTAAGATGACCCCCGCAGACAACATCGAAACCTACCTGGGGATGTTCGAGAAAGTGGCCATCAGGGAAAAGCTACCCCGTGACCAGTGGGCTGAGGTCATTGCTCCGTTCCTGGCATCCGATTCCCAGACGGTGCATTTCGACTTGCGGGACGATCAAGCGGCCGACTACCAGAAAGTCAAGGCTGAGATTCTGGCAGGACTTGGGGTAATTGTGTTGGTCTGGGCCCAGCGGGTGCATCAGTGGGGGTTCAACCCAGCTGATCCTGCAAGCCCCAGTATTATAACTTACTTTACCTCTTGCAAACATGGCAACAGCCTGACGTGCTGAGTCCCACTGCTATGCTGGATCGTCTGTTAGCCGATATGTTCTGGAGGGCTTTGCCATACACTCTCCAGCACTGGATTGGTCAGGTGTCTCCTGGCAATGCCCTTGAGATGGTGGACCTGGTGGAACGCTGTGAAGCTACCAGGAATCTAAAGGAGGGTTCTGCCGGGAGGAGGGGGATTGGCAAACCCCGGAAATCTCCACCCCAGGCCCGGAGATGTACCCACGGCAGACCTGGCTTCCATAGTCTGCTGGCAGTGTCAGGAGCCTGGCCATGTAAGGGCTGACTGTCCTCATCAGGTTGAGCCCATGGACACTAACTATGGCTACCATCAGTCGCTATATGCCAGGAGGCTGTGTGCAACAGGTACCCCAGAGTCTTTAGATCACTTGTGCCAGGTGGAAGTGGGAGACACTCCGGCGAAAGCTCTGCTGGACTCGGGAGTCTGGTGACCTTAGTAGGGGCTACCCTGGTGCGGTCCACTGAGTATACTGGCCAGAAAGTCGGGGTGATGTGCATCCACAGAGACTTAAAAGACTACGCCACCACGCTGGTGTCTCTAACCACAGTGGCCGGTAGATGGACCCACAAGGTGGCTATCGCCACAAATCTACATTATGAACTCATAATAGAGAGAGACTTCCCGAGCTTCCCGACACTGTTGCCTGCTATGAGAGTGACTGATACCCATGACACAGGGGTAACCCTAGCAGTGTGGCTTAGCTCAGGGGGGAGACCATAACCCTAGGAACCTGAGATCGAAGGGCCAGCGGTAGGGGTGACCGCCACTTCGGTAGAAGAGGGGGAGTCAACCCTGCTAAGTGTGATGGTGGGAGACGTGGAGGACTTTCCGCCGGGTCCTGAATTGACAGACCTCAATGTCTCCGGGGATAATTTTGGTACCGCCCAACGTCGGGACCCAACCCTATCCCGCGCATGGGAAAATGTGTTAATAGTAAATGGTGAACCACAACAACCTGGGGAAGAGTCAGTGTTTCCCCGTTTTGTGGATCATCAGGATATGTTGTATCGGGTAAACCAACTACAGGGTGAGCCTATTGAATAGTTGGTGGTCCCTAAGGCTTATCTCAAGCCTGTGTTAGATCTAGCCCACCAACACGTTCTCGTGGTCACCTGGGGCTGCAGAAAACTCAGGATCGTATTCTACAGCGGTTTTACTGGCCCAGCATATTCAAAGAAGTTTGAATATGATAACTAGCCGCCAGCCACATTTCCGTAGTCCCCTAGTACCTCTCCCGATTATCGAAGTACCGTTTGACCGAATAGCTAAAGACCTCATAGGCCCAGTACCGAAGTCCGCCAGAGGGCATCAACACATCTTAGTCATTCTAGACTACGCCACTCGGTACCCGGAGGCGGTGCCACTGCGACATAACTCGGCCAAACTCATAGCTAAGGAGTTAATGGAGATGTTTACCGAGTGGGACTACCTAAAGAGGTTCTGACTGACCATGGGACCCCTTTTATGTCCAAGGTGATGAGGGAACTCTGTAAGTTGCTGCACATAAAACAACTACGGATGTCCGTTTACCATCCGCAAATGGGCGGTCTGGTAGAACGGTTTAACCAAACATTAAAAAATATGTTGAAAAAGGTTGTGTCTAAAGATGGGAAGGACTGGGACCTCCTTCTGCCCTATCTTATGTTTGCAGTGCGAGAGGTACCCCATGCCTCTACTGGGTTCTCGCTCTTCGAACTGCTATATGGCAGACGCCCTCGCGGTCTCTTAGACATGGCCAAAGAGGCGTGCGAACAACAACCCACTCCACATAAAAGTGTCATTGAGAACGTTACCCAGGCTCTTGTTAGGGAGCATATGGAGGCAGCTCAGCGAGCCCAGACTCGGGTCTATAATCGGCAGGCTCGGGTCTGGATCTTTAACCCAAGTGATCGGGTTTTGGTTCTGGTGCCGACCGTGGACAGTAAGTTCCTGGCTAGGTGTCAGGGGCCCTACGAGGTACTCGAGAAAATTGGAGATGTGAACTACAAGGTAAACCAGCCAGGGCGGCGAAATCCGGAGCAGATTTACCCTGTGAATTTACTTAAACTGTGGAAAGATAGGGACACCTGTACAGAAGACAGCCCGCGGCCGGGTTTTCTAGGAGAAGAGATATCAGCCCCTCTGTCTGATGCAAGAGAGGCGGCTTCCACAGTAAAACTTGCTGACAGCCATTCCTCTAAACAGACTCAGGAGGCCAGGGAGTTAGTCCAAACACGCATGTGTTCTCGGACCTCCCTGGACGCACTTCCATAATCCAGCATAATATTGTCACTGAGCCTCAGGCAAAAGTCTGATTAAAACCATACCGGGTACCCGAGGCTCGGCGACAAGCCATATCGGAGGAGGTGCAGCTAATGTTGCAGCTAGACGTCATTGAGGTGTCAAAAAGTGAGTGGGCTAGTCCTATAGTATTGATACCCATGCCGGACGGGACGTTTCAAAAACTTAACGAGGTTTCCAACTTCGATGCGTATCCCATGCCCTGGGTGGATGAGCTCATTAAGAGGTTAGGACAAGCTCGGTATTTTTCTGTTTTGGACCTCACGAAAGGGTACTGGCAGGTGCCTTTAACGGAGGCTGCCAACGCCTGAGGGGCTGTATCAATATAAGGTCTTACGCTTTGGTTTGCATGGCGCCCCCCCCCCCCCCCCCACTTTTCAGCGACTAATGGACAATGTGCTTCGTCCACATCGTCGGTACGCTTCGGCTTACCTGGACGATATTGTCATTCACAGTACCGACTGGGAAAGTCACCTACCCAAAGTGCAGGCTGTAATGGACTCCCTTCGGAAAGCTGGCCTAACCGCTAACCCAAAAAAATGTGCGATAGGGTTAGAAGAGACTAAGTACCTGGGGTGTGTCATTGGGCGCGGAGTCATCAAACCCCAAGTGAACAAAATAGAGGCAATACGGAATTGGCCCGACCTGTCACCACTAGGCAAATAAAGTAATTCCTGGGAATGGTGGGCTATTACATTAGGTTTGTTCCCCACTTTGCTACTCTAGCCGCACCCTTGACCAGACTCTTGAAGGGACACAAGTCAACTATGGTTCGCTGGGATGATCGGGCAGAAGAGGCTTTCTCCTCTTTGAAGTCAGCCCTGTGCGGGTCCCCGGTTCTGGTAACACCTGACTTCAAAAGGGAATTTATAGTACAGACCAATGCCTCCGAAGTAGGCCTCGTGCTATACTGTCTCAGGAAGTCAACGGGAAGGAGCATCCGTTGTCTTCCTCAGCCATAAGCTCACCCCAGCCGAGACCCGGTATAGTATAGTGGAGAGAGAGTGCCTGGCTATCAAGTGGGCACTAGAGTCTCTCCGCTATTATTTATTTGGGAGAAAGTTCCACCTGGTGACTGACCACTCCCCTCTTAAGTGGATCAGCCAGGCCAAGGACAGAAATGCCCGAGTCACCCGTTGGTTTCTCTCCCTACAAAACTTAAAGTTTTCGATGGAACACAGGGCAGGCCGGTTACAGGTAAATGTGGATGCCCTGTCCCGGGTACACTGTCTGGCGTGTGTTCACCCCCTCAGACATTGATCAATTTATATTATTGTTACAAGCACACTGTGTACATTACCACAGTGTATGAGCAGATGTCCTCTGTGTCCAGAATGACGTTGAGTTTAAATGACCACTGAAGATCACCGGCTCGGCTGGTGCAGCGTCCCACGTGGCGTTTCACGTGTTTAGGAAGCTGTTACTTGAATCAGCCACTGGATACTGTTATATGTGCGGCTGCACTTGGATCTCCTGGCTGAAAGTGTCAGCCAATCCCCACTGTTGTGCTATAGTGGTCTGTTATGTTCAAATCAATGGTATGAATAGCCGCAGTTTGTATACCACATCCTCAAATACACTGTTCCAAGGCACCAGATGCGTTTCGGAGTGACAAACTCCTTCTTCAGTGGTGAGCAGTGTGTATTTGCTTACTGCATTTTAAAGGGTAAAGGTCAAATACCGGACCGGATTTTAAGTGCCGGTCCGGGTTTCGGCAGCAGCTGGCTGTCCTTAAATAGGCAGCTGGGCTCAGGAGTGAGGTCTCTGTGTTGGGATCTGGGAGCCTTGTGTCTGGATGAAGGCTTGCTACTGCTATTCTCAAGGACTCTTTAAGGCAGAATTGCCGCATGGTGTGAATTATCACGAACACCGAAGGTGACTTTTTGCTTGTTTATGACTGCTGGTATTGTCACTTGCCTAAAGTGTCAATAAAACACTGAACTGTTTGATGCAAAGAACTTGTTGTTGCCTCTATACTGCGTCCGCTAATCCTGTCTACCAGAGCGAAACCCCACAATATATCTCTAAAAACCTTAATACCAAACCCTTAGGAGGATCTCTGATGAAGAGAACATAAAATTAAACAGGTGGGATTATAAGTAGCAGTAAAGGTCAAAGAAAAGTCAAAAAACGCATCAGCATTATCCATGCGTTTTAGGTGCGTTTTTTGTCTTCTGTCTATATTAGAATTGATTAAACTTATATAAATAGGTTGCATCAATGCTATGCAGTTATAGATGTGGGTAATAGAATACTAATCCGCAAAATAATAAATGCATATTTCACATAGTTTCCTAAAAAATAAATTATCGACATATTGATTATTAAAGATACTATAAATTTGTTACTAAGTCCTATGTGTTTACATAATATACATTATGACATCTATATTTTCTTGTCTTTTTTATTGTTTTTCTTTTTTCTCCATTACTTTCTCTTTTTTCTTTATTCTTTATCTGTCTTTCTATCTCTTCCTTTTCCTTTATATGTTGGTGGTTATTTGTTTTATTTTGCAGATATAGGAATTCTATTTTTATTTCTGTTTCTATTCCATTTTGGTGCAACGCCAGATAGCAGAGTGCCCGCCAATATATAAATGTATTATATTATGAACAGTTTATTATGTCTCTGAGAATATTGAGCCTGACTGATGACCATTCACACTGACTAAGGGACTTTGGGACTCCTCTTGCCTTTGGTCACCTTGATCACCCTGCTATCCATGTGTTGTCTGACTGTGGTGTTACATAGGACAGCAGGTAACATCAACGTCATTATCTACAGGTCTGACCCCTGCCGATCTGATATTGATGACATATCCTGGATAGGTCATCAATATCAAAATCTTGGACAACCCCTTGATTTACAGTATATTATATTCATGCCCATGTTCTTCCATGTCATCAGTGCATGCAATAACATGCACAGATATAACAGAATAAACATACACGCTTTTCATAGGATGTATAATATACTTTTTACATTTAGGCTCCAGGATTGTTTTGTACTTTCTTCTCTGTCACGCTGTTTCTTTCTTTCTTGTTCATTTTCTATTATCCACTTTGCCTCTCACATCTTAATTTCTGTTTGTGCCTCCTTCCCTTTCACAGAATTTATTTTAAAAATGTATGAAGCTGTAGTGCTGCATTAATTTCCCCAGAGGAAGACGTCTCTCCCGCCTGTGCCATTTGCTGCATTCTGCATACATCTTTTGCTCTGCACACAGTATTTGCTTCTGTGGTGTCAGAAGGAGCATATGGGCATTCCCCTTGTTTCACACATTAGATGGGCTCGTCAGAGGATGGATTCCTGGTATCTTTTACCACAATCAGAGGTTTCTGAGAGGTGATGACCTGCTTATGTAGTAAAGTGTGTACAGTTCCTTCATCATTAAATTTCATGCTCAATAAAATACGAGTTTTCCTTAGGGAGAGAGAGAAATCTTCCACTTTCATCACCAAGTTATCTGCCTTATTGATTTCTAAGCATTTCTTACCCGCACAAGCAGAATCTAAAGCAGAACTAGGTAACAAAAATACCATAAATTTTTTCCATGTCTCTGTCTATCAGCTCATACAAGTACATAGGCTCAATATAGCCTCCAAACATCTATTTAATGATCCATGACCATTCAATGCATGTTGTCAGATGCTCTGAGATTTTCTGTATATACACTGTATGATAGGGGGAGAAATCAGGAGGTCACGACTGTAACTGAAAGGGGTTGTTCACTGATGGCTGTTGCAATGGTGGCTCATGCCCACCGCTGTCTCTTGAGCAGATGACCTGCTTCTGCTTCTGTGCCAACGGCCCAGACCCGCTTGTGCTCTGCTGCCCACCAGCTGTTAGTCTGGCCACCAGTGTCCTGTGTGTTTTCTCCCGGCCTGTGGTCTGCCCTTCTCCTGGGCTGTCTCTAGGTTGCACATGCTTCCCGGCCCTTAAAGGAGTTTTTTGGTTTGCATCAACATCCTTTAAAATTATCCTTTATAAAAGTAGCTGTCATTTTGTAATGTATTTCTTTTATTTTTATTGCTCCTATCTTCTGTTCTGGGCTGTGGTCACATGATCATGTCTAACTTCCGGTGATGTTATGTCCATGGACGTGTCAAAGCAGCAATTGGTCAGGTGTAGAAGAGCTATGAGAAAATGCAAAAAAAAGCGCACAATAAGGTAGTACATACTAAAACGTAAAATAAGTTAGCAGAACACAAAATTGGAGGCTCACCTTAAGCGGAGGCTCACCTTAAGGCACAACACTGTAGTAGGCTTTATATGAGTAGTTGTCCGGTCACCGGGTGTGCAGCCGTAGGGTCCGAAGTTTCCAAAGGAAGGGCCCAAATTCCTCAGAGCCAATAGCGTAGTAGATAGAGAGGATCGCAGTTTGAGGCGCAGAAACACCGGGTAGGACAGATGTAGTTATGAAGAAAACGTCTTCTTTATTAGGTATTGTTCAGCAGGTGAAGCCGATGAAACAACGTGTTTCGGGGAAGCGTAGGTCCCCTTCATCAGGTTAAAAAGCTTCATACAGACATAATGTAGGATACACATATTTATAGGATAAAAAAAACGCCAGAAAAACGCACCTGGGGGTGGCCCCTGGTTAGTTGAGATGCCCTCCAGGTGTGTTCTCATTTGCATAATACATGACAAACATATATTCATGTGGGTATGTTGGGATAATATGTAGGACACATTGAATTTAGTGGAACCGCTTTACTTCTATTAGATTTAGAGAAATAAACGTGTGTTTGTTTGATTCCATATTTATTCTGGTCACGTTGCATTAAGCAGATGGATTTAAAACAGGATTGAAAGTGTGTGTGGAGATAAATAATATAACATAGATCTATGGATGGCTATATAAAAGAGATGTTCCCAGGAATATGTGTACAAGCTAATATTGGAGACCACATATGGGGGGATAAAAAGATATTCCCAAAAATGCTTGGCATGTCTGTTAAATGAGCATGTCTGTTAAAAACCATAGTAACCCCTATAAAGGGCCATCCCGAGCGCACCCTAGTTTTCTCTAGTCAATGGCAGGTCCCTTGAGGGTATTTAAAGGGGTTATCCATTTTTACAAACAGCCTACCTAGTGTCACCCGCGATGCTAGGGAGGCTCGACCCCGTCCCCGCCTGGCATTGGCTACTCCCCCCCAACACCGAATGTTTTCATCCGTGTACATGGAGAAGCAGCAGTGGCGATGTGGGGACCTGGAGTGGTGCAGGGAGCGGGGTAAGTATATTCCCTCTGAGGGGCCCGGCACATGCGGGGGCTCTTTGTGAAATCGGATAACCCCTTTAAGGCAGTTTGCTCTATGGAAAGATGCCTGAGCTTTAGGTTTCCTATCTTGCTAGTAAACCAGTGAAGGTGTGCAGTTCAGTTTAGTTGCCCGGTGTACCAACCTCTAAATGTTTGCCGACTCTGACCCTCTGCTGCCTTTCTTGACCTTTCACGTATTTGCACGAATTCCGCCTGCCCTGACCTATGCCTGTTTCCTGACTATGAGTATTGCCTGACCTCTAAGTGCTTTGTCCCAATGTCTCTGACCCCTTTGGGTCAGCTTCCAACCACACAGGGACTATTCCAAGAGATAGAGGCCTGGTAGCTCCCCTGCAGTGAAGACCAGATCCCTCTACAGGGTTAGAGGGTGAAAACCAGGGAACTGCTAGGACAAGGCCCTGAGGTCTAGCCCAAAGTCACAGTGGTTGGTTGGCGCAGTGGTTCCCCACCCACTGCCCTTAACAATGGCCTATCCTTAGGAGAGACCATCACTATCTGATTGGTGAGAATACAATACTTTGCACACTACCAATCAGCTGTTCTGCAGTAGCTCAAGCACCGTATGTCAGTGCTGGAACTACACAGCTCTGTCCATTGTACAGTGGACGGAGCAGCATACTGGAGCATTGCTCCTATTTACTACAACTTCACTGTAAAACAGAAGGAAATGTGTAGTTCCAGCGCTGATTAATGGCACCAGAGATACTACAGAACAGATGATGCAGGGGTGCAGACTGTTGGACTCTTACTAATCAGCGGTCAGATAGACCATCACTTGCAAAGGAGTGGACAACTCCTTTAAGCAAGGTGAACCCTTTACTTGACTCATGGATAAGCAATTGTGGTGGTTACAACAAACTTTTAGTGATCAATAAGTTTTTATTGAGATTTTCAAAAAGCTAAAACACAGCTTACAGTGAAACATGTAAACCATTTGAGAAAAATAAAATAAAATACAGAGTATCAAAGATATCAGTACAGTACAATGTACATATGGTGTCCAAAGTAGAATCTATTGGATACGATAAATGTTCCAGCACACAGCAGTGAGTGCAACTACCTTATAGCAAAAGAAAGCCGAGCATGAGGAGACAATATCCCATCTGCGGCAGTGCCATCGAGGAAAAGACTTGAGAGGGGTGGGACGGGAGAAGTAGGTTACCTCAAGCATTCAGGTAATGCGGCAAATCTGCTAGATAGCCATGGGACCCAATGATTATGTGAGGGGATGCGAGCAGAAGACGAGAGACCAAATACCATTTCACAGTGCATGTACTGGTTATTGATTGGATTACATCGATTATTGAAGGGGTATATGCCTGTTTCCATTGTCGGGCGATGACATTACGAGAAGCGAACAAAATATGAGCCACCACCCAGCGCACCTTTGGAGTGACTTCCGCCAGGCCCAGCCCAAGGATGGAAAGGGCAGGGGTAAGGGTAAGTTTGGAGTCAGTGACCTGATGAATCAGGGTTTCCACTTTATGCCAAAATATTTGAGTATATGGGCACGCCCACCACATATGCAGAGGGGTCCCTATGTTTCCACATTTCCTCCAACAGAGAGGTGAGTAACCCGGTGAGCAGTGAGTTAACCTATTAGGGGTCCTTCTGGCTTGCTCAACATGATTTAAACATTTGGACCATTTGAAGGACCAGTACATTGTGGCCTTCCATTGAGCATCAGTAAACCTGGCGCTTAGCTCTTGTTCCCACCTGATCATGTATGGCTGTTTAACACCAGCTTGTCTTAAGAAAAGCCCTGAATACAAGGATGATAGTCTAAGGCGACATGTTGTGACAGCCGTAAAATATGCTTGACAGATATTAGTGCTGGAGTGAGAATGAGGTTGCGGGAGACTATTTAGCAGGTGTCTGAGGCCTCATGCACACGGCCGTTGTTTTGATCCGCATCCGAGCCGCGGCTCGGATGTGGACCCATTCACTTCAATGGGGTCGCAAAAGAAGCGGACAGCACTCCGTGTGCTGTCCGCATCCGTTGCTCCGTTCCATGGCCCCACTAAAAAAATATAAAATGTCCTATTCTTGTCCGCGCTTTGCGCACAAGAATAGGCATTTATATTGAAAGCTGTCTGTGCCGTTCCGCAAATTGCGCGTTCCGCAAATTGCGGAACGCGCACAGACGCCATCCGTGATTTGCGGACTGCAAAACACACCACGGTCGTGTGCATGCAGCCTGATTCTGAGAAATTGGTAAAATTGAGAGTGCGGAAGAGAGTAGGTAGAGTGCAGAGACTGAAAATCTACCAGGGATGAGCCTGAGTATAGGCAGCTAAGATAGTGTATCCCACTGTTGGACCATACTGTTAGGTCCAGGTCCAAGGTATGATATACTAGGGAAGTTAGGGGAATTTTTTCCCTTGGGACATTGAACAGTTTTAGGACATCCATGACATGTGACCAGATAAATAGCGTTGCTTGCATTCTGGATAGAGGAACACTGAAATGAAATTGTTTCAAGCTGTAGGCAGCTAGGAGAGCAGGCAGGGACTGCTGTCTAGTATACGTCTACTCTATTTGCAACCATTTTTGAGGCGCGGACAGGGACCACCATTCCAGCGCTTGTTCTGTCAGGCTAGCTAGATAATATTTGTAGAGGGAGGGGACCCCCAGCCGCCCAGTTTGATAGAGGGGTATAGGGAAGCTTTCGAAATTCTGGGGCGCTTGTTTTGCCAAATAAACTTGGAAAGGTCCGTTTGGAGTTGTGTGATGAGTTTTTTAGGTATTTGCAGCGGGAGACACCTGGAAAAATACAACACTTTTGGTAAGGAAAGCATTTTAGCTGCATTGATACACTCCATCCAGGAGAGCTGAACCTGTGCCATTTGGGAATAATCAGCCTGTAGCTCCGCCCGCATATTTTTGAAGTTAATGGAGATTGTTTCCGCAACACTACGAGCAAGTTCCACCCCTAAGTATGAAACAGACTTATCTTCGCATTGAAAAGGATAAAGTTGTTTTAGCCTGCCCGCGGTACCTCCCGGAATAAAGAAATCCAGAACTTTAGTTTTAGTGATATTAAGCTTGTAGTATGAGCACACGGGTAAGAGCAGCCAGAGAACTTTCTGGGTTTGTTAAGGTCAGTAATACATCGTCGGCATATAATTCGATCACATGAGACGTCTTACCTATTTTAAATCCCTCAATTTGGGGACAGGTTCTAAATTGTGGCCGCCAGAGGTTCCATTATCAGCGCAAATATTAGCGGCAACAACGGACACCCCTGCTGGGTTCCATTGGAGATCCTGAATGAGTTGGACATAGAACCAGAGGCTAGTACTTTGGCGGTTGGATTTGTGTAGAAGCCCAAAACAGCTGCCAGGATATTCCCACGCAGACCAAATGACTGGAGCGTCTGACCCAGGAACCCCCAATGCACCCTATCAAAGGCTTTTTCTGCGTCTAGGGAAATGAGCATTGTGGGGTACCTGGATTTTGCTTCTAGCTGCACCAGATTAAGCATGCGTCTAGTGCCATCTCTGCACTGTCTCCCCGGGATGAAACCGACTTGATCTAGATCCACAAGGGATGGGAGATAATTATCGATGCGGGTTGCTAAGACTTTCGCATAAAGTTTTAAGTTCAAATTGAGCAAGGATATGGGACGAAAATTAGCAGGGGTGTCAGGAGTTTTGCCTGGTTTTGGGAGAGTAACCACTGTGGCGGAAAGCATTTCTCTGGGGATTAAGCCTGTATTAAAAAAGTAGTTATAAAGGGAACATAGATGGGGAAGAAGCTGAGTCTGAAATACCTTATAATAATTTATTATATAGCCATCAGGACCTGGAGCTTTACCGATTGGGGTAGATTTGAGAGATGTCGCTATCTCTTCCTCAGTGATAGGTAGGTTAATTGAGGCTAGTTGAGCGTCCGATAATGTAGGCAAGTTGAGGGTGCCCAAAAAGGAGGTCATATCTGTGCCATCAGGTTGGGGAGTTATACAGTTTGGCGTAGTATGAGGCTAACGTGTTCGATATTTCTTGCGGATGCGTGATAGTGTTGCCCTCATGGTGTAACTTTTCAATCCTAGAGTTTGCAGCCCTTTTCTTAAGTCTATTCGGTAGGATATGTGATAATAGGTGGTCCGTAACCTGCGTAACGATTTTTCGTGATTGTATAGGAGAAGAGACGACTGATGGTTCTGCATATCAGACATGTGGGCAGGGGTGGGTTTAGCTTTATATCGTTGTTTCGCTGTTTCTAACTGCAACAGGGCGTCTTTGAGGATTCGAGAGGCAAACTGAAGGAGGATTCCCCTCATGAAAGCCTTGTTGGTTTGCCACAGGGTGGAAGGTGAGATTTCTGGGGAACTATTAAGTGTGAAGAACTCAGACAGATGAGTTCCGAGTTCCTCCAACCGCTTGGGACATTTTGAGCAAGTACTGGTTCAATTTCCATAGGGGAGGGGGATTGGTTAGGTAAACCTGAGGATATTAGGAAGGAGATTGGGGCATGATCTGACCAGGTGGCTACCAAGATATCGGAACCGACCACATTTTGCAGAAGGTCCCTAGAAACTAAAAAATAATCATTGCGGGATTGCGAACGATGCGAGGATGAGATATGCGTGAAATCACGTTCTCCCCCGTGCTGGTAGCGCCAAATGTCGTGCAATCCAGAGGTCTTGAGTGACTACCTCAGATCATCGCGTAGGTGCCCTCGCGTAGAGGCAATCCACTCCCGCATCAATCGGAATATTGAAATCTCCTCCCATTATAATACTGCCCTTTGCCACCTTTTGTGTTTTTTTGCAAATCTTGTTGAAGACTTCTGTCTAGTATTCGGTGCATATACAGATACAATGGTATAAGCTCTTCGTTCAAGAGAGCATATCAAAATCCAACTTATCAGCTATGCATTGATGTAGTACAAAAGCTACTGATGCCTTAACACAGATAAAAGTTCCATCTTTACGTCTTTTTACGGCTGGGGAGTGGAAAATGTGAGGGAAGAGGCGATGGGTGCATCTGTGCTGATCTATTTCCAGTAAATGAGATTCCTGTATTAATGCCACTTCACATTTAGTGCGAATTAGATCAAGCCACAGTTGAGAGCACCTAAATGGAGAATTTAGGCCCCTCACATTGTTAGAGTAGAACTTTAGCTCAGCCATGAGGAGACATATCAAAAGTGTACCTGCTTGCTTGAGGCAGCCCCTGAGAGATCATTAGCATACAGAGCCTTAGGTAAGCATCACTGTGTGTTATAGGAGAAGATAGGACACCATCCGTGTACAATAACCAACAGAAGTGAAAATTTAAACCGTAACATACAACATAGGAAAATGAGAGGGAGTCTGCTTAGAGGAAGTGAGGCCACCTCTGTTCCGAAAAAGCAGACTGCATAGAAAGGGGGAAACGAACTAGCAGAGAGTTCTTACATAACTCAGCATCACCCATCCGAAAGTGTAGCTGATGAGGGGATATCGGGAAGTCAAGCTGGTTCCCACTCGGGGGGGGGGGACCTTGTCCAGTTTGTTCCTTTGAGTGTGCCCAGGGACAAGGCCTTCAGGGAGTAGACTCCACCTGTTGTGAAGGTCTGCCACTTCTTGAGGAGAGTTGCAAGCGGTTAGCTGCCCTTTAACAGAAATTAGCAATTTTACTGAGAAACCCCATCTATATCGGATCTTCTGATCTCGAAGGACTCTAGTGTATTGAGCGTATTCCTTCCTTTTCACCAGCGTGGCTGCGGATAGATCAGAGAAGACCAAGATATCTTTGAAAGAAGTGGATTATGTGAGCCGCTGAGGACAGGTGATAGCAGATCCAAGAGCTCAAGCAGCCGTCTCCATCAACGTGCAGGCCACGCCCCAAGTCCGTTACAACAAACTTTTGACAGGCTTAGTGCTTACAGTCTCACAATGAGAATACAAGCTTAAAGGATAACTGTCACATTTGGACCCTAATTTCAATTTTCATATATGTAGTTACTATTACCATGATATTCCAGAATCACTAACTATTAGACTTACTTACCCCATATTTCAGAAGATTCAGCACTTAGCAACCAGTCTGCATAAAACTGCAATTTCACTATTCTGTTAAGATGGCTGCCACTGCCCACAGCCCTGAGGCTAATCCTGCCTGCCCTCACTACCCACAATGCATTGAGCTCCTTGTGCAGTAGCTTCTGCACCTCAACCAATGGATGCTCTCCACACTTAAACACGCCCTCCTCCTCCTTCTATTACATACACTTTAGGAAGTGGCTGGATTGTGGAGCGTTAATTCATGTGTCTTATTTATGTGTACAGTCGTGGCCAAAAGTTTTGAGAATTACATAAATATTGGAAAAGTTACTGCTTAAGTTTTTATAATAGCAATTTGCATATATTCAAGACCAAGAAAAATCCAGCTTCCAAGATGCAAAAGGTGGAATCTTTATTGTGCGTTTAAAATCCAAATGCAAGACATCACAGGTTACAGTAACGCGTTTCAGACCGCAAGTAAATCAGGGTCCTTCATCATGACTAAAATTTGCATATACTCCAGAATGTTATGAAGAGTGATCAGATGAATTGCATAGTCCTTCTTTGCCATGAAAATTAACTTAATCCCAAAAAAACCTTTCCACTGCATTTCGATGCTGTCAATAAAGGACCTGCTGAGATCATTTCAGTAATCGTCTTGTTAACTCAGGTGAGAATGTTGACGAGCACAAGGCTGGAGATCATTATGTCAGGCTGATTGGGTTAAAATGGCAGACTTGACATGTTAAAAGGAGGGTGATGCTTGAAATCATTGTTCTTCCATTGTTAACCATGGTGACCGGCAAAGAAACGCGTGCAGCCATCATTGCGTTGCATAAAAATGGCTTCACAGGCAAGGATATTGTGGCTACTAAGATTGCACCTCAATCAACAATTTATAGGATCATCAAGAACTTCAAGGAAAGAGGTTCAATTCTTGTTAAGAAGGCTTCAGGACGTCCAAGAAAGTCCAGCAAGCGCCAGGATCGTCTCCTATGGATTAGTAGAACTACAGGTAACAGCACTCTGCTAGTCAATTGCACAAAGATATAAGCAAACACTGGAAGAATAAATGCTTGGGTTGTCATACTTACTGCAAATGCAGCTAGAAGCTCTTTGCGAATATAATTGATCAAAAATATTTCGGGCCCATCTACCGGTCGTCAAGGTCGCTTCTAATATGATGGGTCCTACTCTGACATGCCTCTCCTGGGCTTACAGCCTACAATCTGGGCAAAGTAGTACCAAGCTGCATCCTACGCATGCCTCTCCCAGGCTGTGAGCCTGCAGTATGGGCTGGGTAGAATACAGCTGTACAAGCTATCTAATTAAAAGCACATGGTAAATGGGCTGGTGGTGCACGGTTCAATCCCACCACCAGGGGGAGCCACTCCCCTAGTGGCAGTGACAATGGGGAAAAAAATAAACGAACCAGCACCTCCACAATAAGTGAATATAAGAACGCAGGTGCACGCTACCTTGGCTAAAACACACTTGGATTAGTAGAACTACAGGTAACAGCACTCTGCTAGTCAATTGCACAAAGATATAAGCAAACACTGGAAGAATAAATGCTTGGGTTGTCATACTTACTGCTAATGCAGCTAGAAGCTCTTTGCGAATATAATTGATCAAAAATATTTCGGGCCCATCTACCGGTCGTCAAGGTCGCTTCTAATCAGATGGGTCCTACTCTGACATGCCTCTCCTGGGCTTACAGCCTACAATCTGGGCAAAGTAGTACCAAGCTGCATCCTACGCATGCCTCTCCCAGGCTGTGAGCCTGCAGTATGGGCAGGGTAGAATACAGCTGTACAAGCTATCTAATTAAAAGCACATGGATAGTGGCTCCCCCTGGTGGTGAGATTGAACCGTGCACCACCAGCCCATTTACCATGTGCTTTTAATTAGATAGCTTGTACAGCTGTATTCTACCCAGCCCATACTGCAGGCTCACAGCCTGGGAGAGGCATGCGTAGGATGCAGCTTGGTACTACTTTGCCCAGATTGTAGGCTGTAAGCCCAGGAGAGGCATGTCAGAGTAGGACCCATCTGATTAGAAGCGACCTTGACGACCGGTAGATGGGCCCGAAATATTTTTGATCAATTATATTCGCAAAGAGCTTCTAGCTGCATTTGCAGTAAGTATGACAACCCAAGCATTTATTCTTCCAGTGTTTGCTTATATCTTTGTGCAATTGACTAGCAGAGTGCTGTTACCTGTAGTTCTACTAATCCAAGTGTGTTTTAGCCAAGGTAGCGTGCACCTGCGTTCTTATATTCACTTATTGTGGAGGTGCTGGTTCGTTTATTTATTTTTTTCCCCAGGATCGTCTCCTAAAGAGGATTCAGCTGCGGGATCGGAGTGCCACCAGTGCAGAGCTTGCTCAGGAATGTCAGCAGGCAGGTGTGAGCGCATCTGCACGCACAGTGAGGCGAAGACTTTTGGAAGATGGCCTGGTGTCAAGAAGGGCAGCAAAGAAGCCACTTCTCTCCAAAAAAAACATCAGGGACAGATTGATCTTCTGCAGAAAGTATGGGGAATGGACTGCTGAGGACTGGGGCAAAGTCATATTCTCCGATGAAGCCTCTTTCCGATTGTTTGGGGCATCTGGAAAAAGGCTTGTCCGGAGAAGAAAAGGTGAGTGCTACCATCAGTCCTGTGTCATGCCAACAGTAAAGCATCCTGAGACCATTCATGTGTGTGGTTGCTTCTCATCCAAGGGAGTGGGCTCACTCACAATTTTGCCCAAAAACACAGCCATGAATAAAGAATGGTACCAAAACACCCTCCAACAGCAACTTCTTCCAACAATCCAACAACAGTTTGGTGAAGAACAATGCATTTTCCAGCACGATGGAGCACTGTGCCATAAGGCAAAAGTGATAACTAAGTGGCTCGGGGACCAAAACGTTGACATTTTGGGTCCATGGCCTTGAAACTCCCCAGATCTTAATCCCATTGAGAACTTGTGGTCAATCCTCAAGAGGCGGGTGGACAAACAAAAACCCACTAATTCTGACAAACTCCAAGAAGTGATTATGAAAGAATGGGTTGCTATCAGTCAGGAATTGGCCCAGAAGTTGATTGAGAGCATGCCCAGTCGAATTGCAGAGGTCCTGAAAAAGAAGGGCCAACACTGCAAATACTGACTCTTTGCATGAATGTCATGTAACGTATGAAATGCCTTTGAAACGTATGAAATGCGTGTAATTATATTTCACTACATCACAGAAACAACTGAAACAAAGATCTAAAAGCAGTTTAGCAGCAAACTTTGTGAAAACTAATATTTGTGTCATTCTCAAAACTTTTGGCCACGACTGTACTGTTATCTTTTCCCTTTCATTGCCTTTTGCCTTTCCAGCACAAAGGGGGCTATTATATATTATAAAAATACAGAGGGGTGTGGTAGTGGAGCTGCCAGAGGGCCACATGACGGCCATTGAAAGGGTGTAGCTCACTGAAACAGAAAAGTCCCAGCAAAGCATGGAAAGGGGGTGTTGTTTGCACCAGGAGTGTGTCACCAAGGGGCCTGGCCTTGGAGGAGTAAAAGCCCTAGATATAGGTGGCCACTAAGCTAGTTGAAGGACACCAAGCTACTTAGCTTAGCTGGATACAGCTAGTCCAGGGCGGGCTTTTACTGGGAACAGGCAATGTGTTGGATGGGTGCCTGTTCCCCATGCTCCACTCCAGGATTTAAGAATATGCCCATGTCCAGGGATGCTATTTAATACTGTTGCTGGACTTGGGTGGGGCTCTCAGTCTGAGGAAGGAGCAGGCTGTGCTAAAGCCTGCGGGAGCTGGGACCCTCTGACTCTGTGTGGGGTAAGCACTGCAGTGTTTTGGGGAGCTGGGTGGTAGACCCGGATCCTGCTAGAGAGGGACTATACTGTTTAGTCAGTGGCCAGACGGCTGAAAATTTGTTTTGATTTATGTTTTGGTTGCTGTTTGTGCATGAAGACTGCCAAATAAATGCACTGTTTGGACACTAAAGCCTTTGTCAGGAAGAAGTCCTGTGAGAATGACTCCCGAATAAAAAGACGATCCCTTACAGGGGGCATTATATATTATTATAATACAGCAGGGGCTATTATATATTCTAATTCATGGGGCATTATACACTGCTCAAAAAAATAAAAGGAACACAAAAATAACACATCCTAGATCTAAATTAATTAAATATTCTTCTGAAATACTTTGTTCTTTACATAGTTGAATGTGCTGACAACAAAATCACACAAAAATTAAAAATGGAAATCAAATTTTTCAACCCATGGAGGTCTGGATTTGGAGTCACACTCAAAATTTAAGTGGAAAAACACAGTACAGGCTGATCCAACTTTGATGTAATGTCCTTAAAACAAGTCAAAATGAGGCTCAGTAGTGTGTGTGGCCTCCACGTGCCTGTATGACCTCCCTACAACGCCTGTGCATGCTCCTGATGAGGTGGCGGACGGTCTCCTGAGGGATCTCCTCCCAGACCTGGACTAAAGCATCTGCCAACTCCTGGACAGTCTGTGGTGCAACGTGACGTTGGTGGATAGAGTGAGACATGATGTCCGAGATGTGCTCAATTGGATTCAGGTCTGGGGATTGGGCGGGCCAGTCCATAGCAGTAATGCTTTCGTCTTGCAGGAACTGCTGACATACTCCAGCCACATGAGGTCTAGCATTGTCTTGCATTAGGAGGAACCCAGGGCCAACCGCACCAGCATATGGTCTCACAAGGGGTCTGAGGATCTCATCTCGGTACCTAATGGCAGTCAGGCTACCTCTGGTGAGCACATGGAGGGCTGTGCGGCCCTCCAAAGAAATGCCACCCCACACCATTACTGACCCAATGTCAAACCGGTCATGCTGGAGGATGTTGCAGGCAGCAGAACGTTCTCCACGGAGTCTCAAGACTCTGTCACGTCTGTCACATGTGCGCAGTGTGAACCTGCTTTCATCTGTGAAGAGCACAGGGCGCCAGTGGCAAATTTGCCAATCTTGGTGTTCTCTGGCAAATGCCAAACGTCCTGCACGGTGTTGGGCTGTAAGCACAACCCCCACCTGTGGACGTCGGGCCCTCATATCACCCTCATGGAGTCTGTTTCTGACCGTTTGAGCAGACACATGCACATTTGTGGCCTGCTGGAGGTCATTTTGCAGGGCTCTGGCAGTGCTCCTCCTGTTCCTCCTTGCACAAAGGCGGAGGTAGCGGTCCTGCAGCTGGGTTGTTGCCCTGATGTACTGGCCTGTCTCCTGGTAGCGCCTCCATGCTCTGGACACTACGCTGACAGACACAGCAAACCTTCTTGCCACAGCTCGCATTGATGTGCCATCCTGGATAAGCTGCACTACCTGAGCCACTTGTGTGGGTTGTATACTCCGTCTCATGCTACCACTAGAGTGAAAGCACCGCCAGCATTCAAAAGTGACCAAAACATCAGCCAGGAAGCATAGGAACTGAGAAGTGGTCTGTGGTCACCACCTGCAGAACCACTCCTTTATTGGGGGTGTCTTGCTAATTGCCTATAATTTCCACCTGTTGTCTATCCCATTTGCACAACAGCATGTGAAATTGATTGTCACTCAGTGTTGCTTCCTAAGTGGACAGTTTGATTTCACAGAAGTGTGATTTGTGTTGTTTAAGTGTTCCCTTTATTTTTTTGAGCAGTGTATATTCTAATAATACAGAGGGGGACATTAAATATTCCAATAATATGCATTATATATACTACCAATACAGAAGGGGGCATTATATATGCTATCAATACAGTGGGGGCATTATACATATGGGCACTACAGGGGACATTATAATACAGGGGGTCATTATAACTACAGGAAGCAGGAGGACTTTATAAATATTGTGGCTACTACAGGGGCATTATAAATATTGGAGATTATAGGGAGCTTTATTACTACTGTGGGTTCTATAGAAGTGCCTTATAGAGAGGCCTTAATACTACTGGGAGCTCTATAGGGGGCCTTACAAAGGGGCACTATAGGGGGCCTTATTTCTACTAGGGGCCTTATGGGGGCATTATCAATATGAGGGGTGCTGTGGGTGCATTATTATTTGGCACAACATGAAGAGCACTACAAATGGGGTTCCTAATAAGGGTACTGTAAGGGCATTTTTACTATTGAGGGCAGTCTGGGGGGGCTATCTGTATGGCACTGTTGTTTCTACAGTATATTATTTGGGGGCATGGGGACCACAGTAGGTATAGTATTGGGGGTAGCAGCAGGATGATAATGTTGGGACACCAGGAAGGGAAGAATGATAGAAAAGTGAGGAATCTCAAATGTGCGACGTGCCACCCCCCCCCCCCCATGTGCCAGGTTTATAGGAAATGCTGAGTGGTGTGACGTGGCCCTTAATAGTTTCTGTGTGTGTGTCACGGTGCTCCTATCTGGATACCGTTTGCTCCCAGGGTTTGGCTCCGAAGCAATAAAGAGGATGAGTAATGGTGGAGGTGGAAAAATAGTCGAGTCTAGACTTTTATAAAGTTCAACAGCTTTACTTGCACAACTTGTTTCCAGACAATATTCAGGCCTTCTCTTGGTTACAGCGGGCTTCTGCATAAACTGGCAGACAAACTTGAGTACTGTACTTTCTCTCTCTGCTGTGCTCAAAATCAGCTGGCAGATGGACTTTAGGACTGTTCTGGTACCTTTGGAGTGGGGTGCCTTTGGCTGTTGACCCCCTCGCAATATTCTGTCTGTAAATCTGTCAGGAGTAATGGTGCTCTATGAGCTGCTTCCCTCTGGAGAGACTCATGCTGCATGAGGGGGAAATTTCCCCTCCCTGCTACCTCTTGGCATGTCTTTTCAGCTCCACTGTCTAGACTAGACTAGACTGGAATAAACTAGAACTGCAACCCCTCCCTTTGGTAGGAAACAGAACAAGGCCACTTCTGTCCAAAAGGGGGGTGTAACGGATCACCTGGCACCCCGACTGAGTACCTCCGTTTACGGATGCGCCTAGCGTTTTCCTGAGGTTTACAAGCACTCTGGCAGACACCACAATCACCGAACCGAAGAAGCCTATGAATCCTCTTGAAGCATATGAATGCTGTAGGCAGTTGAATAGGAACCATACGAATAGGTTTTTACTCCTAGCAGTCAAACTGGGACAGCATGCAATAAATCCTCCCCCAAGAATGAGACGACACTTCACCTTGAGGGTTAAAACAGGAACACACTTTATTTAGACACAGCACACTACTTTAAACCCAACAGCCTCATTTACATACAATAGGGCACCTAGAGGACTCTGGTACAAGGAAGGGTGGGGCCAGACAATAGCAAGGGCTGATGGGAGATTGAGGAGGGACAGAGCAACTGGTTTAAACTGGTGTCCCTGCGACAACACATTGCTGGAGAAACAATGGGACAGGAAAAAGGCGGAGGAGAAGAGGCACAGAACACCAAATGTCTGTAACATGCAAACATTACAGCCAGGGCAAGATATATACAGTCCACAACACACAGCAATACAAAATACCACATGCCCAAATTGCATTCCACGTACAAATTCACCAGGGGCCATAGTCAGTAGGTAGGAGGCGGGTAGCCAGGCCTCTCCAATGCCCAGTGGCGAGGCGGTAAGTTCCATTCTATCTAAGGATCTCTCTCTCTCTGCCAGATTCACACCGCCATCTGCTGGACAACCAGTTACATGAATATAACAGTTTCAGAGCAATAATATTAATGCACAGTGACAAAGGACCTAGAAACAATACACAGATGACATTATTGGTAGCAATCAAAGACAGCAGCAGGATGTACAAATGATAATACCACTCTGGGGTATTACAAATGTTTATGTGAAGAGTGCACATAGAATTCATTGGGCCCCATAGCAAGCATCTGAATTGGGCCCCCATGGGCCTTCCCCAGACCCTGTCACTTTCCTAAAATAGCCATGATGGATCCGGCACTAAAACCATCGTAAGTCAATGGGATCCGTTTTCTTTTGTGTCCGAGAAAACTGATCCGGCATTATTAATTTACATTGTGTTTCATGCCGGATCTGTCTTGCTTCGCATCCCATGACGCACTGAAAAATGCTTGCAGCGTTTTTCTGTCCAGCATGGGAACACAACCAAACGGATCTCAATAGCGTAAAGGAAAACGCTGATATCAAAGTTGCCTTACTAAAATGAAACATTAGAAATACAAACCCCCCAAAAGACAGGGAGCACACACTGCCACAGAACACACACACACATATATATATATATATATTTGTGGTCATGGCTACGGCCAAGAGATATCCGAAGAACCCTAGGGAGAGAAACAACGGGAACAACCTAACCCAGCTAGGCGTGTCTTAGCTAACCTGACTAAATGGCTTGTTGTGTGCCCTAAAGCCATGATCGTGGGTAGGCCTATAAGTGCCCAAAAACCAAGCCTAGTAGGCTAGAAAAGGAACTCGAATGGCATGTGCAAACTAATCCCCAAGCCAACTGCAAGGCGTCAGGGATCTAGAGCGAAAATTTGGGGTGTATGAGGCAAGACCAGAAGGAGACCTACAACCCATCTTGTGAATGACAAGGCCAGAGACATGATGCTGAATATTGCGGATACTGCCCCAAAGCGGAATGGAGGACTGGGAATACGTTGTGAAATGGATCATGAAAACCAACTGAATCTTGTAAAGTTTTGGTTCTAGTGCGAGTACTGGCAATGCCCTAGCCTCAGGAGATCGTGGGACCGAAACCTAACTGCCTAGACCAGTGATGAGCAAACTGCGGCTCTCCAGATGTTGTAAAACTACAAATCCCATCATGCCCTGCTGTAGGCTGATAGCTGTAGGCAGACTGGGCATACTGGGAGTTGTAGTTTTACAACAGCTGGAGAGCCGCAGTTTGCCCATCCCTGGCCTAGACTATGCAGGAATGAGGGCCAAAAAGAACCATGTAGATAGGAAGAGAATCCTTGAATAGTTCCCCAGACAACAGCTATCTGCTAGCCGTGGTACGTGCGTTGTTCTACTGTGTGCCCCTGAGAATTGTTTTAACCCTTGAGACGTGAAGACCGACTTACTATCTGAATCTTCTACCGTGAGGAAATGCTGGACCTTGTCCAAAACCCGATTCAACGTGGTTGTAGGGAGTCTGGGGTTAGTGCAATGAAGCTACCGGCGAAAATGAATTCCTGGTCGTGGTAAAAAGGCAAAGACTTTGCACGGGGACCTGGTTGACAAGATATGATCGACTACGATCAGAGACTGAAATGCTAGAGGGAATTGCCCTACTTGTTCTTCCTCTGGCAGGACCTGAATGAAAGCATGAACAATTAAAGCAAGACGAAATATCTGCGTAAGACATGACAATGATGCTGTAGGGTAGTGGCGTCGCTAGAGGGGGGCGAGGTGGGGCAATCGCCCCCCCCTATGTTGTTCTTTGCCCCCCCGGTTGCCCCCCGCTGATTCCCCCAGGTGAATACTATCTAATGAGCGCTTCCATTATGGAAGCGCTCATTAGAACCGAAGGACCAGGAAGTGGTGAATGCTCTGTACTCACCACTTCCTGGTCCTCGGCTGTCGGCTGTGCAGGGCTGCGCACAGCGTGAGGACGCTCTGTGACCTCACGCTGTGCGCGCCAGTTTAGAGCACAGTCGACTGAGGAGGGAGAAAATTGCAGGCGGCGTCCGTGCAGGAGCAGGAGAGATAAGTGTTTTTTTTATTTTATAAAAAATGTGGCTGCTGGGAGCATAATGGGGGCTAATTGGAGGCATATGGGGGCTAATTGGAGGCATATGGGGGCTAATTGGAGGCATATGGGGGCTAATTGGAGGCATATGGGGGCTAATAGGAGGCATATGGGGGCTAATTGGAGGCATATGGGGGCTATGGGGGCTAATTGGAGGCATATGGGGGCTAATTGAAGGCATATGGGGGCTAATAGGAGGCATATGGTGGCTAATTGGAGGCTTATAGAGGCTAATTGGAGGCATATCGGGGCTAATAGGAGGCATATGGGGGCTAATTGGAGGCATATGGGGGCTATGGGGGCTAATTGGAGGCATATGGGGGCTAATTGGAGGCATATGGGGGCTAATTGGAGGCATTTGGGGGCTAATTGGAGGCATATGGGGGCTAATTGGAGGCATATGGGGGCTAATTATGCATAATGGGGGCTAATTAGAGGCACAATAGGTGCTAATTAGACTATTAGAGGCATATGGGGGCTAATGAGGCATATGGGGGCTAATGAGGCATATGGGCGCTAATTAGGCATATGGGGGCTAATAAGAGGCATAATGGCTTATAATGGGGGCTAATGAGGCATAATGGGGGCTAATAAGAGGAATAATGGGGTCTAATGAGGCATATGGGCTGATATGGGGGCTGATATGGGGGTGATAAGAGGCATAATGGGGGCTAATAAAAGGAATAATGGGGGCTAATGAGGCATAAGAGCTTATAATGGGGGCTAATGAGGCATAAGGGCTGATATGAGAGGCATAATGAGGGCTAATGAGAGGCATAATGTGTCATCAACAGATGCCCCCATAACAGTGTGTCTTCCACAGATCCACCATAACAGTGCGCCTGCGGAAACAAGCAGAGGACGGCACAGGAGACGACTGAATAGCTTCTTTTGTAAGTAAATTGATTTATTATAAATGTATCCCTGCATACCACAATACTCTTGTATTTTGTAATCTTATTTATATACACTTATTTTGTTTTTGCCCCCCCATTTTTGACTGTGGTATCTTTGTGCCCCCCTATATATTGTTCCTAGAGTCGCCACTGCTGTAGGGCGAACCGGACCAGTTTGCGGTCAAAACATAAAGTGAGCGATCAACATGGATTATTAGGGAAGCAGGTATGTATGCGATACGGGCCAGATCAGCCCAGATGCACGACCAACCAGGCAATCAGCCCAGCAGGACTGAAAACAGTCATCGGGCCCCCAAAGCCATGGGGCTGAAGCTGTCATCGGGCCCCCGAAGCCATGGGGCCGTGTTTTTTTTTTTTTTTCAAGAAATTATAACTATAATAAGTGACCTGAATAAGGTGCAGGTTAAATTAAACCATGAGCCTGACCGATGTGGCAGGCGATACCTAAGATAAACTACGTGGCCTGAATAACATGCAAGGCGAAATATCGTTAGAAACGAGACCTGACCAACGTGGAAGGTGACCCCCAACATGAATTCAACTGCATGACCTGAAAAGACGAAGGGAAACGTGACAGAAAATGGAGATAATAACGGACATTAACTAAAATGAAACCTAAATAACATAAGCTGGCAAGCAGGTAAAGATGTCAGTCATTCAAAACGAAAAGCATAGCTGCACAGGTGGACAGACAACCATTGGTCGGACCCCTGAAGCCATGAGGCCGAAGCAACCACCAGGGGCCCATATGGCCGGGCAGCTGCCGGGATGCGAACCTTAAGAATTAAGGATGGCTGGGGAAAAGATTGGGGCTTAACCCGACGGGTTTAGTAATCAACCGGGACTCGATAACTCAGAAAGACAAAAGACATGGGGTAAGCTTCTTAATGAAATGAGGCTGAAATGAACCGCAAGTACTAATCTGTAAAATATAAATGAACAAAAGAAAACTTCTGAAAGGTGTGCCATGGAAAATAGTATCAGATGGCCGTATGACCTACCAATGTCGATGACAATTGTGAAATCCTCTAAGCCAAGAGCCACTCCAGCGAGGCTCTTATGGCGGGAGCCATGCGTGCGAGTCTCTTATGGCGGAAAAAAGTATCAGATGACCGTGCGAACTACGAATGACGATGCCAGTCGTGAGGTCCTATAAGCGAACAGTCACTCATGCAAGTCTTTTATGGGAGGAGCCATGCGTGCGAGTCTCTTATGGCAGGAGCCATGCGTGCGAGACTCTTATGGTGAAAAAATGTATCACATGGCCGGGCGAACTACAAGTTCGCAGCACGAGAATGCCTTGGGGACTCGCATAACCATGCCCCCCTCCAACAGCAAACCTGGGACACTAACCAGCCTACAACCATGTCGTACCCCTAACAAACAAAACATGAAAAAAGGTCATGGGGCCCCCGGAGCCATGAGGCCGGATCAGTCATAGGGGCCCCCGAAGCCAGAGGGATGACGTTGCGGTGACGATAAGTAATTAAAACGTAAGCCGGACCTGATGGGATATGCAGCGACTTGAATGATTGGATTGGCTAGAAGGTGGCCTAAGGAACATAACTGCCAACAGGCGTTGAAAATATAGACATTAGTAATCCGAAGCACGTGCATACATAAAACACTAATCACCGCGAACCATGAAATTGAAACAGAGATGGGAGAAAAACAAGAGCCTGAGGCATTGCAAGTTCGCTAAGAGAAGTCTCTTATCGTGACAAACAAATGAACAGCTTGTGAAAACATAGCAGGAAACATAGCAGGAAACTTACTCCTATCCGGCCAAAAATCCTGAATACTTTGACTGAACGCCGGATGCGGCCTTTTTCCATTGACTTGCATTAACGCCGGATCTGGCGCTGTGTGTTCAGTCAAACCGGATCCGGCTTTTGCATGTTAAACCCGAAAAATCTCAAAAAAAGTTAAAGTCCATAAATGGCGGATCCGTTTTTTCCAATGCATTTTTTCATTGTGATCAAAATCCTGATCAGGATTCAAATGTAATCCGTTTTCACACGTTTTTCCGGATCCGGCGGGCAGTTCAGGTGTCGGAATTGAACGCCGGATTAAAACAACGCTAGTGTGAAAGTAGCCTTACAGTTGCTAAATAAATAACACCACAAGATTACCAAAATTCCCACCATTCCTTAAGTAACCATTACACCATAATAAGACTAAATACAGTGATCATATAGTGGTTAGATACCACACAACACACTGCAGAGTGGACAAATTAATATAATACTGATGCAGAATAGACAATTAAAGGGGTTGTCTCCATTTTCCCATATCACCATTTTCACTCAGACAGCCCCCTGATATGAGCATCTCTCTCTATCTGAATTGAAAGAGCCCACAGATCCCTCAGCACAGGCCCAGAACCATCTGACCCTCCCCACATGTTATACAGTTGCAAGAAAAAGTATGTGAACCCTTTGGAATGATATGGATTTCTGCACAAATTGGTCATAAAATGGGATCTAATCTTCATCTAAGTCACAACAATAGACAATCACAGTCTGCTTAAACTAATAACACATAAAGAAATAAATGTTACCATGTTTTATTGAACACACCATTTAAACATTCACAGTGCAGTTGGAAAAAGTATGTGAACCCCTAGACTAATGACATCTCCAAGAGCTAATTGGAGTGAGGTGTCAGCCAACTGGAGTCCAATCAATGAGATGAGATTGGAGGTGTTGGTTACAGCTGCCCTGCTCTATAAAAAACACACACCAGTTCTGGGTTTGCTTTTCACAAGAAGCATTGCCTGATGTGAATGATGCCTCGCACAAAAGAGCTCTCAGAAGACCTACAATTAAGAATTGTTGACTTGCATAAAGCTGGAAAGGGTTATAAAAGTATCTCTAAAAGCCTTGCTGTTCATCAGTCCACGGTAAGACAAATTGTCTATAAATGGAGAAAGTTCAGCACTGCTGCTGCTCCCCCTAGGAGTGGCCATCCTGTAAAGATGACTGCAAGAGCACAACGCAGACTGCTCAATGAGGTGAAGAAGAATCCTAGAGTGTCAGCTAAAGACTTACAAAAGTCTCTGGCATATGCTAACATCCCTGTTAGCGAATCTACGATACGTAAAACACTAAACAAGAATGGATTTCATGGAAGGATACCACAGAGGAAGCCACTGCTGTACAAAAAAAACATTGCTGCACGTTTACAGTTTGCACAAGAGCACCTGGATGTTCCACAGCAGTACTGGGAAAATATTCTGTGGACAGATGAAACCAAAGTTGAGTTGTTTGGAAGAAACACACAACACTATGTGTGGAGAAAAAGAGGCACAGCACACCAACATCAAAACCTTATCCCAACTGTGAAGTATGGTGGTGGGGGTATCATGGTTTGGGGCTGCTTTGCTGCGTCAGGGCCTGGACGGATTGCTATCATCGAAGGAAAAATGAATTGCCGAGTTTAAAGACATTTTGCAGGAGAACTTAAGGCCATCTGTCCACCAGCTGAAGCTCAACAGAAGATGGGTGTTGCAACAGGACAACGACCCAAAGCATAGAAGTAAATCAACAACAGAATGGCTTAAACAGAAGAAAATACACCTTCTGGAGTGGCCCAGTCAGAGTCCTGACCTCAACCCGATTGAGATGCTATTGCATGACCTCAAGAAACCGATTCACAACAGACATCCCAAGAATATTGCTGAACTGAAACAGTTCTGTAAAGAGGAATGGTTAAGAATTACTCCTGACCGTTGTGCACGTCTGATCTGCAACTACAAGAAACGTTTGGTTGAAGTTATTGCTGCCAAAGGAGGTTCAACCAGTTATTAAATCCAAGGGTTCACATACTTTTTCCACCTGCACTGTGAATGTTTACATGATGTGTTCAATACAAACATGGTAACATTTAATTCTTTGTGTGTTATTAGTTAAAGCAGACTGTGATTGTCTATTGTTGTGACTTAGATGAAGATCAGATCACATTTTGTGACCAATTTGTGCAGAAATCCATATCATTCCAAAGGGTTCACATACTTTTTCTTGCAACTGTATGTCGATTCCTCTTTTTTAAAGTAAAGGAGAACATTCTGTGGAAGCCGGAGAACCTTTACTATGAAGAGCACCAAATGACTACTTTTCAGGATCTGGCATCCTTTACTTTAAATAAGCGAAGGCTACTTAAAGGGCTTCTGTCACCCCACTAAACAGTTTTATTTATTTTTTGGTTACTTATAATGCTTATAATGCGATTTATGCATACATACTGTAATTAATCATTTCCGTTCAGCAGATTCTGTTAAAAACGTACTTTTAAAATATGCAAATTACCTTGCTACCAGCAAGTAGGGCGGCTACTTGCTGGTAGCAGCCGCATCCTCCTATCCTAAAGACGCCCCCTCCGCATGCTGATTGACAGGGCCAGTGGACGGGATCTTTCTCTGCTGGCCCTGTTTGCATTCAAAATCTGGCGCCTGCGCCATACCTGTCTTCAGTCGGCGCAGGTGCACTGAGAGGAGGACGCTCGGTCGCTCCTTCCTCAATGCGCCTGCGCCGGGTGTAGATGTGACGTCATCCGCGCAGGCGCATTGAGAATGGATCGACCAAGCGAGCCTCCGCCTCTCAGTGCGCCTGCGCCGACTGAAGACCGGTACGGCGCAGGCGCCAGATTTTGAATGCAAACAGGGCCATCAGAGAAAGATCCCGTCCGCTGGCCCTGTCAATCAGCATGCGGAGGGGGCGTCTTTAGGATAGGAGGATGCGGCTGCTACCAGCAAGTAGCCGCCCTACTTGCTGGTAGCAAGGTAATTTGCATATTTTAAAAGTAAGTTTTTAACAGAATCTGCTGAACGAAAATGATTAATTACAGTATGTATGCATAAATCGCATTATAGGCATTATAAGTAACCAAAAAATAAAAAAAAACTGTTTAGTGGGGTGACAGAAGCCCTTTAAAACCACTCAAGGTTTATCTACATCTTCGAAAGGCAACAGAAATGTCATACATTCTCATGAAGACCCGGGAGTCCTGCTTGAAGCTTTGGACCTACAACGTCTTCAGATTCCATTGTGGTCGCCTATGCAGGATCCTTTGTACTCTTCTTGTGCTCCCTCCACCAATTACATAGAAAACAGTCTGCTCAGAGATGAACAATAAGCGAAAAAAGTAGTCTGGGAAGCTAACTCTGAATAGGCTCTTGCTAGACAATACCTAAAGTGATGTGATTAATCATATGATGGCTGGTATCTTTCTTTCTTATTGCTTCTATGTTTTCTAATGTCTCCAGGCATGTACATTATTGCTATGCCCACAAATGGTCTTGAACCGTTTTGCAAATCAGCTTACGGTGCTGTGCTGATGTTGCACCTTCATGATATAAATTTCTCTCACCCATTTTGCCCTGGGATAATTGAAAATTCGATGCTCAACAAGTCTCTTCGTCTTGAGGTGTCTGGTTTCCTTACATAAGCCTACTCTCCTCACTTATTATTGTTGGCTAACTATTATTCGTTTGGTCTGTTACTACATTTTGTTATTCCAAGGTATTTGTTATATGGTCTATCTCAGGGGTAGGCAACCTCCGGCACTCCAGCTGTTGTGAAACTACAACTCCCAGCATGCATACTTGCTCTTCTCTTCTCAGAACTCCCATATAAATGAATGGAGCATGCTGGGAATTGTAGTTTCACAACAGATGGAGTGCCGAAGGTTGCTGATCTCTGGTCTATCTCATACCTGTCCATTGTGTTCAGAATACGTAGGTAATGTGATCACCTTTCTCAATACATCTCATATGTATACATTATGGTACTGAAAATTATGTCTATTAATGTTAAGGGTCTTAACTCCCCCTTTAAAAGAGCAACATTATGGAAAGATGCCCTCAAGGCAAGGTGCAATATTATTTTGGTACAGGAATTTACTAGAAAACAATACACACAGATATTCCCATAGAGCATTCCCTTATTTGTTTCACTCTTCGGCATCAAAAAACAATTCAGTGTCATTCGATTACATGTTATATCTCTGTTCCTTCAAATAGAAATGTTATTCTGCTATTGCGAGTGTTTCCAACTCACGTCAATTTTTTTCTCAACTGCTTTTTAAAGAAATGGTCCAACATTGCTCTTAGTTCATTAATAGTTGATGGAGACATAAATATTCTGGTCAATGTCCATTGTAGGGATTTGTTCTGGTAGGCAGGGTAAGCGGACGCAGTACAGAGGCAAGAACACGGTAGTAAAGAAAAAGTTCAGTGTTTATTCACACAAAAGGAAAAAAAATAAAACAAACACTGCAGAGTCCTGGTGTTAATTCACACAGCACAAAGTCCACAGAACAAAGATGTCACCTGCAGGGCCGGATTAACGTAGGGGCTGATGGAGCTGCAGCTCCAGGCCCCTACCATAAAATAGGCCCATCCCCAGCCAAAAGGCCGTCGGGAGGGTTAAAAGTCCTCTGTTGTACACAGCGTCACATAGCACAGAGACAATAGCAGAGACGCTCACCTCACGCTGGCAGCAGGGAGCCTGAGGGAGGGACTCGGGAGGAGCGTAATATGATCCTAGAGTGGAAGCTGCTTCTGCCAGCCCCTCCCCTCCCCGCCCACCAACCAATCAGAGCTGAGGCAAGGCAAGCACTAGCAGGTCTGAGTAGTACAGGGAGTCTTCACAGGTCCTGTAAGGGAACTGCACAGTGTAAAGTGTAGTTCCCAGGTTAGAACAGTGCATCTGCCAGGACCTGTGATGACATCATCTTCAGCATCACAGGTCCTGCAGAATCTAGCAAAGGAACAGCACCAAAAATGGTGTAGTTCCTAGGTTTGAAAGGTACATCTGCCAGGACCTGTGATGACATCATCACAGGTCCTTCAACCCCTAACAGCAAGTATTAGAAGTTCACAATCAGCTCTGCATTGATCCATACAGACTGGAATGGAGAGGTAAGAGGAGGTCCTCCACTTTTCATCATTTACCCCCCCTCCATGCCCTGTTTTTACTCATTGCTCACTCATGTATAATACTTCAGACAGGTACAGTGACCACAACCTCATGTACTTCACACACACAGTGACTATAATGCATAACTGACCACATATTTCTATAAACACTGCATCTACAGTATTATACCTTGTATGCCTCACATCTATATATATATATATATATATATATACACACACATTGCATATATTAAACAGTATTATAGATGCAATATGTACAGATATATAATATATACAGCAGTGTACTGATATGTGAGGTACAAGGTATAATATATGCAGTGTGTATAGATATATTGTATATACAGCAGTGTACTGATATGTTAGGTACGAGGTATAATAGATGGTGTGTACAGGTATATTGTATATACAGTATTGGATTGATATGTGAGGTACGAGCTGTAATTTATACCTCATATATCAATACACTGCTGTATATACTATATACCTGAACACACTGCATATATTATACCACGTTCCTCACATATCAGTACACTGCTGTATACACTATACATCTGTACACACTGTATCTATTATGCCTCTTTTGTCTGCCAGGCCTGTTTTGTAATCCCAATCCGGCCCTGATGGCATAAATTATAAAACAGCAGCGAACATAGTTCATGGAACAAAGAGAGAGGCCTGGAATGGGTAGTGGGAGGGGCTATAAAAGGGGAATGGGGGCCCAATTTAGATTCTTGCTATGGGGCCCAGTGATTTCTATGTACGCCTTTGACAGGAGCAGAGAGATAAGAGAAGTGACAGATGACACAGAGTTTAGATTACAGGTTGAATTAACCCTTTAGGATCAAATTGGCTTCTCAGGAGATATATATGTTAAAGGCATCTCATTCAGTAGCTTTATAACTAGGGGGGGGTTCACATCTCCTTTATGGATTCCGTTAAGTGGGGACTGTGGGGACTGTTTTATTATCAGCCAGTGACTGTGTTACTGTAATACTGTTATCAGCACATAGTTTTCCCTGTGCATTCACATTTCACTTCACTTGGTTGGTTGTACTACTGTCAGTGTCAGACTGTTGTCACTGTGGGTAACAATGCACAACAGACAACAATGCACACCACAGTGACAGCTCCTGAGTCCTCCTGTCCGGCGTCAGCCTCAGCTTCCTTTCACTATCACTATAATCAATCACTCTTCCTGATCCTGACTCACTCATTAGAGAGCTGAAGAGCCGACTGAGTCAGCAGCAGCAAGTGAATCGAATGGATAGCATCTGCGCATGCGCGCCGGCACCTAGAGTCTTCAGTTCACTTGCGAGTCAGCTCAGCAGTCAGTGACTCACCAAGTGAACCGAAGATCCGATTCATGAATCGGTTCATTTGAATGAGCTGATTCAAATGAACCAATTCATCTGAAAGATCCGAACTTCCCATCACTACTGAGGTCATATCCGGCGGGCCGCGGCATTACAGGAACAGCACCAGCTGCTCTGACGTCCTGCCACCGGATATACGTCACAGGATATCTGGCGGCAGGACGTCAGAGCAGCTGGTGCGGTTCCTGTAATGCCGGCCCGCCGGATATGACCTCAGTGCGCCCGCGGTTATCCCTCCTGCACGCTGCGCTGTGTACAACCTGCTCAGCAGTTTCGACCAGCACACGGCCCACAGCGCTCAGCCACACCAGCCCGTGAGACAGCAGGAGCTTCTGGAGCAGGTATCAGATAAACTCATCCAGTTGGAAGGGAGGGCAATCATAGTGCTGTTCTGATTTATGGACACAGCTCTCAGCATGCTTAGCCAGCCTTCTATCTGGCTGTTTCTGAGCCTGTGGACTGTGACTCTCAAGAAGCACAGCCAGATAGAAGGCTGGCTAAGCATGCTGAGAGCTGTGTCCATAAATCAGAACAGCACTATGAGAATTACTGACTGGCTAAGCATGCTGAGAGCTCAGTCTCTATAACATAACACATTAAAGAAATTACTGTTTCTAGCTGCTAGTCCACAGCAGCTAGAAACAGTAATTTCTTTAAAGGGATTCTGTCACCAGGGTTGACCCCTGTCAGCTAAAAATATGCTGATGTTCAGGGCGTCTTCACGATTCCTAATGTGGGCTTATAAATGTCATCTGTGGGCTTATTTAGCTAAAAAACAGCTATTACTAACCTGTCAGTCAAACAAATAAGGTGCCCAAGGGGATGTTAATGGGTGCAAGATGCCCGCCGCACCCACCGCCGTTCGTGCCCAGCGCCGCCTTTCTGGACTTCTGCGCCGCCTCCTAATCCTCTGTGCCGCCTCTCGCTCTCCCTCCCTCCCCCCTCCTTGTGCCGCCTCACGCTCTCCCTCCCTCCCCCCTCCTTCTGCCGTAAGATCTCGCGCTTGCGCACAGGGCTCTGCCTGATGCGCCCGTGCAGACTTCTCCATTTGGCTTCTTACAGCGAAGTGCGCATGCGCCGGCACTTTGCTCAACCCCTGTATGCGCAAGATCTTACAGCAGGAGGAGGGGGGAGGGAGGGAGAGCGAGAGGCGGCACAGAGGATTAGGAGGCGGCGCAGAAGTCCGGAAAGGCAGCGCTGGGCACGAACGGCGGCGGGTGCGGCCGACACCTTGCATCCATTAACATCCCCTTGGGCACCTTATTTGTTTGACTGACAGGTTAGTAAAAGCTGTTTTTTAGCTAAATAAGCCCACAGATGACATTTATAAGCCCACATTAGGAATCGCGAAGACGCCCTGAACATCAGCATATGTTTAGCTGACAGGGGTGAAACCTGGTGACAGAATCCCTTTAATGTGTTATGTTATTTAGATGCAGCTCTCAGCATGCTTAGCCAGCCTTCTATCTGACCGGCTAAGCATGCTGAGTGCTGTGTCCATAAATCATAACACAGCTCTATAAAAATTACAGTTTCTAGCTGCTGTTGTCCACAGTCCACAGCAGCTAGAAAACAGTAATCTTCATAGTCATGTTAAATGATCACTATAGTGTCAGGAAACAAAGCGGTTTTCCTGACACTATAGTGCCCTGAGGGTGCCCCGACCCTCAGCGTCCCCCTCCCGTGGTCCCCCTCCATGTTGCCAAGATAGACGCCAAATGAAGGGGTAGTTGCAGGAACAAAATGCTTTAATGGTATCGATAAAATATATATGTAATTAAGACACTGAGTGCAGTTCCATAAAAAGGCCCAGCAAAATCCTCAGCACCAGGCCCATGATGCTCTTAATCCGGCCCTGGTCACCTGGCAGGCTGATTTATCCACGGCAGTCCACAGCCATCCACAGCAGGATTTAGGGCGCCTGATTCCCAGCCTGTGGTTCTCCAGCACAGTACCAACCGTTTAGGTCCCAAAGCAGAGCCTGACAGAGCTCTACTGTCAGATGGAGGATCAATTCCACCCAGCTGAGACTGTTGTCGGGGTTTTTATAGCCCAGCCCAAAACCCGGCCTGGAAACATGGGAAACAGCCACCCATCCTGCTCTTTGGCTGCTCCCAATGAGAACCGGCCCGGATCGGCTTTACAGCCATACTAAGTAAAACAACAGTGTCAGCCAGCACTAGCTGCTGCTGATACACAAAATTACCGGTTCTTATCTCATCGAGGAATCTCGGCGACACGTACCTTCCGTTAATGACAGACCCTTGCCCCCTCCTACATACCTCCCCCCTTTGTTCAACCCTGAGGGGGGTGAACACTTGCCAGACAGTGTACCCGGGACAGGGCATCTGCATTTCCCTGGAACCTGCCTGCCCTATGTTCCACGGAGAATTTAAAGTTCTGTAGAGACAAGAACCACCTGGTGACCAGAGCATTCCTCTCCTTGGCCTGGCTCATCCACTTGAGAGGGGAGTGGTCGGTCACCAGACAGAACTTTCTCCCCAACAGATAATAGCAGAGAGACTCGAGTGCCCACTTGATGGCCAGGCACTCTCTCTCCACTATACTGTACCGGGTCTCGGCTGGGGTAAGTTTGCGGCTTAGGAAAACAACGGGATGTTCCTCCCCATTGATTTCCTGAGAGAGTACATCTCTGAGGCCTACTTCAGAGGCATCGGTCTGTACCCCAAACTCTCTCATGAAGTCGGGCGTCACCAAAACCGGGGACCCACACAGGGCCGACTTCAAAGCGGAGAAAGCCTCTTCTGCCTGTTCATTCCAGCGGACTATCACAGACTTCCGACCCTTCAAGAGCCCTGTCAACGGAGCCGCTAAAGTGGCAAAATGGGGAACAAACCGCATATAATAGCCACCATTCCCAGGAACGACTTTACTTGTCTAGAAGTGACAGGTCGGGGCCAATTCCATATTTTTTTTAACTTGGGGTTTGATCACTCCACGCCCAATGACATACCCAAGGTATTTAGTCTCCTCTAACCCTATCGCACATTTCTTTGGGTTAGCTGTTAGTCCCGCCTCTCGTAGGGAGTCCACTATGGCCTGTACTTTGAGCAGGTGACTTTCCCAGTCGGTACTGTGAATGATAATATCGTCCAGGTAGGCCGAGACGTACCGCCGATGTGGACGAAGTACAATATCCATTAGATGTTGAAAAGTGGCAGGGGTGCCATGCAGGCCTGTAATGACCGGCGACACGCACAGGGAGGGAAAAGGGAAAGCCCTGCCCAAGGGAGAGGGAAAGGTGGTGACCCCTGACTCACCTTGCAGCTGGCACCTGACTGCCCTGACGTCCCTAGACGGGTTCCTCACCCGTGCGGCGATCACGTGCCTAAACCCTGGCTTTCCCTAAAATGAGCCCTAGATAGTGAACGGGCCGGTGGGATCGCTAGTCCGCACCACTGACACTAAGAGGGAAACACCAGGGAGAGGACAGACAATACAGACAAACACATACACCCAGGTGGGCGACCACAGCAAACCACAAAGGTCCAACAGGGATCCGGAGGCTAGCGTTCTGGACCAACAACCAGAGAACGCAGCAACACAGCTCCAGAGGGTCAGAATAGATGTCCAGGCAGGAAGCTCTATATCTGGCAACCAGAGAAGTGTGAGAGGGGAATATAAGGAGGTTGGGAGTGCTGGACAAGGAACAGCTGAGGAGAAGGAGCTACGGATCCCTGAGTGAGCCAAAAGGGTTTGCAAAGCAAACCCAGAAAGCTACCATAAGGAAACAGCCCTATCTTACATAGAGCGCGCAGCCAACCGCTGCGACTTCCTGACCCCGGGTATAACGGAGTCAGGCGTGGTTCTATATACCGTCGTGACAGTACCCCCCTCTCTACGAGGGGCCTCCGGACATTCAGGACCAGGTCTCTCAGGATGAGAGGCATGAAAAACCCGAACTAGCCTGTCGGCGTTTACCTCAGACGCAGGAACCCACATTCTTTCCTCGGGACCGTAACCTCTCTAATGCACCAGATATTAAAGAGAGCAGCGGACCCGACGAGAATTAACAATTTTGGATATCTGAAATTCTAGATTACCATCCACAACAACAGGAGGGGGTGGCAGCGGTGACGGTTCTAGAGGTGGAACATATTTCTTGAGTAACGACTTATGAAAGACATTATGGATTTTAAAAGTCTGAGGTAACTCCAGGCGAAAAGCCACGGGGTTGACGATGGCTACAATTTTGTAAGGACCAATAAACCTAGGACCCAGTTTCCAAGAGGGAACCTTCAATTTAATATTCCTAGTAGACAACCACACATAGTCATTCACTCCTAGGTCCGGACCTGGCAACCGTCTCTTATCAGCCATGCATTTGTATTTACCTCCCATATTTTTCAAGTTAGCTTGCACCTTCTGCCATACCGATGAAAGAGATGACGAAAACCGTTCCTCTTCGGGAACCCCAGAACACCCCCCCTCTTTGAAGGTACAGAATTGGGGATGAAAACCATATGCACCAAGAAATGGTGACTTGCCAGTGGATTCCTGATGACGATTATTTATGGCAAACTCAGCTAACGGTAAATATGATGACCACAACTCTTGGTTTTCAGACACAAAACATCTTAGATATGTCTCCAGGTTTTGGTTGGTACGCTCAGTCTGTCCATTCGACTGAGGATGGAAAGCTGAGGAAAAGGACAAGTGTACCCCCAAACGGGAACAAAAAGCTTTCCAAAATTTAGAAATAAACTGGGTACCCCGATCCGAAACAACATCGGAGGGGACCCCGTGAAGCTTCCCGATTTCACTGACGAATACCTGAGCAAGAGTCTTAGCATTAGGTAGTGCGGGTAACGCAATGAAGTGTACCATTTTGCTAAACCTGTCCACTACTACCAAAATAACTGTTTTACCCGCAGACAAAGGTAAGTCAGTGATAAAATCCATTGACAGATGTGTCCATGGTCTATTGGGAATGACGAGTGGTAATAGAGACCCTGCAGGACGTGTATGTGAAACTTTTGCGCGCGCACAGGTAGAACAAGAAGACACAAAATCCAATACATCCTGACGCAAACCTTGGCCACCAAAAACGACGAGAAAATAGCTCCAAGGTTGCTTTACTACCCGGGTGCCCAGCAAGTGCCGAATTATGATGTTCTTTTAATAATTCGAAACGCAGGTTCAACGGTACAAACAATTTCTCTGAGGGGCAAGAGACCGGGGCGTCCCCCTGGGCCTCTAACACCTTCCCCTCCAGAACAGAGTGTACCACAGAAACAACCACTCCTCTTTGAAGAATGGGCACCGGATCACTCACATTACCCCCTCCAGGGAAACAACGAGATAGTGCATCAGCCTTGGTATTCTTTGCCCCAGGACGATAGGTAATCACAAAGTTAAACCTGGTAAAAAATAGCGACCACCTAGCTTGTCTAGGGGTGAGACGCTTAGCTGATTCGAGGTACAGAAGATTTTTGTGGTCCGTAATCACAGTGACGGGGTGGACTGCCCCCTCTAAAAAGTGACGCCATTCTTCAAACGCTAGTTGAATAGCTAATAGTTCCCTATTGCCAATATCGTAGTTCTTTTCTGCTGCAGATAGTTTTTTAGAAAAGAAAGCACAAGGACTCCATTTGCCAGGAGACGGATCCTGAGACAGCACCGCCCCCACTCCCACCTCTGACGCATCAACTTCAACAATAAAAGGCTGAGAGACATCAGGTTGGACTAGTACAGGTGCTGAGGTAAACCTCTCTTTTAGAGAGGAAAAAGCAACTTTAGCGGCGTCAGACCATTTAGAAAAATCAGTCCCCTTCTTAGTCATGTCAGTAAGGGGTTTTACAATAAGTGAATCATTTTTTATGAATTTCCTATAGAAATTTGCGAAGCCCAAGAACCGTTGCAGTGCTTTGAGGTTCTCAGGAAGATCCCAATCTAAAATTGCCTGGACCTTCCTAGGATCCATACAGAAACCTGAAGCAGATAAAAAATAACCTAGGAATTGTATCTCCTGAACGGCGAAGACACATTTTTCAATTTTAGCATATAATTTATTCGTCCGTAGGACCTGCAGTACTTGTCTGACATGCACCTCATGTGTTCTCAGATCAGACGAATAAATTAAAATATCATCTAGGTATATTACCACAAACCTGCCGATTAGATGACTAAAAATGTCATTAACGAAATGTTGAAAGACGGCAGGAGCATTGGTCAGACCGAAAGGCATAACAAGATTTTCATAATGCCCCTCAGGGGTGTTAAAAGCTGTCTTCCACTCATCCCCCTCCTTAATACGAATCAGATTGTAGGCCCCCCTAAGATCAAGTTTGGAGAACCACCTAGCACCTGCAATCTGGTTAAACAGGTCAGGAATGAGAGGAAGAGGGTATGGGTCTCGGATGGTTAGTCGATTTAATTCGCGAAAATCTAGGCAAGGACGCAGGCCCCCATCTTTCTTTTTAACGAAGAAAAACCCTGCAGCCACGGGTGAAGAAGAGGGTCTGATGTGTCCCTTAGCCAAGCTCTCGGAGATATAATCTTTCATGGCTTGTCTCTCTGGACCTGAAAGATTATATAACCTGGTCTTGGGTAATTTTGCGCCGGGAATAAGGTTAACCGGGCAATCATAAGGACGATGAGGTGGTAACTTCTGACAACCCTTTTCAGAAAAAACTTCCTCAAAATCCGAAATAAATGTAGGTAGGGTAGTTATGGAGGCGACTAAGCAATTGCTATTTAAGCAATTTTCTCTGCACTGCTCACTCCACTCCACTCCAATATCTCCCTGGCCTGCCAATCCACCACTGGATTGTGCGCTACCAACCAGGGAAGACCCAGCACTACCGGAGTGGGAAGCCGCTCCAGAACATAACATGAAAGCATCTCGTTATGGTGGTCCCCTACCCGAAGGTGTAAATTATGAACAATGTGGGTGAGTTTTCTCTGAGACAGAGGAGCAGAATCAATAGCGAATATGGGAATAGGTCTCTGTAACGTACAGAGAGACAAACCCATAGTGCGGGCAAAATGGGCATCTATCAAATTTACCCCTGCTCCACTGTCTAGAAAGAAAGAAATAGTCTCCGTCTTATCACCAAAAACAATAACCGCTGGTAACACAAATTGCGATGTACGTATGGAGGAAACGTATACCCCCCGGCTGACATCCTCCACACAGCCTGGGGTTAGTAGTTTTCCGACGGTCTTTTGTTTCTGAGGAAAGAAGGACAGACATTAATGAAATGACCCCTCTCCCCACAAAAAAAACAGACCCCACGCATACGGCGAGCCTCAGGAGGACGGACCTGACGAGTAGTTCCTCCTAGCTGCATAGGCTCGTCTAAGTCCGTACAGACTAACTGCTGCTTGGGAGGGGTTACCAATGGCACCGGTTTTTTCAACCTGTCCCTAAGGCGTCTATCTATTCGGATAGAAAGGGACATAACCGAATCAAGGGAAAAGGGGGTCTCATATAATGCAAGCGCATCCTTAACCCTTTCGGATAACCCAGAGCAGAACTGACTCCTGAGAGCCGGGTCGTTCCATTGGGTATCCGTAGCCCACCTACGGAAGTCAGAGCAATACTCCTCTACCGGCCGCTCTCCTTGTAGGGGTCTCCGTAATCTTGATTCAGCCAGTGTGACTCGGTCAGGGTCGTCATATATGAGACCCAAGGCCCCGAAAAACACATCCATTGACCGAAGAGCCTGGGAATCAGTAGGTAAAGAGAACGCCCAGGACTGCGGGTCCCCCTGCAGCAGGGAAATAACAACCCCCACCCGCTGTTCTTCATTATCAGAGGAGTAAGGGCGCAGTTTAAAATATAATTTACAGGCCTCACGGAATGTCAAAAACTTGTCCCTTCCCCCAGAAAATCTGTCAGGGAGAGGGACCTCGGGTTCCGCAACAACCTGGTTACCAGTAGCAACCGCTGGGCTTGCGGTCAGTTGTAATTGCTGCTGTTTCTGGAGGACCGACGCCTTCAATCCTGCCACCTCCAAAGACAGGCCATGAAACTGTTTGGACAGAGCAGCAATTTGATCCATACTGGATTCTAAGTAGGTAAAAAATTATTATTATTTTTAATATTTTTTTATTTTTTTACCTACACAAAATAAGGGCCAGATATAATGTAATGACCGGCGACACGCACAGGGAGGGAAAAGGGAAAGCCCTGCTCAAGGGAGAGGGAAAGGTGGTGACCCCTGACTTACCTTGCAGCTGGCACCTGACTGCCCTGACGTCCCTAGACGGGTTCCTCACCCGTGCGGCGATCACGTGCCTAAACCCTGGCTTTCCCTAAAATGAGCCCTAGATAGTGAACGGGCCGGTGGGATCGCTAGTACGCACCACTGACACTAAGAGGGAAACACCAGGGAGAGGACAGACAATACAGACAAACACATACACCCAGGTGGGAGACCACAGCAGACCACAAAGGTCCAACAGGGATCCGGAGGCTAGCGTTCTGGACCAACAACCAGAGAACGCAGCAACACAGCTCCAGAGGGTCAGAATAGATGTCCAGGCAGGAAGCTCTATATCTGGCAACCAGAGAAGTGTGAGAGGTGAATATAAGGAGGTTGGGAGTGCTGGACAAGGAACAGCTGAGGAGAAGGAGCTACGGATCCCTGAGTGAGCCAAAAAGGTTAGCAAAGCAAACCCAGAAAGCTACCATAAGGAAACAGCCCTATCTTACATAGAGCGCGCAGCCAACCGCTGCGACTTCCTGACCCCGGGTATAACGGAGTCAGGCGTGGTTCTAGATACCCTCGTGACAAGGCCAAAAGGTAATACCTTATATTGGTACAGCCCCTCTGGTGTGATGAAGGCAGTTTTCTCTTTGGCAGCCTCCGTCAAGGGTACCTGCCAGTACCCTTTGGTGAGGTCAACTTCTGAAAATCGTTACAAAATCGTAACGTCCCATCTGGCTTGGGAATTAAGACTATAGGACTGGCCCACTCACTTTTAGATTCCTCAATGATGTCTAGCCACAGCATGAGCTGCACTTCCTCTAAGATGGCTTTTGTTGAGCCTCGGGTACCCAGTATGGCTTTAACCGGACTTTTGCCTGAGGCTCAGTGACAATGTCATGTTGGATTGCAGGAGTGCATCCAGGGAGGTCTGAGAACACATCAGTGTTCCGATGTCACAGATGGTGTTGCAGAAAACTGGAAGTTACAAATAAACAACAGACTGACTTGATCCCAAACTAAGGAACAAATGGGTAAGCCCTATAAAAGCCCTAGAGCTCTCCCTTACTGCTCAGCCCATGCAAAGATCTCTATGATAGATAATTGCATGCCCTCGTGCCTCGACTGTATGATACCTGAAAACCCTACAGTAGTGAGGGGACACGACCACCGGCTCCCTGCACTCAATACGGAGGAAGCCAGGGTCACCTAGAATCAAGCCAGCAGAAAAACACAAATAGAGGAAGAGACTTATCTGAGGAATCAGCAGTTGCAGCTTCTAGCAGTGAGCACAATCCAGGAAGTAGTATAAACCACAAAGTGAGGCAGTATAGGAGGGGATATAAAGGGAGGCAATCAGTGTGAATAGATGACAGCTGGGGGAAGGAAAAGAGATGAGAAAGTGAAACCAAAACAAAAGAACTTCATGCAGGAGGTACAGAAGAATGTCTGTCAGAGCTTCTTAGAGCTCTGGCGGTGACATCCGACTAACGAACTCCCTGGTCTCCTGAGCCTGTTTAGAGGAGAGGCTGTCAGCAATTTTTATTGTGGCAACCGCTTCCCTTGCATCAAACAGAGGAGCCGAAACCTCTTCCCCAAGCAATCCCGGCCGCGGGCTGTCTTTCGTACAGGTGTCCCTATCTTTCCAAGGTTTTAGTAAATTAACATGGTACACTTGCTCTGGCTTTTGCCTCCCTGGCTGATGTACCTTACAATTTACCTCTCCAATTTTTTCCTGTACCTCGTAGGGACCCTGCCACCTAGCCAGGAACTTACTGTCCATGGTCGGTACCAGAACCAAAACCCGATCACCCGGGTAAAAGATCCAGACCCGCGCCTGCAGATTATAGATCCGACTCTGGGCTTGCTGAACGGCCTCCCTGACAAGAGGCAAAACGGTCTCTATCCGCTGTTGCATCTTGACAACATATTCCAGGACACTTTTATGCAGACTGGGTTGCTGTTCCCACGCCTCTTTGACTACATCCAACAGACCATGAGGATGTCTGCCATAAAGCAATTCGAAGGGTGAGAACCCAGTAGAAGCCTGGGGCACCTCTCGCACAGCGAACATGAGATAGGGCAGAAGAAGGTCCCAATCTTTCCCATCTTTAGACACCACCCTTTTTAACATGGTTTTTAGAGTTTTATTAAACCTTTTAACCAGACCGTCCGTTTGCGGATGGTATACAGACGTCCGTAACTGTCTGATATGCAGTAACTTACAGAGTTCCCTCATCATCTTGGACATAAAAGGGGTCCCTTGGTCAGTCAGAACCTCTTTAGGTAGCCCCACTCGGAGAACATCTCCATTAGCTCCTTAGCTATAAGTTTCGCTGATGTGTGTCGCAGTGGCACCGCCTCCGGGTACCGAGTGGCGTAATCAAGGACAACCAAGATGTGTTGGTGTCCCCTAGCGGACTTCGGTACTGGGCCTACTAGGTCCATAGCGATTTGCTCAAACGGTACCTCGATGATCAGGAGAGGTACCAAGGGACTGCTGAAAAGTTGCTGGGGGCTAGTTTCCTGGCAGGTCGGGCAAGACTTACAGAACTTGTCCACCTCCTTAGACACACTGGGCCAGTAAAACCGTTGTAGTATCCGGTCCTGTGTTTTCTGAATTCCCAGATGACCCCTGAGAACATGCTGGTGGGCTAACTCTAACACGAGTTTGCGATAAGCCTGGGGCACCACCAACTGTTCAATGGATTCACCTCACAGTTGGTTTACATGATACAACATACCCTGATGAACCACAAAACGGGGGAACACCGTCTCTGCCCCTGGTTGTTGTGGTTCACCTTCTACCATTAATACATTTTCCCAGGCTCAGGATAGGGTTGGATCTCGGTGTTGTGCAGTACCGAAATTACCCCCGGAGACATTGAGGTCTGCCAGCTCAGGACCTGGCGGCAAGTCCTCCAGGTCTCCCACCATTACACTTAGCGGGGTTGTCTCCTCCTCTTCCATCGAAGTGGCGGTCACCCCTACCTCTGGCCCTTCGGACTGAGGTTCCCAGGGTTCTGGTCTCCCCCCTGAGCCGGGCCACTCTACTAGGGTTACACCTGTCTCATGGGTATCAGTCACTCTCGGAACAGGCCACAGTGCCGGGAAGCCTGGGAAGTCTCTCCCTATTATAAGTTCATAGTGTAGACAGGTTGCGACAGCCACCTCGTGGGTCCACCGGCCGGAAACCGTGGACATAGACACCATAGCAGTAGGATAGTCTTTTAAGTCCCCATGTATACACATGACTCCGACTTTACGGCCAGTATACTCATGACTCCGTACCAGGGGAGCCCTTACCAGGGTCACCAGACTCCCTGAGTCCAACAGAGCCTCCGCTGGAGTGTCTCCCACCTCCACCTGGCACAGGTGATTCAGTAACTCCCGAGCACCCACTGCACACAGTTTCCTGGCATACAATGATTGACGGAAGCCATAGTTCGTGTCCATGGGTTCCCCCTGATGTGGACAGTCAGCTTAAACATGGCCAGGCTCCCGACACCGCCAGCAGATTATTGGAGTGGGGTCCACAGGGGTTACATCCCGGGCGGGTTTGGTGGGCACCAGTCACCTGGTCCGGGGTGGAGAGTTACAGGATTTGACTGCCCCCCTCCCAAAAGAACCCCCCTGCAAATTCCGGGTCGCCTCATAGCGCTCCACCAAGTTGACCATCTCAAGCGCATTACCTGTAGAGACCTGGCCAATCCATTGCTGGAGAGGGGGTGGCAGAGCCCTCCAGAACATATCTGCTAATAATCGGTCCTGCATAGCAGTGGGGCTCAGCATGTCAGTCTGTAGCCACTTTTGCAAAAGGTTGAGCAGGTAATAATACTGGGGTCTCACGGGCTCAGCCGGGTTAAACCCCCACTGATGCACCCGCTGGGCCCAGACCAGCACATTCACCCCCAGTCTTGCCAAAATCTCACTCTTTATCTTTGGGTAGTCGGCCGCTTGATCGTCCGGCAAGTCTAAATACACTCGCTGAGACTCTGATGCCAGGAAAGGAGCGACGACCTCAGCCCACTGGTCCTGGGGCAGCCTTTCCCTGGTGGCCACTTTCTCATACATCGCCAGGTAGGTTTCGATGTCACCTGTGGGTGTCATCTTAGGGATCGCTCCACGGACTGCTTTCCGGGCATCGTGGACGCTTGGGGTGCTCCTGCTGTCTGCAAAGCCATCACGTGTTGTAGCAGCAACTGGTTGGTCTCTTGCTGCTGCTTGTTAGCCTCTCGCTGGTGCAGGTTGGTCTCTCGCTGCTGCAAATTAGCATCCATGAGGGCCTTCACAACAGCCTCCATTTTGTCGTGTGACACCGGTTTGAATTTAGCTGGTTTGATAACTGACATATAATCGTGCCCAAAAATGCAAACCAAAAATATTTTGGCGTCCACGCCAGCCTCACTGCGCTTGCCTGCATCCTCCACCAATTGTAGGGATTTGCTTTGGTAGGCAGATGCAAGAACACGGTAGTAAAGCAAAAGTTCAGTGTTTATTCACACAAAAGAAAAAAAATAAAACAAACGCTTTCCAGAGTCCTGGTGTTAATTCACACAGCACAAAGTCCACAGAACAAAGATCACCTGGCAGGCTGATTTATCCACGGCAGTCCACAGCAGGCTTTAGGGCGCCTGATTCCCAGCCTGTGGTTCTCCAGCACAGTACCAAACGTTTAGGTCCTAAAGCAGAGCCTGACAGAGCTCCACTGTCAGATGGAGGATCAATTCCACCCAGCTGAGACTGTTGGCTGGGTTTTTATAGACCAGCCCAAAACCTGGCCTGGAAACGTGGGGAACAGCCACCCACACTGCTCTTTGGCTGCTCCCAATAAGAACCAGCCCGGATCGGCTTCACAGCAGCACTAGCTGCTGCTGACACATGAAATTACCGGTTCTTATCTCACCAAGACCAGGAATCTCGTCGACACGTACCTTCCATCAACGACGGACCCTTGCGCCCTCCTACACCCTATAGACTACCACTGTTTAACTACTGGATACCGACTGGAATTGGGCATGTGCAATGAGCCGGACAACTGGGTCATTGGGGCTGCTATGCAGTGGGTCAGATTTAGGGGTATCTAAGTTCGTGACGCCAGTTGCAGCTTGCGCAGGTACTGTAAAAGGGCCCTTTAAGATGGTATAGCTCATGTACTATGTTAGGAATGCCAGAGGGGGATATTGTCTGTGTATTGTGTCAACGGTGTCTCCTACCTGAGTACGGCTGGACTCCTGTATCCTGGCTCACATGCAACAAATTTGAGTGCTGTAAATAGGAGTAACTGGGGAATGATGGAATTCCACACAGATAATAGGGTCTAACTTGTCTTTACTTGATGTTATTATAGGCAGCTTTAGATCCATACAATATTACAGCAATAGTCTAGGGTCCCAGCAGGTGTTGGCAATATGTGGCAGGAATTATATATATATATTCTGCATCTGAACATACGCCTATAGATCTGGCAGGTATCTGTCTTCTGCTCTGTCTTGGGTTCTGCTTGGTTTGGGCCTGACTAGCTATGGAGGTACTTATCTTCTCCTTGTTTCTGGAATCTGTTACTTACAGGACTGCTCGCAGGGAATGGTGGTTTCGTCCTGGAGATCTAGAAGTTCTGCAATTGCTGCTTTCCTTTGTCATCCAGCTGAGGTAAGGAACTCAGGCTGGGGATGTTGCTTTGGGCCTCAGGTTAGGCCTGAATCCTTTGTTGGGATCCCTGTTTCTGGGAGCTCCTATTCACACACAGCCTACCCCAACAGGAACATTCGACTCCTCCTCAGATGGGGGAAGCTAGGCTGGAATGGTCTATTCCAGTCTAGGTAAACTAACTGGCTTGATTTCACTGCAGACTATCTGCTACATACTGCTGCCACCTGCTGGTGTACATGGAAATTACAGCAAATATATAAAATACTGATAAATACAATCTCAGATTACATAGGATATTAACACATTCACATCTTAACATAATGAAGCTGGGTGACAGAGTTTCGTGACATACTCTGGGATGTTACATACCCGCTTACTTTAAGTGAAGCCGTCCTCGGTGCAAGATAGGCGGTAAAGGAATAAGCTCTGGGTACCCAATAAATACAACGTGCTGCGTGAATTTACATATAAGACATTACATAGACAAAACATATAATGGTTTCCTCGAGGTTCCTGCCCGCTAGCATAAGGTGTCCAACACACAGTTTCCTTATCTTGGTATAACCAGTGAACCTATAACTGCACGAAGCATGCATCGCTGACTGACTTTGTATGTTCTGGATCCTTCAAACATCAAAGAAAGCATGGGGGTGTCTTTACTCCGTAATCCCACCACTATGTAATGCAAAGCCCGCAAATAGAAGGGTGGATTATCCTGTTTTCCCTTCCCTGCATCATAGCCTGAAGAAATTTGGCTTATAGCACGATCACTATGATGTCTATGAGGAAGCTAAGTAGTGGCTCTAAGGTTTGAGGCGCCTTACCTTAGGCAAACACTCAGAAGGGGAGGTATGCGTCGTCTCCGTGTCTTCTGGCAATGTCACAGGAGGAGGGTATTTAATCCCGTGCGCTCCTGGAAATGAGACACCTCCGGATGGGAACAATCCGGAACATTTAACAAGCGGGAAGGAGCAGCCTAGAGCTTCTAACGATTCCCGAAGCAGCAGGGGTACCTGTATAACTAGACCTGTCAGGACTTACCATTTGGTCCTACCCTGGGTACCTATGGGTATACTTCACCGGGTGTAGGCCATTGGTGTACAACGTCCATATGATGACAGTCCGTATAAGGGGGAGAGAACAAGAGCTGTGAAAAGGCACACTTTAGTAAGTTGCTACAATTTTTGTTAAGTGCAATGGTAAGTGCAATCATTTGGAATAGTGCATAATTTCACATTGTGGCTCCTGGAGAGATAATACACACAATGGGCAGGATATCTTGAACATTACATAACATTTGTAAACTGGTTACAATGACATAAGTTATAAAGTGCAAGCTTTTATGTTGCAATAAAACATTTTATAAAATAGTGCAATTTTTTAAGCGCAAGGGATAGGCTCAACAATAACTTGAGTCCGTATTCCTGGAAGTGCTTAAAGTAGAATCCTCTGGAAACTGAATAAAAGTTCCTTTGCAATCCACAGGGCAAAAGAGTCAATTGTAATCCAAAGGGTTAAAATGTTAATAGCAGCAGGCTATCAGGTAACCTGAGAAAGGGGATAAAACATTCAACTTGGAGTTGAGGGGGTTAAGTGCTGATGGGGGGAGTCCTTACTGACATGACCATCTGGATGAGGACAAACCTGGCAACCTGGAACAAAACGGTTAAAACAGCACACAACAATGCCAACAGGTCCTCACCCGTCAGGTTATCAGTCCATGGCGTGGCTCCCAGAACAATGTCATTTGTTGTTTATTCTTCTGTAGTGGGGACACCTTACAGGTAGGTGTCTATCTCCTCGTCACTGCTGGAGCTGCTGAACCTCATGAGAGGAACATCTTGCCTCTGCTGGTGGCTGAGAGTGGTGTTGACGGTAGTATGCCAGCGACCTCTACCTGTAACTGTAGGAATAGGCTGCACTGCCAGCCTGGAAAATGTGGCTGTGGCTTGCTGCAGACCGGGATCCACAGCCGGTGCAGGAAGGGGTAACACTTCTGGCTTCAGTGGCTCAGGGAGTGCTCCTGGCGGGTAGCAAGAGCTGAGGGTCCGCGTCTCTGTACTAGTTGAGAGATCCGGATCTCCATAGGTTGTTCTGGGTACACTTCTTCCCCAGCGATGGACATGGCATTCCACCTTGGTCTTGGATAGGCCATCTTGTTCTCCTCCTTCTCCAGGCAAATAGTAAGTTCTGAGGGTGCAGCCCAAGGGGTGGAGACTTTATCACCTTGGTGCACAATAGAAAGTTCAAGGTGGGCAGGCTTAATTTTTTCCGCTCCTGAGGGGGCGTATTCGCTATCTTCGCGCCTTCCCTGAGGGGGTGTAGTCACATTTTCCCGCTTCTGGGGGGCGTATTTCTCATTTTCGCGCTCCTGGGAGGGCGTTTCTGACTTTCTTTGTCTTTCAGCATGAAGGTGCCGCGCCATCTTGGAACGAATACGCCGAATCTCCACAATGCCGAATTAACTCCTCAAGTGCCGCAGCGCACGTGCAGCGCTTTTCTTTGGCACGGCAATGCAAGTAAGCAATTCACTTTATAAGCGGTTTTGGTGCAATCTTCAGCCCTTTTTTATATACTGTGCAGCATGCGATTTAAGTTCGTTTTTTTGCGTAATTAGCTGCGGTTCTGCTGTTTAGGGATGGACACACAATACAATCCTATGCTGTTCGTGACGCCACTTGATGCAACGAGCCGGACAACTGGGTCATTGGGGCTGCTATGCACTGGTTTAGATTTAGGTGTAACTAAGTTCGTGACGCCAGTTGCAGCTTGCGCAGGTACTGTAAAAGGGCCCTTTAAGATGGTATAGCTCATGTACTATGTTAGGAATGCCAGAGGGGGATATTGTCTGTGTATTGTGTCAACGGTGTCTCCTACCTGAGTACGGCTGGACTCCTGTATCCTGGCTCACATGCAACAAATTTGAGTGCTGTAAATAGGAGTAACTGGAATCTGTTACTTACAGGACTGCTCGCAGGGAATGGTGGTTTCGTCCTGGAGATCTAGAAGTTCTGCAATTGCTGCTTTCCTTTGTCATCCAGCTGAGGTAAGGAACTCAGGCTGGGGATGTTGCTTTGGGCCTCAGGTTAGACCTGAATCCTTTGTTGGGATCCCTGTTTCTGGGAGCTCCTATTCACACACAGCCTACCCCAACAGGGGGGCTGGTGCAAACTGCACACACTCTGCCTAGAACCTTCTGTCCTCCCTCTGAAGTAAGAGTGGGAACATTCCACTCCTCCTCAGATGGGGGAAGCTAGGCTGGAATGGTCTATTCCAGTCTAGGTACACTAATTGGCTTGATTTCACTACAGACTATCTGCTACATACTGCTGCCACCTGCTGGTGTACATGGAAATTACAGCAAATATATAAAATACAGATAAATACAATCTCAGATTACATAGGATATTAACACATTCACATCTTAACATAATGAAGCTGGGTGACAGAGTTTCGTGACATACTCTGGGATGTTACACATGCAAATGACAGGGATTTTACTTAAGGTGGGTTTAGACAAGCCGACGGAGCTGCTGATTGTTGGGAAGGAAACGCTCCTTACCAAAGTCAGCTGCTCGCTCAGTAAAGGAGACTGCTGCATTTACATGCAGTGATCTCCTTCACTGTATGAGGACGAGGAATAGCTATAGCAATCCCTCATCACCATACAGAATCATTGTTTCTGGGCAGCAGATAGAACAATCTGCATCCCAGAAACAATGATTGGTGGTGCCTGCACAAACGACAGGATCACCTGATGAACGAGTGTTTTGCTTGTTTATCGGTTGATTGGAGGCACATTCAGATGGCCAGATTATCGGGAACGAGCGTTCGCTGGAATGGTCATTCCCGATAATCTGAATGATTATTGGTTTGTATAAATTTACCTTTACTCTTCGCTGGCTCATATCTCCCAGTTGATTATTTCTTGATCTCTACAGATCTCATCCAAAAAGTTTTACAGATAGAAATTGGACTCATCACATGGTCCGACCATGTTCCTGTCACTCTGATACTCCAAGAAAATATTCCTAATCCCAGCCCACCTCACGAAGTTAAATACTTTTATTCTTAAAAAATATATACATAAACTACACTAATTCTCTCAGGGAATTCTTTCCACATAATGACACAAGGACAAATAAAGTTCTTAATGGGGTATTCCCATCATGTTAAATCAGCCTGAGCTAAAGTTACAGCAGAATTCACTTCCTGGTTTTCTGCTGCTAAGCTAGAGGCAGCTAGAGTGAAGCTAGAGTGAAGGCCGGCCACACCTCCTTATGACATCACACTGAGAACTCAGTCCTTGCGTGCTAGTTCATGTGAAGAGTATGACTCATCAGTCTGGCAGCCTGCAGTGTCTGTGAGGCCCCTGTCACGGATGGTGTACAGGAAACAAGACAATACAATATAAACAATGACTCACTGGATCCACAACTAAGGAACAAAAGGGAGACCCCTGCATGAGACCTGCCGCTCTCCCTTATTGCTCAGCCTATGCGACCACCCCAAAGGTGGATGGGCGCATATCCACGTACCTCGACTATCTTACACCTGAAGACCCTACAATAGTGAGGGGACCCGACCACCGGCTCCCTACACAGACACGGAGGGAGTCAGGGTCACCTGGATCCAGAAACAGAAAATCATAAATACATAAACAGCACTTATCTTGCAGACGACTGGGGACTGTGGACTGTGGACTGGGAACTAGGAACAGCATGCACACACACTCCAGGAAGTTGTATAAGCCGCACACTACTGCATTCTGGGGAGGAACTTAAAGGGCAGCAATCAGTCCAACTGCATGACAGCTGAGATAGACTAACGAGATGAGGAACTTAACCAAAACAAAGAAACTCAAGGAGGAGGATCTGGAAAGCTCCTGTCAGAGCTTCTCAACTGTCTGGTTGTGACAGTACCCCTCCCTCTACGAGTGGACTCCGGACACTCAGGGCCCACCTTCTCAGGATGGGACCTATGGAAAGCCCTGATGAGACAAGTGGCCTTAATGTCCGTCACTGGGACCCACATCCTCTCCTCAGGACCATAACCCTCCCAATGAACGAGGTACTGGAGGGAACCGCGGACAAGACGAGAATCCACAATCCTAGAGACCTGAAATTCAAGATTTCCATCAACCATAATCAGAGGAGGAGGCAAAGGCGAGGGTACAATAGGTTGAACATAAGGTTTCAATAAGGACTTATGAAAAACATTATGGATCTTCCAAGTCTGAGGAAGATCAAGACGGTAGGCAACAGGATTGATGACAGACAAGATCTTGTAAGGCCCAATAAACCTAGGACCCAACTTCCAGGAGGGAACCTTCAATTTGATATTCTTGGTAGACAACCACACCAGATCACCAACATTCAGGTCCGGACCAGGCACACGTCTCTTATCTGCCACACGCTTATATCTCTCACTCATGCTCTTTAGATTATCCTGAATCTTTTGCCAAATAGATGACAAAGACGAGGAGAATCTGTCCTCATCAGGTAAACCAGAAGACCCCTCTCCCGAGAAAGTCCCAAACTGCGGATGAAACCCATATGCACCAAAAAATGGTGACTTATCAGAGGACTCCTGACGACGGTTATTTAAAGCAAACTCAGCAAGGGACAAAAAAGAACACCAATCCTCCTGATTCTCCGCCACAAAACAGCGCAGATATGTCTCCAGATTCTGATTGACGCGCTCTGTCTGGCCATTCGACTGCGGGTGCAAAGCAGAAGAGAACGACAACCGAACCCCCAAGCGAGAACAGAAAGCCTTCCAGAATCTGGAAACAAACTGCGTGCCCCTATCAGAGACTATGTCTGAAGGAATACCATGCAATTTGACAATGTGGTCAATAAATGCCTGCACCAGCGTCTTAGCATTGGGCAAACCAGGAAAAGGGATGAAATGCACCATTTTGCTAAAACGGTCCACCACCACCAGAATCACAGTCTTTCCCGAGGAACGAGGCAAGTCCGTTATGAAGTCCATGAACAGATGTGTCCAAGGACGGGAAGGAATGGGTAAGGGAAGGAGAGGACCTGATGGCCGTGAATGAGGGACTTTGGCACGAGCGCAAGTCTCGCAAGCTGCCACAAAACCCTCAACCGACTTACGAAGCGCAGGCCACCAGAATCTCCGAGCGATGAGATCCAGTGTGGCTCTTGCCCCCGGGTGCCCAGCAAGGACTCAAAGTGAGAGGCACAAACAACCTCCCAGGAGGACAAAGATCAGGAGCCTCTGACTGGGCTGCCTGCACCTCTGCCTCCAATTTAGGAAAAAGAGCAGAGACCACCACACCTTCAGCCAAAATGGGACCTGGGTCTTCAAAATTCCCACCTCCCGGAAAACAACGTGACAGGGCATCTGCCTTCACATTCTTAACCCCAGGGTGGAACGTGACAACAAAATTAAACCTTGAAAAGAACAAAGACCATCTGGCCTGTCTCGGGTTCAGACGCTTGGCTGACTCCAAGTAGGCCAGATTTTTATGGTCAGTAAACACGGTAATAGGGTGTCTGGCTCCCTCTAGCCAATGGCGCCATTCCTCAAAAGCCAACTTGATGGCCAACAATTCCCTATCTCCCACATCATAATTTCTCTCTGCGGAGGAGAGTTTCTTCGAGAAAAAGGCACATGGTTGCCATTTGGCAGGAGAGGAACCCTGAGACAAGACCGCACCCACCCCTACCTCAGAAGCATCAACCTCAACTATGAAGGGTAACAAAAAATCAGGTTGTACCAGGATGGGAGCGGAAGCAAAACTCTCCTTGATATTAGAAAAGGCCTTACGCGCCTCTACCGACCAGGAAGAAAAATCTACCCCCTTTCTGGTCATATCAGTGAGTGGTTTAACAACAGAGGAATAATTCAAAATAAATTTCCTGTAATTATTGGCAAAGCCCAAAAAACGCATCAGCGCCTTCTGATTCTCAGGAAGCTCCCACTCAAGCACAGCGCGGACCTTCTCGGGGTCCATGCGAAAACCAGAAGCGGAGAGAAGAAACCCCAGAAATTGAATTTCTGGAACCGCAAACACACATTTTTCCAGTTTCGCGTATAATTTATTCTCCCGCAGGATGAGCAAGACCTGACGTAAATGTTCCTTATGAGTCTTGAAATCAGGAGAAAAAATCAAAATGTCATCCAAATACACTAATACAAATTTTCACATTAAATGATAAAAAATGCTGTTCACGAAATGCTGAAAAACGGCTGGGGCATTCTTTAAACCAAAAGGCATAACCAAATTCTCAAAATGGCCCTCAGGGGTATTGAAAGCCGTCTTCCATTCGTCTCCTTCTCTGACCCTGACCAGGTTGTATGCCCCTCTTAGGTCTAATTTGGAAAAGACTTTAGCCCCAACAACCTGGTTAAACAGGTCCGGGATCAGAGGAAGCGGATAAGGGTCACGAATAGTGATACTGTTCAGCTCCCTGAAATCCAGACAAGGTCTTAAAGAACCATCTTTTTTCTTAACAAAGAAAAAAACAGCGGCAACAGGTGACTTCGAGGGTCGTATGTGTCCTTTTCTCAGACTCTCAGAGATATAAGCATGCATAGCGACCCTCTCAGGTTGGGAATGATTGTATAAACGAGATTTAGGCAGCTTGGCGCCAGGGATGAGATTAATAGGGCAATCGTACTCCCTGTGCGGGGGCAAATCCTGAACTCCACTCTCAGAGAAGACATCCGAAAATTCAGAGAGGAAAGGTGGTACAGTCTTAGTAGAAACCTCAGAAACAGATGTCATGAGGCAATTCTCTCTGCAAAAGTCACTCCAACCATTTATTTGCCTCGCTTGCCAATCAATGGTGGGGTTATGTTTAGTGAGCCAGGGTAGCCCCAACACTAGAGGAGTAGGCAAACCGCTAAGGACGAAACATGACACATCCTCAACATGAGCATCACTCACAATTAAACGGATATTGTGAACTATGCCCTTTAATGATTTCTGAGAAAGTGGAGCGGAATCAATAGCAAAAACAGGAATTTCCTTTCCCAAAGTGCATACCTGGAAACCATGAGTTATTGCAAATTGATTATCAATGAGATTGACAGCTGCTCCACTATCCACAAAAATCTCACAAAAAATGCTTTTGCTCTCTAGCGCCACCCTAGCAGGCAGGACAAAACGGGAACTACAAGCAAACGGAAAACCTTCAATTTCCGCCTCAACCCTGCCAATAGTAACAGACGGAACATTTTTAAAAGATTTTTTCCTTTTTGTTTCTTTATTACTCCCAGAAAACTGCCTGAATCTCCTAGAGGGACAAACATTTGCCAAATGATTTATACCTCCACAACAAAAACAAACCCTCCCAAGCGGGCTGAATCTTCTATTGTCAGAGGCAATCAACCCCAGCTGCATGGGCTCCTGCTCAGAAGGGGCTGACAGCGACTGAGACCCCTGCGCACAGGAAGAGACCGCTGCACTGTCCCGGGACTGAGTATGACAGGAAGGAGAGATCTCTCCTCTCTCTCTAAGACGCCTGTCAATACGAACGGCCTGAGACATAGCAGAATCCAAGGAGGTAGGTCTCTCATGAAAGGCAAATGCATCTTTCAATCCCTCTGAAAGACCATGGCAAAATTGACTTCGGAGTGCAGCATCATTCCAACCAGTATCAGCTGCCCATCTCCGAAATTCTGAGCAGTATATCTCTGCGGATTGTTTACCCTGGCATAACAGACGTAGTCTAGACCCAGCCAGAGCAATACGATCCGGATCATCATATATCTGACCCAGGGCTAAAAAGAATTCATCCACTGAACGGAGGGGCCGTGCCCCCTCCGGCAGCGAAAAGGCCCAGGATTGAGCGTTACCCCTGAGCAGCGATATAATGATCCCCAACCTCCGTTCTTCATCACCAGAGGAATGGGGAAGAAGGCGAAAATGGAGTTTGCAAGCCTCTCTAAAACGCACAAAATACTCACTACCCCCGGAGAACGTATCCGGGAGCGAGATCTTAGGCTCAGAACAAACTCCATGAACGCAAGCTGAACCGGTCACTTGAACCTGAGAAAAAGTCTTACGGAGATCAGCTACCTCCAATGAAAGACCCTGGAAGCGCTCAGCCAAAAGTGAAAACGGATCCATGCTTGAGACGGTTTTGGCGGCTTATAATGTCACGGATGGTGTACAGGAAACAAGATAATACAATATAAACAATGACTCACTGGATCCACAACTAAGGAACAAAAGGGAGACCCCTGCATGAGACCTGCCGCTCTCCCTTATTGCTCAGCCTATGCGACCACCCCAAAGGTGGATGGGCACATATCCATGTACCTCGACTATCTTACACCTGAAAACCCTACAATGGTGAGGGGACCCGACCACCGGCTCCCTACACAGACACGGATGGAGTCAGGGTCACCTGGATCCAGAAACAGAAAATCATAAATACATAAACAGCACTTATCTTGCAGACGACTGGGGACTGTGGACTGGGAACTAGGAACAGCATGCACACACACTCCAAGAAGTTGTAAAAGCCGCACACTACTGCATTCTGGGGAGGAACTTAAAGGGCAGCAATCAGTCCAACTGCATGACAGCTGAGATAGACTAACGAGATGAGGAACTTAACCAAAACAAAGAAACTCAAGGAGGAGGATCTGGAAAGCTCCTGTCAGAGCTTCTCAACTGTCTGGTTGTGACAGCCCCTCCCCCTGCTGGGGAATCATCAGAGAGCCATGGGAAGTGAGCTCAGTGTACAGTAACACGTGGCTCTTCTGCACAGTTTTATACACAAAATCTCTGTCTGATCTTTTACAAACCCATTCTGTGCATCAAAAACTATAATTCCATATTATACATTAGCTCAAAAGCTTGACCATCCCCCACCCACCAGCACTGATGCGGATTTGTTTCTATTACAGCTGTACTCCAGTTGTGTATAAACCTAACACTATGTATCTTTATAGATGCATATACAGCTCAGCTACAGTACATGTGGCTACTCCAGTCCCCTAACATCACTTTGGCTGAATGGCTTCCTATACAGCCCTGCTACATCTTTATTCTACTCCCCCACTAGCACTGTGTCTGAAAAGCTTCATATACAGCTCTCCTACATCTGTCTGTTTATCTCTTCAACCAGCACTGTCAGAACAGCCGCATATTCAGCTCTGCTACATATGCTTATCTCTTCCACCAGTATTGATGCTGACCCGCCACATATACAGCCCTGCTACTGTACATCAGTCTATTCCCTTCCCCATTAGAACTATGGCTGAATAGCAGCATATTCAGCTCTGCTACATCCATCAGCCACCCCATATGCCTCCATCAGCCCCCCCATATGCCTCCATCAGCCCCCCATATGCCTCCATCAGCCCCCATATGCCTCCATAAGCCCCCATGTGCCTCAAACAGCCCCCCCATGTGCCTCAAACAGCCCCCCATGTGCCTCAAACAGCCCCCCTTAGTGCCTCAAACAGCCCCCCCAAGTGCCTAAAACAGCCCCCCCAAGTGCCTAAAACAGCCCCCCCAAGTGCCTCAAACAGCCCCCCAAGTGCCTCCATCAGCCCCCAATCGTTGGTGAAATTAGTGGTGCATGTAAAAATAATACTCACCCCGGTCCTGGTCCTCCGCTGGCTCTCCAACGCTGTCCGGACTCGTCTCTACCTCCCGGGTGGCCCCGCATGCGCTGGACTATCTTCCTTTGTGCTGCGTTGGAGCCGCGCATGCGTGGTTCTATTGTAGACGCGGCACGAAGGAAAATTGATCAGCGCATGCGCGGCTGCCCGACGTGCGCGCTCCCTGTAAGTAAGAGAAGCCGGCCACTGGATCACCAGGGTAAGCTCTGCGCAAGCGCGGCCCATGGATGCGGCCGGCGATCGGTGGCCGTATCCATGGGCAGCGAATATAAACAATAGAGGCTAATTCCAACTAGACCAAATGTTTGTCTATTACGTGTTTGAAAAAAAAAACTATCTTATCATATTGATTTATTTTATTAACCAAGATAAGTCAAGCAGATAAATTGAGGGGCTCTTTAGCCATCCACCTTCTGGCAATTACTAATCTTGCCAAAAACAAAAGTTTAGAAATACAAGTTAAAGTATCTTTGGTACCAATGGACCTGTCCAAGTCATTCAGAACAACCAAATATTAAATCGAATATTTATGTTCAGTTTCATAGACCAGACGCCAAAGTTTTCAACTCCACCACATGACCAACAAAGATGTTTGCAAGCAGCTGGAGTATGATCACATTGTTAGGCTGGTTATTTTTTTACATTTTAGTTATCATTGCAAGAGTGACATACAAATGGTGAAGAAAATTAAATTGCACCATTATGTGATTAGTATTAAGTGAGCATGTACCCTTATTATTATTATTATTATTGTATATCCATTCCCAGTCTTCTTGACTGAGCTCTGGAACATCACAAGTCCTGTAATACTAACATACCATCTGAAAAAGCATTAAGTAATAAGTTATATATGTGAAGTCCTAACTATTTGGCCTTGTGGCTTAATCAGGTAATCAATGCAATCATTGGAGTCAACTGTCACCCTTCATACCACTAAGACTCTGAAAAGTATCATATGAGATTAAAATCACCTCATTTAAACACCTGTGAAATATTATAAATACCAAGTCTCCTCCAAAATAGATTCACGGACATACCCAGGAATGCTTTTAGGTGCAGATTTCCCAATAGAGGTGAAAATCCAGGTGATCCCCTTATACTTGACATGTCTTTCAAGTAAATCCAGCAATTATTTATTAACTTGCTCACAAAACATTGCCTATTGATTCCAGTTGCCAATTGGCCTGACTCCAGTAAAACTAAAATGTCACTGTATTCAGATTTTTTTTTTTACCATTTCTGTTAAAGGGTTGTCTGGATTCAGAGCTGAACCAGGACATATACCCTTCTTTACCCAGATAGCCCCTCTGAGATTAGCATAGGAACATTTCATGCTCCGATGTTCTCCGTGCCCTGCAATGTATCGTGCAGGACAAGGGCTTTTTTTGTTTACAATTTTACACTGCTAGGCGAAGGCTTTCCACTATGAAATTCTCCTATGAAATGCTCTTATGCTCATTTCATAGGGGCTGTCTGGGTAAAAAAGGGTATATGGCTGAACCTGGGCAATCCCTTTAAAGGGGTATTCCCATCTTATTGATCATAGTTTATTTAAATATTTTTCTCCCAGTGAACATTTTTCTAAATATATTTCATTGAAAAATTCCCACCGTTCTTCCATAAATTAGATGTCCCCTACTTCATTGTTTATGTGCGTTTCTCATGGATACGGCCACCTCTCGCCTGCCGCATCCATGGGCAGCGCTTGCGCAGAAGAACTCCAGCGATCCAGTGGCCTGCCTCTCATTGAAAGCGTGAAAGTGCACGGCGCCGGGCGGCCGCGCATCCGCGCATCCGCTGATCTATATTCCTTTGAGCCGCGTCTAAAATAGAGCCACGCATGTGCGGCTCCATAGTAAACGCAGCACAAAAGAACATAGATCAGCACATGCGGGGCCGCCCGAACAGTTCGGACAAGGAAGTGGAGAATGAGCTGGAGAAGGATTGGAGGACTGAGACACAAGTTCATAAGAGGTGAGTATTGTCTGGGAGCAGCAGGAATGTGAAGATGGCTGCAGACCTGGGAGAACTGCTTGTGCCTTACATGCCCAACATCAGGGTGCCCAAGTCAGGGAACAGGGTCTACGGAGGGCGCCTTCTCCTACGACTCCCCTGTGAGTGAGCAGCGCCGCTCCCCGCATGTTTTCTGTTTTGCTCTGGGAGATCCCTGCACGTGAGGCTGACAGGATCCTCCCTGCTGCCTGATATGCCCACCTGGAGAGGGTGGCTGTGGACTGTATCAGGGTCGTGTTTAGTAGATGTGCTGTAAAACTCTGTGGAGAGGAAAAGAGGCCATAGAGATTGTGTGCGCTCACTAGTGATCCGGTCTATATGCAGATTGTTGCTTGTGATCCAGTCTATATACAAATTGACTCATTCTCTCCACATGAACAAGCACGTAAGAACTCAGTTCTCAGTGTGATGTCATAATGAGGCGTGGCAGACCCTCACTCAAACTTCCTAAGCCCGCCCAGCCTTAGCAGCAGGAAACCAGGAAGTGAACAGCATAGCTGGCTGCAGGTGAGGATGAAGTAGCAAGATGGGAATACCCCTTTAAGGCTGGACTAGACAGCCATTACACTAACATATGAAGTTGGGATGCTAAAAAATACCCCTTCAAAAAAGGAAGCGCAAATCTACCCTTACTGATGGGCTTACATAAATATTACATTTTAATCCTAACCCATTTCCTTCCCCATATTAGCTTGTTTAGAAGCTTCTGAATTAGACTTAATATAATATTATCAATCCAAATAGGGGATGCTTTGAGAACATATAAAAAAAACAAATAAAAGCTGTCGCAAAACCATCATTTTGATAAGTGCGATTCTGTGTGCCCTAGACATGGAAGCTAATTTAAAAGAAAATCCTGCCATTCCTTCCCCCACTGAGCTTATAATATCATTTTTGGAATCTCTCTCTCTCCCACCTCTCACATCTGAAGACTTAGTGGCTGTAAACATCACTGTCTCAGAAAGGGAAGTGGTTCGCGCAATCAAGACCCTTAAATGCAATAAAGTCCCCGTCAGTGACGGTTTTCTGGGAGATTATTGTAAATTCTGCCTAGGTGCTCTAACCCCCTATCTCACTCATTTTTTAAAAAATTCTTTACTTACAGAGCATTTCCTTCCACGGGAAATGCTTACTGGGCATCTGTCAGCAGATTTGTACCTATGAAACTTTCTGACCTGTTACCAGCTTAAGGCATCTGTGTTGGGCCCATGTTCATATGTGCCTGCATTGCTGAGAAAAATGTATGTTTTAATATATGCAAATGAGCCTTTAGGAGCAACGGGGCATTGCCATTACACCTAGAGGCTCTGCTCTCTCTGCAACTGCTGCACCCTCTGCACTTTGATAGATGTCAACGTGGAGAGGGCACAGCAGTTGCAGAGAGAGCAGAGCCTCTAGGTGTAACAGCCACACCCCTGTTGCTCCAAGAGGCTTATTTGCATTTATTAAAACCTTGTTTTTCTCAGCAATGCGGGCACATATGAACATGGGCCCAATACAGATGCCTTCAACTGCCAAGTGCACATGTAACAGGTCAGCCAGTGTCATATGTACAAATCTGCTGACAGATGCCCTTTAATGCCACTATTGTAATATAGCTGCTTTCTGAGAAGTTGGAGAAGATTAAGGTTCTTTCAACTTGGGCCTAGCTCTCAGGAGCTATCACATGTAAGTCTTCACAGTAGTTCAGCTAGAGTTAGACTGACTAACCAGGGGGAGGTCCAGGTCTATCTCCTGACAATGTGACATAGTTTTGCTAAGATGTTAACTAGTGTTGAGCGAACTTCTGTTTTCAAGGTCGGGATACAAGGTTCGGGTTATCTAAGAATTCCATTGTGGATTCCGCTACCACGGACTATAAGTTATGTGTCATGAACATTCCGGCGACAGGTGGCAGGAGATTTGTGAGACTGGCAATACGTGGTTTGATCTGACATGTTTTCCGTTTGGATCAAATGACGTCTGTGTTGTTTCTGGTGCTTGCCACACTTTCTTTCCCCATGTGTGACTATTATGGTCATTTAACCTTCTCTATTTATTGTTGTTTCTCCCATTATGTTGTGCAGTTTATAGCTTCTGTTCGAGTTGTGGATAGCTGGTGTGTGGATATCGACTGAGTTCCTGGTGCTGCCATAGCCACTTGAAGTTTAGTGTTTTCTTTCCCTTTTGTATTTCGTTTGGGTTATTTTGTGTGTTGCATTTCCCTGTCATTTGTATTAAGGCCTGAGGGAGACTCCTGTTCGTCCTTTCTTTTGGAGGAACCGGTTGTCTCAGTCCTGACATTAGTACCAGGGTCCTATAGGGTGAGTTAGGACACTAGGTACAAATAAGTCACAGGGGCCTGATGGGATACACCCAAAGCTATTAAAAGAGCTCAGCGGCAAACTAGCAAATCCATTAACAGATTTATTTAACCAATCACTGGCAACAGGAGTCGTCCCAGAAGATTGGAAATTGGCAAATGTTGTGCCCATTCACAAGAAAAGGTAGTAGGGAGGAATCGGGCAACTATAGGCCAGTAAGCCTGACATCAATAGTGGGGAAATTAATGGAAACCATACTTAAGGAGAGGATTGTGGAACATCTAAAATCCTATGGATTGAAAGATGAAAAACAGATGGCGGAGGTGCAGTAGACATCGCTTATCTGGACTTTAGTAAGGCTTTTGATACTGTCCCACATAGAAGGCTTATCAATAAATTGCAGTCTTTGTGCGTGGACTCCCATATTGTTGAATGGATTAGGCAGTGGCTGAGGGTCAGACAACACAGGGTTGTAGTCAATGGAGTATATTTAGACCATGGTCTTGTTACCAGTGGGGTACCTCAGGGATCTGTTCTGGGACCCATATTGTTTAATATCTTTATCAGCGAAATTGCAGAAGGCCTCGATGGTAAGGTGTGTCTTTTTGCTGATGACACAAAGATTGTAACAGGGTTGATGTTCCTGGAGGGATACACCAAAATGGAAAAGGATTTAGGAAAACTAGAGGAATGGTCAAAAATCTGGCAACTAAAATTTAATGTTGATAAGTGCAAGATAATGCACCTGGGGCGTAAAAACCCAAGAGCAGAATATAAAATCAGTGATAAAGTCCTAACCTCAGTATCTGAGGAAAGGGATTTAGGGGTCATTATTTCAGAAGACTTAAAGGTAGGCAGACAATGTCATAGAGCAGCAGGAAATGCTAGCAGAATGCTTGGGTGTATAGGGAGAGGCATTACCAGTAGAAAGAGGGAGGTGCTCATGCCGCTCTACAGAGCACTAGTGATACCTCATTTGGAGTATTGTGCGCAGTACTGGAGACCATATCTCCAGAAGGATATTGATACTGTGGAGAGAGTTCAGAGAAGAGCTACTAAACTAGTACATGGATTGCAGGATAAAACTTACCAGGAAAGATTAAAGGACCTTAACATGTATAGCTTGGAAGAAAGACGAGACAGAGGGGATATGATAGAAACTTTTAAATACATAAAGGAAATCAACAAGGTAAAAGAGGACAGAATATTTAAAAGAAGAAAAACTGCTACAAGAGGACATAGTTTTAAATTAGAGGGGCAAAGGTTTAAAAGTAATATCAGGAAGTATTACTTTACTGAGAGAGTAGTGGATGCATGGAATAGCCTTCCTGCAGAAGTGGTAGCTGCAAATACAGTGAAGGAGTTTTAGCATGCATGTGATAGGCATAAGGCCATCCTTCATATAAGATAGGGCCAGGGACTATTCATAGTATTTAGTATATTGGGCAGACTAGATGGGCCAAATGGTTCTTATCTGCCGACACATTCCATGTTTCTATGTTTCTAGGTATTCCTGTGCATGAACTCACCTACCTCTGGGGTCTGTTCATACTGGTAGTTAGTCAGGACTTTGATTAGGGTTTTACTAGGAGGTGTCCATCTCCTTTTCCTAGTTTCCAGGCCTTATTCCCTCACCCCTTTCTCTCCTATGTTCGGTGTGGCGTTTCCCTCCCACACCCGAACGTGACATTATGGTTTGTGGTAGCGGAATCCATAGTGGAATTCTTAGATAACCTGAACCTTTTACGCAAAACTTGAAAACACAAGTTCGTTCAACGCTAATGTTTACCTTATGTTATCCATAAAGTAATATTAGATGCATATACATAACAAATCACAAACTTTCAACTCAGGAAACATTGCATTCATTTTGTAATTAATCATTTGCAGTAGTCCTTCTGGGGTACTGCATATGCAATTTTATTCCATAAACTTGCATAAGTTTGAGTAGAGTTGAGTTTATTATCTCAGAACAAAAACATAAAGATCAATTGTATGCCTGTTCTGCCCCAGCACAGGCAGATTCATTTCAGATCACGTCTATTTCATTTCTGATTCATTCTGCTGCAATTCTAGTATTTCTGTAGTTATTAGTTGGTAATAGCACCATCTAGCGTCTTAAAATGTACTACACTTTGTTTTTCTGTTAATAAAGATTATTGTATTGTGGAAGTGTAATGCATTCTGGGAAAGAGAAGCCCAGTCTCAGTCTACAGTCATCAAGGACACACCAGCAGAGCTGTCCTTCTGCATATCTTCTTCTTAAACTCCACCATCCTTTTGCAAGCATATCTGGTGAGACATCTACCTTTGTTTCAGGGATATTGTGCTATGCAGTGCTGTTTAGCTAGGTATAAGTGTTACTTAGGGAAAGCGGCTGTAACTGTTAGATGCTAGACATGCATTCCTAGGTATAGGCTGCCATTTTGGACATCTGCCCAGTGTTAATGTAATGTTACCTGCTGTTTATGCTTTATACTTATACATGTTATTTGTATTCTTATAGTTTTACCACACAATTGATTGATCACATCAAATACTCCTGTTTTGCCAATAAAAAGTTAGACTACAGAGAGCAGTCCTCTTATTTGTAAGACAGGTTTAAACTGAATGTCAGACTGCATACTGTGTGAATGTGTATGAAGACAGAACAGTAAAACAGATGCTAGTCACCAGCGATAGTGGATCTGACTACACGCGGTCCTGCGTATAAGATTGCAGCAGCTGCCATACAGTCACATGAAATGAGAGTGCAGTCCCCAGCAAGTGCAGCATGACCCAGACCATGCTGAAGTCTGTTCCTACCTAGACTGAGTCTGCACAGAGACATTAAGCAGCCAGTAAAAGGCACACAATGTCCACTACCCAGACATCATCATACAGGACCAGGTCACGAGCAAGCTGCTCTAGCAAGTCCTCAACAAGAGAAAAGGCTGCTCTCGTCCGTGCAGAAGCTGAGGCTGAAAAAGTAAGGCCTTCCTTTGCTGCACAAGAGATGCAACTAAAGCTAAGGCAAGCAGATCAAGAAATAGAAAGATCATGCGTGCAAGCGTCAATGGAAAGGGAGAGAGTACGCCTAGAAGAAGAGAGAGTATGCCGTCAAGTGTCAATGGAAAAGGAGAGAGTACTCCTGCAAGTGTCACTGGAGAAACTCGCCGCAGAGAAAGAAGTGACAGCTGCAGTGGCCAAAGCAGAGTTCCTAGAAGCCTTGGAGTTCCCCAAATCCGAGAAACACAGTCAAGTACTTGGGCCAGACCTAGATCAACAAGATCCAGCACAGTGCGTCTCAGAATATGTCCATCAGCATCCCAAGACAGATGGCAACTGTGATCCAGTATATCAGCCAGCTTATACAAAGTGTCAAAGCTCATACTTTAAACCAAAGTACAGTCCCTGACAAAAGTCTTGTCACTTGTGTACAAATTGACCTGAAATGCCGCTAAAATACATTTCTAATCAAGATTTTGTTACAACAGCTTTTGTAATAATGTTTCAGTGCAAAACGAAACTGACAAAAAGTATTCTAATATTCACAGCTTGGTAAAGCCCATTGAGTCAATTTTTGCCAAGACATAAGTGTTGTCGCCTTGTCATATGAGCTTCATCTGTGACTAATACAGGGAGTGCAGAATTATTAGGCAAATGAGTATTTTGACCACATCATCCTCTTTATGCATGTTGTCTTACTCCAAGCTGTATAGGCTCGAAAGCCTACTACCAATTAAGCATATTAGGTGATGTGCATCTCTGTAATGAGAAGGGGTGTGGACTAATGACATCAACACCCTATATTAGGTGTGCATAATTATTAGGCAACTTCCTTTCCTTTGGCAAAATGGGTCAAAAGAAGGACTTGACAGGCTCAGAAAAGTCAAAAATAGTGAGATATCTTGCAGAGGGATGCAGCACTCTTAAAATTGCAAAGCTTCTGAAGCGTGATCATCGAACAATCAAGCGTTTCATTCAAAATAGTCAACAGGGTCGCAAGAAGCGTGTGGAAAAACCAAGGCGCAAAATAACTGCCCATGAACTGAGAAAAGTCAAGCGTGCAGCTGCCAAGATGCCACTTGCCACCAGTTTGGCCATATTTTAGAGCTGCAACATCACTGGAGTGCCCAAAAGCACAAGGTGTGCAATACTCAGAGACATGGCCAAGGTAAGAAAGGCTGAAAGACGACCACCACTGAACAAGACACACAAGCTGAAACGTCAAGACTGGCCCAAGAAATATCTCAAGACTGATTTTTCTAAGGTTTTATGGACTGATGAAATGAGAGTGAGTCTTGATGGGCCAGATGGATGGGCCCGTGGCTGGATTGGTAAAGGGCAGAGAGCTCCAGTCCGACTCAGACGCCAGCAAGGTGGAGGTGGAGTACTGGTTTGGGCTGGTATCATCAAAGATGAGCTTGTGGGGCCTTTTCGGGTTGAGGATGGAGTCAAGCTCAACTCCCAGTCCTACTGCCAGTTTCTGGAAGACACCTTCTTCAAGCAGTGGTACAGGAAGAAATCTGCATCCTTCAAGAAAAACATGATTTTCATGCAGGACAATGCTCCATCACACGCGTCCAAGTACTCCACAGCGTGGCTGGCAAGAAAGGGTATAAAAGAAGAAAATCTAATGACATGGCCTCCTTGTTCACCTGATCTGAACCCCATTGAGAACCTGTGGTCCATCATCAAATGTGAGATTTACAAGGAGGGAAAACAGTACACCTCTCTGAACAGTGTCTGGGAGGCTGTGGTTGCTGCTGCACGCAATGTTGATGGTGAACAGATCAAAACACTGACAGAATCCATGGATGGCAGGCTTTTGAGTGTCCTTGCAAAGAAAGGTGGCTATATTGGTCACTGATTTGTTTTTGTTTTGTTTTTGAATGTCAGAAATGTATATTTGTGAATGTTGAGATGTTATATTGGTTTCACTGGTAAAAATAAATAATTGAAATGGGTATATATTTGTTTTTTGTTAAGTTGCCTAATAATTATGCACAGTAATAGTCACCTGCACACACAGATATCCCCCTAAAATAGCTAAAACTAAAAACAAACTAAAAACTACTTCCAAAAATATTCAGCTTTGATATTAATGAGTTTTTTGGGTTCATTGAGAACATGGTTGTTGTTCAATAATAAAATTAATCCTCAAAAATACAACTTGCCTAATAATTCTGCACTCCCTGTAATGGATCAATTAGGTCTCAGATGTGTATAAAAAGAACCCCAGTACCCTAGACCTTCACATCAACTGCAACTAGACCTCTGCAAACATGCCTAAGATTCCCCCGGAGACTAAAGTGTTGATGATCAAGAGGCTGAAGACCAGATCCACTGCTGATGTGGCAGACACCTTCAATGTGTCTCAGCATCAAGTTCAGAGGATAAAAAAAAGATTTGAAGAGACTGGAGATGTTTTGGACAAGGCCAGGTCAGGCCGACCCCGCAAGACAACTGCTCGAGAGGACCGTTTGTTGGCTTGAAAATCCAAGGCCAGCCCATTTTCCACTGCAGCAAAGATCCACGAGACCTGGTCACCTGAAGTCTCTGTCGGATTCTGTCTCGAAATGGCCTCCATGGTCGAATCAGCACTAAACAAAAGACAATTGAAAAACCTTGTGGCATTTGCCAAGGCCCACAGCCTGCTAAAAGGATGGACGCTGGAAAAGTGGCAGAAGGTAGATTTTTCAGATGAATCTTCTGTTGAATTACACCACAGTCGTTGCAAATATTGCAGGAGACCTACTGGAACCCGCATGGAGCCGAGATTTACCCAGAAAACAGTGACGTTTGGTGGAGGCAAAATCATGGTCTGGGGTTACATCCAGTATGGGGGTGTGCGAGGGATCTGCAGGGTGGAAGGCAACATCAATAGTCTAAAATACCAAGAAATCTTAGCTACCTCTTATATTCCCAATTATAAAAAAGGCCAAATTTTGCAGCAGGATGGTGCTCCACCGCATACTTCCATCTCCACAACAAAGTTCCTTAAGGCGAAGAAGATCAAGATGCTCCAGGATTGGCCAGCCCAGTCACCAGACATGAACATCATCGAGCATATGTGGTGTAGGATAAAAGAGGAAGCATGGAAGACGAAACCAAAGAATATTGATGAATTCTGGGAGGCATGCAAGATTGTTTTCTTTGCTATTCCTGATGACTTCATCAATAAATTGTATGAATCCTTGCCAAACCGCATGGATGCTGTCCTTCAAGCTCATGGAAGTCACCTTACATCACAAAAAGAGTAATAGCAAGCGATCAAAAAGTCATACACACCCCAAAATAGTGCCAATCAAACCGCCATCTCATCAAGCAAAAATCATATCCTACCCAAGATAATCGCCCAAAAACTGAAAAAACTATGGCTCTCAGACTATGGAGACACTAAAATATGATTTTTTTTGTTTAAAAAATGAAATCATTGTGTAAAACTTACATAAATAAAAAAATTGTATACATATTAGGTATTGACAACCTGCTCTATAAAAATACCACATGATCTAACCTGTCAGATGAATGTTGTAAATAACAAAAAAGAAAACGGTTCTAAAACAGCTATTTCTTGTTACCTTGCTTTACAAAAAGTGTAATATAGAGCAACCAAAAATCATATGTATTTACCTGAATAGATTCTTAATTGGTAGTTGTATGAAAGAACAATATCACTGGGGCCAACTACCTAAAATATAACTTTTAATCTAAATAGCTTAAAAATACATATATGCGTCCCTCACGTGGGGACTGATAGACATACAAAAAACACACACAGACAGAAAAGGCCAATTGAAGGACAGGGTGGGGGAGGCTGTGTATGGTGGTATGGCAGGGCCAGAATCATATAGGTCCCTAGTATGTCCCTATGGTGTCCCTGTGCTTGTCTCAGCCCAGAGAAGCACCCTGATGGTGGGAGCACTCCGTCCCCGTGCCTAACCTGCCTGTCCTTAAATTGCCCTTATCACAAAACGACCCACATGGATGTTCGGGTCCTGCAAAAACTACTATACAAAGATATTCCGTCCTATCTGAAGATCCAGGAGTATAACTGAGTCAATCAAAAGGAGAGTCACAATTTACACAGATGATTATAAATCAGTGCCCTGAGTCTCGACGCGTTTCCCCTCAAAGATATGGTTCATCAGGAGACTAAAAAAGTGTATAGACGAATACGTCGCTGCCACAATTCAGCGACTGCATAACAGTGGTTTAAATAGACCCGTGATCACAGTCCACAAAAATGAAATGAAAAAACCAAAGTTACTGGAGCACCACCATGCGGCACTACACTGCTAGGATTAAGGCATAAAACTATCCATAACAATATGGAAACTACTGATAATAATGATGTACTTATCCGTTCCTGTAGATCCTCTCCAAACAGTGGGCAGCAGCATGGGGTGCTCCAGGGGGCAAAAAAGATACGTTTTTGCAGGACCCGGACATCCATATGGGTCGTTTTGTGATAGGGCAATTTAAGGACAGGCAGGTTAGGCATGGGGACGGAGTGCTCCCACCATCAGGGTGCATCTCTGGGCTGAGACAAGCACAGGGTGTCGGGTATATAAAGCAAATGCTTTATATAAAGTTTTTAAAAAAATTAAAATAAAATTTAGCGGATCAAAAGAAAAATTATGCAAACGATATTGATCCGGGAGATGGACATAATCATCTCAAGACGAGTTCGATCAAGAACCTGATTATTTTGTGCAATCAGTAAAACAGGGTACAAGCGTCTATGCAAAAATATAAATGGTTTATTATACAATAGTTTAATATACAATCAGAAATGAATCAACATAAATTTCAATAATATACAATGATATGCAGTACCCAGAATTCACCACTATATGATGCCAACAAAACAATACTCAACCAACACAAGAATATTATGCAATACAGCTTTAAATTTGTGAGAGAGATACAATCAATGGATTATGCGGAAAACTCAATCAAGAAGATGACAGATACGAGCCCTTGCTCCACCAAAAAAAATGATGACCAAACTCAGATAATGGTAGTATTGCAACAAAACTTATAAATTATTGGCTTGATGTCAAACTAGGGAATACTAAGATTCCCAACAGAGAGTTTCTCCAATATTATCCCCTTTATTCAGTTATATGCATCGTAACTGAAATAAGAGAGAACACTGATGTAGCAACTAACATTAAACGTCCGCAAATGAGCGGATATCTGACTAAGTATCAAGCCAATTAATTTAGATCAATACTACATAAAACAAAAATATACATTACCCAAGGGTCAAGTGATGTGCAGAGTCTTGGGGCAGCCAGCTCTCAAGAGTTTTTCCCGATAATCCAAATAATTCTCCAGAGATCTATAATCCAAATGTTTCTTTGTTTGTTTTTTTTTGTTTTCCTTCCTCTTTTTTTTTCCTTTTCTGGTAACTGGTTTCTTAACCCAAAACTTATCAGATCAACACGCCCTCCGAGTTTGGAACTTCCAATCATTGTTGGAGGGGTGTGTGCATTGATAAGGAGCCTGACGTCATAATACTACCCAGAATGCACTTTTGCTACTGATGTAGTATTAACTGCTCATATCTAGGTGGCACTGTTGTATAAACAATAGGCATCATGCCATTAAGGGTTAACTCATACATGCCTGATATTTTCACTACTACACCTCTGACGTCTAGAAGCCTTGTCTCAGAGCCGAGGGACAAACTTTGATACATGAATGTATACTTTGAGGAACATCTAGACAATTCTCACACTGTGAAATTCATGTTCAGATATGAAAAACAATGAAGCCTCAGAATCTGCAGGTGCGGTGTATCTTCTAACTTTCCAAATGTATAATATATTGTTACAATAACACTAGCTTTTGAACAGCACAGTAATCTTCTCATGGACTTACTTTGGCCTACATGAAAATCCATACAAAACAGTGAATATAAATCAACATTGCTCTTAAACGCAATGAATACTCATTATAACTAAAATAAGTAGATATAACTGTTTACACTTATGAAAAAGCACAACAAATCCCCCTTCATTACAATGTAATTCAATAGAGAAGTTGGACTACATTGGAATGTCACAAAGGGCTTTTCATTCGGATTCTTCAGAGATATTAGTTCTTGTTTAAACTGTTCGTGACTCCCATGAAGATTTATTAAATGAGTCAATAACTTTGAGTGTAAGTTGGTGGTAACGACAGTACCCTCTACAACGGAATATAAGTCCGATAAATGTTTTTTCTGATTCTCCATCTCTGCATGAATACTCATTAGGTTCCTTTTCTGTGAACCAATCTCAAGTTCCAATGTCTTAATAGAGATGGAATTAACATCTGATACACCGGTGGCAATGACAGTGCCCACTACGGCAAAAATTATGGCGGCTGTAATCGCAGAAACGAACCGCTTTGGTCGTCGACTTGTTGAAAACTGTTCTCTAGTCATGGTTTTCCTTGTCTGTTCCAGGATCTGTGTAATCCTTTCTTGGGAATAGCCGATGTGCATTTGATACCAAATCTTTATCTCCGGAGACGAAATCTCGGAAATGTTGAACTGTCTTTCGACGAAGACACGTGGATCCAAACTGACGTAGATCTTTTGGGATAGAATCCTCTTATTCGTCAAGAGGAATCCCGTGGTATCCTGTAGCATGATCCCAGATGAAGGGCCTGGTACAGCAATCGGCTCGGCCTGGAACTCCTTCCCCAAGATCAGGATGATGTAGACAACGACAACAACACTCGATGCCATCTTGCGCCTGAAATATATTGTATGACAAAAATAAGTACATACATCTTCCACTTTTTATCACTCCTGCAGGAAAAGAGTTAATACGACCATACATCTTTGATTTGGCATCGTTTCTTTTCTTGGACAGAGCAAGTTCTCGATACAAAAGTGAGTCAAGAGATAATTAGTTACAGAGGAAAATACATGAGGATAGGTTAGTACATTTGTATGTTCATACTATACCAATCCTGGGTTTCCGTCTTTAGCTGGAACCTTGATATCTCTTTACTCTTCATCATCCGGCAATCCTTCCATTTGGCGAAGTTGTGACCTAGGATGACAAACACGTAACTGATTAATATGCACCCATTTCTTTATAAATTCATCCCCCTTAGGAATTTTGATCTTGTAGACCACAGGTGACAATTTGTCCATGACGACATAGGGTCCCTTCCAGGAAGGCAGGAACTTCTTTTCCTTCACCTGATCCCGGGCGAAGTTATAGAGATAAACCTGATCGGAAATTTGGTACTCCTTTTGAGTAGTCTTCAGATCATAGTAGGTTTTGGCGCTTACGGCTGCTTTCTCCAGATTCCTCTGGGCAAATGCAAAAGCATGCTGAAGGTGCTTACGTAGATTCTCTATGTATTGATGGGCTGTTGAAGCATTTATCAAATTTTGGTCTGTTGTCTGGTAGAGTAAATGCTGGGGTAACACCATCTTCCTTCCTGTGATCATTTCGAAGGGAGAAAGTTTGGTTGCTGCGCTTGGAGTGGCTCTGATGGCCATGAGAACCAGAGGCAACTTTACATCCCAGTCCTTACCGGATTCATTGACAAATTTCTTTAGAATGTTGACAATTGTTTGGTTGTAGCGTTCCACTCCACCACTAGAGGCTGGCCGGTAAGCTATATGTAGCTTCCTTTTTACTCCCAGTATCTCCCACGTTTTTGTCATCACCTCACTAGTGAAATGACTTCCGCGATCTGACTCAATGCGTTGGGGAAGACCGAACCTGGAAAACACGTGGTTAATGAGTAGAGACGCACACACACTTGAACTGCAAGTTTTGCAAGGCAAACATTCTACCCATTTTGTGAATAGACAAGTCACGGTTAACATATATCTGTTGCCTTTTGATGAAGTTGTTACTGGTCCAATAAAGTCAATCTGGATGTCTGACCATGGCATGGACATCCCCCTTTTCATCAGCGGTGCCCGATGAGTGGGTGCTTGCGGCTGGAATTGAGGGCATATTAAACATCCTTGACAATATGTGCGAACGTCTTGCAACATATGTGGCCAATAAGCGTAATCCCGTAGTAATTCATACGTTAACTTCTCACCTCGATGACCAGCCGTTGGGGCGTCATGGGCGTGTTGTAACATCAAACCTCGGTATGCTGTGGGTACCACCCATTGTGAGATACCATTCTTCGAGGTTCTTACCAACAATCCATCCTGTAACGAGAATTGGGACTTACCCTTCATCAAAATTCGTAACTCTTCTTTGCCTGCACAGTCTTCCATAGTTACGGGACAGTTCTGCGGATCTTCAATGTGTTTGTAAAACATACCAATAACTGGATCCACCTTTTGACTCGCGATGAGATCCTCACTAGGGGAATCTTGGCTCCATTGTGCCACATTGGCTTAGGTTTCCTTTTGGGCCTGTCTTCTTGTCATTGCATCCACTTGGATAGTTCCCATGAGGTCATCAACGTTCAAGACTTCTCCATTAATGGCTGCTTATTTAGCGAGGGAATCCGCCAAATCATTCCCCTCTTTATCCATACCTGGAGATTTTGAGTGACCTCTTACCTTTTTCCAGTAGATGGTGAGACCATGGGTGGTAACCATGTCGTCGATCTTACAAAACATTTCACCATGCTTGACAGGCTTATTGTTACTCCTCGCCATATTAGACCTTTTCCATCCAGGGAAGTACTCCACGAAGCTACTGCGAACATAATTAGAATCTGTGATTATAACAAACTCTTTAAGACCAGAATTAATAGCCATTTGTACAGCTTTATACACAGAGGTGAGCTCTGTGAACTGGCTACTTTTGGAACCAATTTTATATCCGACGGACATGTCTGGGAATGTGTTATTCCATACGATTCCGATACCTGCAACCAATTTGTGTTCAGTTTCTACATCGGTATGGAAAGAACAGCCATCAACATATACACATGGTAGGGATTTGCAGTATTCCTCTTCAAAAGACTTGTATGGAGATGAATATTGTTCTTCCAGGAAATCATTTTGTGGTGATTCACCTGTATGTCCTGAATTGGAACAATCATGAAGTTCGGCTAATCCTTGAGCAACTGGATTCTTATTATTTTGTTTGTACCTGATTTCCAATGGCCATCCCATTAAGGACATCGTCCAGGCGGTTATCCTGCTGTTTGATAAATTCCCATCCTTGATTCTATCACTCTGCAAATATTGCAGGGGTTGGTGTGCAGTTTCCACAATGATCTTTTCACCCTGGATAAAACTCCTGAAATATTGCAAAGCCCACACAGTTGACAGTAATGCTTTTTCACAGTCATTAAATTTTACCTCAACCGGTGACAAGGACTTGCTGGCATAGGCGATGATCTTGTTTAGGTTGTCCTGTTTTTGGAAAAGGACTGCACTCACGCTTTTGTCGGTGAAGCCTGTTTCAATGTAAAAGGGTTTTCCCCCTTCTGGATAGGCAAGGCATGGGGCCTGGATAAGTCTGGTTTTGAGCTCATTCACAGCTTGCTCGTGACGCTCACTCCATTCCCATTTTACTCCTTTCTTCAGCAACTGCAAAAGTGGTTTTGTAATCTCGGCATAGTTATCTATAAACTTACGTGAATAGTTCATCATGCCCAGGAAGGATCTCAACTCCTTGAGATTTGTAGGTGACTTTGTGTTGATCACTGCTTCCACCTTCTTCTTCTGTGGGTTAATTCCATCGGCAGTGATTTCGTGACCTAAAAAATTGACTTTGGTACGACACCATTGAGCCTTCTGTAAAGAAAGTTTTACACCAGAGTTTCTCAGTTGGGTTAGTACATGCCTCAGTTCCGTTATATGCTCCTCAAAAGTTGTGCTTTTGATTAGGATGTCATCCACATAGGATAAGGTACCTCGTTCAGTGGCATCAGGCATTGCCTTATGCATGAACACAGCAAACTCATGACCCGCATTTATGTACCCGAAAGGTAATCGGGTCCATGCATATTGTTGCTTTCCAAACGTAAAGGCCAGTTTGTATTGATCCCTCTTGTCCACTTTAATTGTCCAATATCCTTGCGCACAATCCAGAGCAGTGAAAATTTTGGATCCCTGTATTTGTGCCAAACTCTGGTCAATATACGGCACGGGCCATCCGGACATGTATACACGTTTGTTTAACTGCCTTAGGTCCGAACAGAGACGGAATTGACCATTGGGTTTGAGAATCCCAAGTACAGGATGGTTGAACGAGCTGTGCACTGGACGGATGATCCCCCGCTTCTCCAAGTTTTTGACGATTTCCGATAGCGACTCATATGCCGCCAGCGGAAGTCGGTACTGTTTAACATATACAGGGGGTGCATTGGGATCTGTTTGAATTCTTGCAACGTGTAGGTCAGTTTCCCCACAGTCGTAAGAATCCTTAGCAAACATGTCCTGGAATTCGGCGAAGAGCCCCTTTAGCTGTTGACGCTCCGACTCCTCGGAACATGTGTCAGCCACAGAGATTTGCTCTTCCACCCGTTCCTGAAATTCTGGAAAGATTTCAGGTTGACTTAACTCGTAAGCTTCTTCAAGCTCACTAGTTAAATCGTTTTGAGTATTGCGTACCTTATCCTTTCCTGTTTGGCATGACTCGTACTCCTTCTCATCGATCTCATGGTTGAAAATCAATGATGATTCTTCAATGTGGCATGTACCTTCTTCAGAGCTGAAAGGATAAACAGAGTGGATATTAAATAACCCCTCAGGTGTTGAGGAAAAATGTTGCTCCACTACCTGTTCTTCTGTCAGGTATTCATCAGGAATAAGTCCCATGACATCATTTTGGAAACCAAAAGTGTAATACTCCGAATCCATAGCCAGACCAATTATAGTGTCTTTTTGTAGAGATATACTATGGGGAGCCATATTATGAATTACCATATGCAATGGATCCTGATGAATGTTTACCATAGGAGTCGGCTTTACCTTCAGGCCGAGTTGCTGCATCCGGTTGGACAAACAGATCAAAGCATCTGCATTCTTCAGTCTTTGTCCCTTCTTTATTTGGTTAAGATAATTTTTATTGAAATATCATAAGTAGACATAGATTCCAACATAAATTATATACATTACATGTGGATTATTCATTACATGTTATTATTTGCATAACAGTAGTGTTCCCACATTACGGTGCTTTTTATATCATGTCTTGTCGATATACATATATATATTTTTTATAAGAGGGTAGAGTATGGTTAACCTACCAAAACATTTAAACATTTTGTTATTACAAACTTTCCTATGTCATTTTTAACATATACACAGGTTATAAATTGTTACAGATTGCTACAGATTCAAATGACCTGCAATTTTTAACTGTATATAACTGTATATACAACAGTGGCTTCAGGCTGATCGGCTCTTGTCATTGCTCCTCCATCCGTTATTTTTCTGGGTAATGTTTTAACCAAGTGTCCCACTTTTGTTTTATATAATTGCTTTTCCCTAAACATATTCCATATATTTTTTCATTTATGTAATTCCTTGAAACCATCTCAATTACATTTTCTATCTTAGGAATATTATTTGACTTCCAGTTTTTAGCAATCAGTAACCTGTATGCTATACATATGTGTATAAGAGGATATTGGACTTCTGAATCTATATTTTCCATTTCCAAGTTTAGCAGCACCAGTTCAGGGGTTACTTTAATAAATTTCCCCATTATCATACTGATTAGGATTTCTAGATCTTTTTTTAGTTTAGCAAGTTTTGGGCATTTCCAAAAGGTGTGCAACAAGGTACCCTTTTGGCTGCATTTTCTCCAGCAATTGTCTGAGCAAGTATCATAGAATTGGTGGAGCTTAACCGGAGTATAATACCATCTGCTATACATTTTGAAGAATTGTTCTCTATGATTTGTGCAGATAGTAGCTTTTTTAAACAGTTGCGTCGCTTTATTCCAGTTATTCAGTGTTATACTTCTGTTTAAGTCTACTTCCCATTTCTTATGGTATGAAGTGTTTTCTTGTACTGTATCGTCATTGCAATAGTCGTATATCTTTTTGAAGTTGTTTTTCCCCTCGCCACTTATAGAGTAGTTTAAGAGGTCCGCTAGTTGTTGTGGTATCTCTATTTCTATTGAAGGATATTTTTCCCAGATATTTTTTAACGTTTTGTGCATGTCTCTGTCTGATTCTGTTAAGTTGTATTTTTCTTTAAGAGAATCGTAAGTTTTGAAGTTGTTGTCCTCAATTAGTTGTCTTAAGTGGACTAGTCCTTTAGACGTCCAGTTTTCTATGTTTTTGAGTGCAATAATATGTTTTAGTGATACTATTTCCAAGGGGTATTTAGTTGTGTTTACTGATTTTTTATGCTTAAATATTTGTATGTTCCAGGCCTCTGTGGTGTATTTTACTGTGGGCAGAGTTTTCTTTGTAAGCTCAGGGAGTTTGTTGGCATTTAGTATGAGGTGTGTCCAATTTTTAACTTGAGTTGCCTCAGATTCTATTTCTACCCAGGTTTTTGGTTCTTTTATATGTCTTATCCAATCCAAAGATTGTTGCAGTAGATTGGTATTATGATAGGCTTCTATGTTGGAAAGGGATATACCACCAAACTGTGTCTTTTTTGTAATCACTTGCATTGGGATTCTAGGTTTTCGTTTGTTCCATATAAAATTATTAGCTTGTGTTTGTAGGTTCCTTAGTATGTATTTTGGTACAGAGATGGGAATTGTTCTGAATTTGTAAAGTACTTTAGGTAGGATGAGCATTTTATAAAGAGTTAATCTTCCAAACCAGCTCCATTCTTTTAACATTAACGCATCCAAATCTTTTTTGAGATTTTTTAGTAGGGTGTGGAAGTTCTCTTTTAATAAAAGGTTTCTATCTGGTGCTATTTCTGATCCTAGAAAAGTTATTGTTTTGTGGTTCCATATATAGTTGAATTCCTTGTTAATCTTGGTTCTGGTGTCCTCTTTGATGTGAATCCCTAATATGTGAGATTTGTTTTGGTTTACTTTATGGTAGGAAATTTTCCCAAATCTGTCTAGTTCTTTCTGGGTTTCTCTAATGGACCTGAGTGGATCAGTCAGTGTTAATATCATATCGTCTGCAAATAATGTTGTTTTATATGAATTATCAGTTACTTTAATGCCTTTTATGTTTGGGTTCAATCGTATGTGTGCTATCAGAGGTTCAATTGCAAGAATAAATATAGTTGGGGATAATGGACATCCTTGCCTAGTTCCATTGCTGATGAGGAAGGTGTCTGAATATAATCCGTTGCATTGGACTCTTGCAGATGGGTTTTTGTATAGTGCGAATATCGCTTTAATCATTGAGTCCGGGAAGTTGTATTGGGACAGAGTCAACTTAACGTAATCCCATTGAATTCTGTCAAACGCCTTCTCTGCGTCCAATGAGAGAAGCAGAGAAGGCGTTTTCCTAGTCTTTGCCCAGAAAGCTAAATCAATGATCTTTCTAGTACCGTCATATGGTTGTCTGTTTTTGGTAAAGCCTACTTGATCTAAATTGACCAGAGACGGTACCAAATTTTTTAGCCTGTGTGCTAGAATTTTTGCATATAGTTTGACGTCCGCATTTATTAATGAAATTGGGCGGAAGTTTCCTGGACTGGTGGGTTCTTTACCTTGTTTAGGGAGAGTAATTATGTTGGCTGATAACATTTCTTGAGGAAATTCGCCTTGTTCCATTGCTTTGTTAAAAGTTTTTGTCAAATGAGGGATTAATATGTCATCAAAGATTTTATAATATTCGGATGAGAATCCGTCTGGACCCGGCGATTTCCCTTTTTTTAAAGACCTGATTGCTAATTCTGTTTCTTTTTCAGATATAGGGGATTCGAGCGATTTTTTAGTTTCTGGGTTGATATTTGGGAGTTTGCACTCTTTCAGGTAATCAGTAATCTGTTCTTTAGTTGGTTGATGTGTATTTATATCTTTTTTTAAATTGTAAAGTTTTTCATAATATTTAGCTATTGAGTTAGCTATTTCTATTGGATTAGTTATTTTTTCTTTTGTAATCTCATCTATCAGATGTTGTATTCTGAACTGAGTTCTGATATTTTTGGATTGTTTGGCCATTAGTTTTGTTGGTTTATTAAAGTCCCTGTAATAGTTTGCTTCTATTCTTTTAGTTGTTTTTAGATGATTTTTGAGTAAAATGTTGTGAAGCTTCAGCCTAGTCTTAGTTAGGGCTTCTAGTGTAGTAAAAGAGTTGTCAGTTTTGTGTTTTTTCTCGAGGTGCTCTAGTTCTTTTAATGTGTTCGTGATTTCTCTTTTGTGAGACTTATTAAATCTGGCCGTCTGTTGGATTATTATCCCTCTTGAAAAGGCTTTGTGAGCTCTCCAAATCATAATGGGATCAGAATGTGAGGAGGAATTGAATTCGAAGAATTCCTCTAAGTTTTTCTTTATTACTTGGTTTGTTTCTGCCTTATTGAGTATGAATATGTTGTTTTTCCATGAGAAGGAAACAGGGGATGGTGCTGTATTTTTAATTTTTAGTAATATTGACGCATGGTCTGACCAGGTTATGTTGTTTATAGTACTTGATATGATATGGTTGAATGTTTCAGCTTTAGTTAAGAACATGTCGATTCTTGCGTATGAATTATGGCACTGTGAATAGTGCGTGTAGTCTTTTTCTGAGGCGTTTAAGCATCTCCATGTGTCATATAATTTTTTGTCTTTTAGCCAATTGTCTATGAGTACTCTGTTTTTATTTTTCCTACTGTTTGTGTCCAAGATTGGGTCGTGTATTGCGTTAAAGTCGCCTCCCAACAGGAGAGTGCCTTTGGTTAACATGTCAATTTTTTTGTGTAGTTTGTTCAGGAATTTTATTTGTCCAGTATTGGGTGTATAGATGTTCACTAGCGTGTATGTGGTATTGTTTATTGTGCAGTTTAGGATGATGAATCTTCCTTCATTGCTTTTTGTTATTTTTTCCTCTTGGAAGGTTATCGTATCTTTGATAAGAATAGCTACGCCTGCTTTTTTGGTTGCCGCATTAGCATAAAATGTCTTCGAATATCCTTTGATTTTTATTTGTGGGTTGTCGCTTTCTTTGTAATGTGTTTCTTGGATGAAAGCTATGTCTGGTTTAAATTTCTGTATGTCGTGTTTAAGGAATGATCTCTTTTGAGGACTGTTTAGGCCCCTTACGTTGTAACTAAGTAGTGACAGTGTCATTTTATTTTCCTAAATCTAACGGAACAAGGAGGTAGAATATTCTCAGTAAAAGTGTTGGATGGGGATGTAGGATGTGTCAGAAGGAGATCACTTACGTTTGTAGTCTTTCTTACTTCTGCAAGCCTGCAAGGTTTTTTTTTTTTTTTTTTTTTTTAAATTCCTCCCAGGATATGAGATGAGATGAGGACAAGACTTGGTTATGTTCCTTTTTCCGGATGGTCTATATGTAGGTAGTTTGCGCCTGTGTATATATATAAATAGGTTACACTTTAGATAAGAGCACAGTATACGACAAGAGCCGATCAAACCCAGCCTAAACAATAAATGGTTCTACAATCTATCAGATTATAAAGTTATTTGGGTCAACAAAGAAAAAGAAAAGATAGTAAGTAAAAGTTATGAGATGCGTGTGCACCAATGTGGCGGCCAAGGAGGCTGCCCCACAGGTCCCACTATTGTAACAGATAAGAAAATAAATAAATAAAATAAAATGAATAAAAGGGAAGTTATAGAGGTTATAGAAGAGTAGCTTTCGCTACACAATTGGGGTCAATTGTAGGAAAAGGAAGGGAAAGAAAAATAAGTATACTTGGAGTCTTGGTGATACATATACTCCAGTGTATACTGCAATAAGTGTAAATATTGTCAACATGTTTTAAGTTACTGTAGATGAGTACTGGGTGATTTCATCAGCGCAGCTTCATATCTTCTTCAGCGCGGTCTTTCTCTTTTTGATGGTCTTTCAGGAGGTCGGTCTTCTATTTCTGGTGAAATGTCCCATTTGTTCAATAATTCCAGGCCTTGTTCTGTAGACGTAATTATCCTTGTTGTTCCTCCATCTGGGATCAATAGTTTTACAGGAAATCCCCATCTGTAAGGTATATTATGTTTGCGTAGAGTGTTAGTTACTGTTTGATATTTTTTTCTCTGTTGGATTGTGAATTGTGATAGATCTGTATAGACTTGTATATTTTTAAATTCTTCTGGGAGTTGTTTGCATTTTCGGAATTCTTGGTTGAACTTTTCTTTGATTTTGTAGAAGTGTATTCTAGCGATAGTGTCTCTTGGGATTGAAGGATCCAGTCCTTTTGGTTTTGGTAGACGGTGGGCTCTGTCTATTTCAAAGTCCTGTAAGGAGCAGTCTGGTAGAACCGTACCCATTAGTTTTTGTAAATAATGTGTTAGTTCCGAGGGCAAAACGGTTTCTGGGATGCCTCTAAATTTCAGATTATTTCTTCTGTTTCTATCTTCTAAATCGGCTATTTTGAGTTGTAGGTTTTCAATTTCATCTGAGTTGCAGTTAATGGTGTCAGCAATTTCATTGTGTGATTTGCAAATCTGATCCATTTTGTTCTCTATGTGCGTTACTCTAGAATCCATTTTTTCCAGCTTTGAGTTAGTTGATAAGAAGACATTGCTTATCTCTTTTGTAAAGGATTTGTGTAGCAATAGTATTGTTTCCTTTATGAAGGATTCAGAAGCTGCTTTATCAGTAGCGATAATGGAATTGAGGTCTATCCCCTGGTTAGGTTCAGGTGTAGCTTTGGCTTGTTCTGTTTGAAGCGTCTGGATTTCTTCATTTAGGGATCCACTGAATGATTTTTTCCGTGCTCTCTGTTTTTGAGGGCTCGTAGTGTCTGAGGAGTTATCTGAGAAATTTTCATTCTCCATGTTTTCTTCTTGTTCTTCATTTCCCATAATTTTGTTGTTAATTTTGAGGTTTTTGGTTCTGGGACCTTTTGTCTTGTTTTTTTGCGAGCTGTGCATGCTGTATAAATCTGGGAAATCCTCTTCCAGATATTCCTTTGAGTGATACGATTTTTTTGATGAAGTTTGCCAAGCTTCAGGATTATTTATTCCTCTGGTACGGTAAGGGTGGTTATGCTTCTGTTGCATCTCACTCAGTAAATAGGGGGTCTATAATGTATAGCTCCAACAAGAGTATTTATAATTATGTGTAGCAGGTTGATATTTTCTTTGCTGTTAAAGAAGGGCCTGCTAAAGTGTCCTGTATTGCAAGAGGTGATATTGCTTATATAGCAGTATACCCCCCTTTTAAAGTATCCCACAGTCCTACCAGGTTACTTGCAGTTGTTGTTGTGTAGTCAGACGATGGGTTAATGTAAGCGATTATACTTCTATTGCCGCTGTCTTCAGAACTTTGCTTTTATTTTTATTCTCTTGCAAGCAAAGGATCTCTGCTTATTCTTTTCCTGTTGTCCGTCACACTGCTGCTATGCTGGGATCCGGAGGTTTGGATCTCTCTTCTGGTGCTTAGGTGTTTTGTGCCCCTTCCTCCTTTATTTTTATTTCCCCCCTCGGCCAGTTGAAGCGATCGTGTCCGCTCCTATATTATTGTCTGCCGCTTCGTTTTTTAGCGCTCCTCCCGCTCTGCTTGGTGAGTTACTTCACCTCTTTTATTGCTGTGTTCGCGATCTCTTTGCTCTGCGGTTCGTCCAAGATGTCGCTCCCTTCTCTTCCCTTGATGGCTCCGCCCCTTTTATGATGCGTTCTTTCGCGCCTCTCTTCCTCCTGGTGCCGCGGCTTTCCTTTAGATGTTGAGATATGTTCTCCTACCCGACTTTGCCCGGGATACACTTCACCTAGGTTGCGGCACCAGTATCCAGGACGTTTTCCTATGTTGTCCCCGCTTGTCTGACAATTGTAAGTTGCTTTTTTTTGGTAGCTTTAGCATGTATACACCGGGAGCTGTGACTAGCTGCTTCTTCTCTCCATGGGTTCCAAGCTCCGCCCCCCTCCCTTCTTTATTTGAATGGGAAGAAGAAATGGTTTACAGCCTTCAGGGATTTTTACCTCATCTGCAACCACGATACTCACGGCATAGGGCATCTGTTGTCCCCATCTCAAGGCTTGGTCTTCATTCTGGAATCCCTCCGGGTTCCCAGGTAATCTGGACCATAGAGTATTGTTGACCAGATCAATCTGCACGGCAAATCGGTGTAGAAGGTCATTACCTATGTACATCTGGTACCGTGGTTCATTCAACACAATGAATAAATGTTCTGTGGTTTTATCTCATATGGAAATAGACAAAAGACATCTTGCAATCACATTATGACTCTGTGAATCTCCATCCAGATCATGAACCCATTGGTCCTGTGGAGAGGAAACTTTAATCATTTTAGGATTAGCAATCTGTTTCAAGAGACTCAGGCTTATGTAACTGGCTTCGCTTTTCAGATCCAACTTGGCGTATATCACCCGGGCCATATTGTTCACCTGTGTGGGAATCAATAAGTTATCATTAACCTTCTCAATCCGTACCATGGATTGAGTATGCCTGGTCAGGTCCGCGACTTCGTAACTTCTCCCTTTAGGAGAAATAGTTAATGCATCCCCATCCAGGGTTACCTTTTCAATTCTGTCCTTCTGGATGGTTATGGTATGTGCGGCACCGTTGACGGCTTCCTCGGGCTCACCATTTTTCAGGATCGTGACATCCGGTGTTTGATTGTTCCTAAAATGCACTTCAACAGAGTTAAACCTTTCCTCAATCACATGACAATTGCGTTGGGATTGTGCATTGCAAGAGTACTCATAGGCAATGGGTGCCCTCACCTGAGTCCAGACGGCTTCATTGATGAAGTCTACTATGGAACTCAATCTTCTCAGGAGGTCGATTCCTATGATCAGCCGATCATAGGGAAGGTCCACAATCAGTGTGGGATGTCTAATTATCTTCTTGCCAATTTAGAATTTTAACCATGATGTACCTTTTACCTGTAAAGCGTCTCCGCCGACACTTATCAAAGAGCCATCAAACGATTTCAGTTTCGGCTTCTTTGCTGTCACCTCCAATACCTGTTCGAAATAACTATATGACAATATAGTGGCTTGTGATCCTGTGTCAAGTAAACCCCTGATTGGCCCAATAAGTTCATCTTGGAGATAGGAATCATGAAAATATCGGCCTTTGATCTGAAACAAATCACATAAAAAATTAGGGTGATCACTTATTTGACATTTGTTAAGGATTTGACCTTTCTGCAGCGTCGCGACCTCTGGTGAATTCTTGGAATTCCTGCTGCTCGCGGCGGCAGCAGCAGCCCCCACCTTTGGGGAACACTGGATCACATCACAGCTTACAGACGGCAGCTCGCAGGTTGACGCTGAGATGATAGGATCACTCACTGGAGAAGACACATTAGTGCAGGAATCATCATGATTAGACTGTAATATAGACAACATGTTAGACATCTCCTCCTTGGCCTCAATTTTAGGGTCAAGAACACTGCAAGGCAAAGTAGGATTAGAAATCACATTAGATTCTGTTACAACCATCTCAGTAGCCTTGCACCGGCCTGGGCTCTGACCCTGCCCTGCCTGCATTATGGGGCTGAGTTGGGTCCTGCAGTTACCCCTAAAAAAGACTCAGGCTGTTTTCCAGTTGACACCTGGGACATTTTACTAATGATCTCCTGTAATTTGGCTACTTGATCCGCCAAATGATCCAAACGATTGTTTGGTTTGCGCACAGTTTGGACTTCTGGTGTTCCCTTATTAGAAGTGGGTGACCGACCTCTAGGTGAGGTAGGGGATTCAGGCCTATTTTCCTTCTGTTGTCTGGGCCTGTTGTTCCAGCGCCTGTATCCCTGGGGACCTCTATTGTAATATTGGGGACGGTAGTTAGACCTCCCAGCACTGGAGTTATCCCCCTCTGGCCCCTTGGGGCTCTGAGGTCTTGCTTGCTTGGGTCCTACCTTTTGTCGCTGGGTTTGTTGGACAGGTCCTGTAGACTGAGGGTACTTACGTGGCTGCGTTTCAAATTTGAAGCCAGGGTTTACCTTAGCTTCTGCTACGCTTTGTTCTGGGGACTTTTTATATCTCCTCTCACCTGTAGCATGGCATTCACTGATGTTATACAGTGAGGTGGCAGCCGTCACCAACCTGTCCAAGGGGGCTTGGAGATCAAGATCTCTAGCTAGGCTAAGCTTAATTTGCATGGGCATTGCATCATAAAACAGCTGTTTGAACTCCTCAGACTCCCAGTTTGGGGATCTATACGCCAACCCATAGGCATTTTTAAGGATGGGGAGGAATTCCCGGGGACTCTGATTGGGTCTACATGTGAGTTTATAGATATCACGTTTTGCAGCAGTCACAGTACGGTAAGGGCCAAATTCTAATTTGACCTCATGCAAAACATCCTGCCAATCCAGAATTCCTCTCTCCCTAAATGAAATAAAGTAGTGGCGATATTTACCATCAAATGCCCATGGTAGGAATCTGATCCTGTCCGCATCAGAATACAATTTTAAAGAATCCATGGTGGACTGGTACAGTTCTAAGTGATTGGCAATTTCAGCAGAACCCTTTTTAGAGAATTTGGGCACAGTGACATTTAGAAACTTAATAATACTCGAGGAGTTCTGATTCTTTTCTGAACACTGAGTATTTTTCTTTCTAGAGACCACCTCAGCATATGTTGGTCGTCTGAAACTCTCATCCCCCTGATGGGCAATCTTATGCCTGCGTGGTAGGGAATGGATCACACGCTTTCCCACATCACTGTCACAATCACTCACGCTCCGCTCACTCCCATCAGACCCTCTTGGCACAGGTGACTTAACCCTAACATTCCTCTCTAGAGGAGGGCGTGGAGGGGCACTTCTGTGCCCTTTTGCGTCGCTAGCGCCTAGTAAGGCGGTTACAGCTTGAAACGCCTGATTTAATTGGTCTAAGGCCTCCTGTTTAATCATGCCATCACCCTCGGGTGGCTTAGGGTCTCGGATGGATTGCGCTTTAAGAGCACGTGATGATGACATATCTACATTATGGGGTGTGAGAATTGGAGGGTCTGGAGATCCCTCATGATCAGACAGATCACTTTGAACATTAGCTACAGTTTGGCTTAGTTCATTTGTTTGCTGCAGACTGCTATAACGGATGTGTAGATCCTCTGCCTCACTTTTTAATTTGTGATAGGCAGCATGGCTGTGATCGAGCTCGCATTTTAAATCCTCGATCGATGCCTTTGCAGATTCTAATCTTTCTTCCATATGGGAAACATATGCTTGCACTTTCGTTATATGCACATGTCTACTCTCTGAGAAAATGCTGACCTCTAATAATGCATACAAAATTGGTGGCAACATCTTTAAGAGGTGTTGGTTTTTACTGGCACTATTTTCAAGCACATCAAGATAAGTTAGTTGTCTCCTGACTGTGCCAAGTGGCGTCCATACATCCACACATTCTCTCTTGGCTTCTGCCTGCAACTCATTTATCCATGCAGCCACATCATGATCCAATTTTAAATGTGAATTTACATATTCAACAACGTTCTGGAATAACTGCTCTGGGCTAGATGGACTATCTCCTGTTGCAACATCACTACCGGCTTCACTACCGGCTGTACTCATTTTCTTGCAATAAAGTTATACACAGATTTATGGATAATCTGGTTAGCCAAGAAAGGTATGGAACGGTTTACTATTTGCACAAATAATCAAAGAATTAACTCGATCTCGCTACCGGGGCCTCCATTTTATGTCGGGTATATAAAGCAAATGCTTTATATAAAGTTTAAAAAAAAAAAAAATTGGGCGGATCAAAAGAAAAATTATGCAAACGATATTGATCCGGGAGATGGACATAATCATCTCAAGACGAGTTCGATCAAGAACCTGATTATTTTGTGCAATCAGTAAAACAGGGTACAAGCGTCTATGCAAAAATATAAATGGTTTATTATACAATAGTTTAATATACAATCAGGAATGAATCAACATAAATTTCAATAATATACAATGATATGCAGTACCCAGAATTCACCACTATATGATGCCAACAAAACAATACTCAACCAACACAAGAATATTATGCAATACAGCTTTAAATTTGTGAGAGAGATACAATCAATGGATTATGCGGAAAACTCAATCAAGAAGATGACAGATACGAGCCCTTGCTCCACCAAAAAAAATGATGACCAAACTCAGATAATGGTAGTATTGCAACAAAACTTATAAATTATTGGCTTGATGTCAAACTAGGGAATACTAAGATTCCCAACAGAGAGTTTCTCCAATATTATCTCCTTTATTCAGTTATATGCATCGTAACTGAAATAAGAGAGAACACTTATGTAGCAACTAACATTAAACGTCCGCAAATGAGCGGGTATCTGACTAAGTATCAAGCCAATTAATTTAGATCAATACTACATAAAACAAAAATATACATTACCCAAGGGTCAAGTGATGTGCAGAGTCTTGGGGCAGCCAGCTCTCAAGAGTTTTTCTCGATAATCCAAATGATTCTCCAGAGATCTATAATCCAAATGTTTCTTTGTTTTTTTTTTGGTTTTTTTTCCTCTTTTTTTTTCCTTTTCTGGTAACTGGTTTCTTAACCCAAAACTTATCAGATCAACACGCCCTCCGAGTTTGGAACTTCCAATCATTGTTGGAGGGGTGTGTGCATTGATAAGGAGCCTGACGTCATAATACTACCCAGAATGCACTTTTGCTACTGATGTAGTATTAACTGCTCATATCTAGGTGGCACTGTTGTATAAACAATAGGCATCATACCATTAAGGGTTAACTCATACATGCCTGATATTTTCACTACTACACCTCTGACGTCTAGAAGCCTTGTCTCAGAGCCGAGGGACAAACTTTGATACATGAATGTATACTTTGAGGAACATCTAGACAATTCTCACACTGTGAAATTCATGTTCAGATATGAAAAACAATGAAGCCTCAGAATCTGCAGGTGCGGTGTATCTTCTAACTTTCTAAATGTATAATATATTGTTACAATAACACTAGCTTTTGAACAGCACAGTAATCTTCTCATGGACTTACTTTGGCCTACATGAAAATCCATACAAAACAGTGAATATAAATCAACATTGCTCTTAAAGGCAATGAATACTCATTATAACTAAAATAAGTAGATATAACTGTTTACACTTATGAAAAAGCACAACAAGGGACACCATAGGGACATACTAGGGACCTATATAATTCTGGCCCTGCCATACCACCATACACAGCCTCCCCCACCCTGTCCTTCAATTGACTTTTTCTGTCTGTGTGTGTTTTTTGTATGTCTATCAGTCCCCACGTGAGGGACACATATATGTATTTTTAAGCTATTTAGATTAAAAGTTATATTTTAAAAAATCATATGTACCCTAAACTAGTACCAACAAAACTGCCACCCTATCCCGTACTTTCTAAAATAGGGGTCACTTTTTTGGAGGTCACAAAGGGTTAACAAAGTTTGTAAAATCAGTTTTGAATACCTTGAGGGGTGTGGTTTCTAAAATTGGGTAACTTTTTTGGAGTTTCTACTCTAGGGGTGCATCAGGGGGGCTTCAAATGGGACATGGTGTCAAAAAAACAGTCCAGCAAAATCTGCCTTCCAAAAACCATATGGCATTCCTTTCCTTCTGTGCCCTACCGTGTGCCCGTACAGCAGTTTACGACCACATATGGGGTGTTTCTGTAAACTACAGAATCAGAGCCATAAATATTGAGTTTTGTTTGGCTGTTAAACCTTGCTTTGTAATCATGTATGTTTTTTAATCATGTATTTCAATAAAAAATATTTTTATAGCTAATCAGTCTCAGTGTTCGATTATAGGTTTTCCTATGTATTATAGAAGCAGAGAAATTGAAATTTAACCACCTCAGCCCCCAGTGCTTAAACACCCTGAAAGACCAGGCCACTTTTTACACTTCTGACCTACACTACTTTCACCGTTTATTGCTCGGTCATGCAACTTACCACCCAAATGAATTTTACCTCCTTTTCTTCTCACTAATAGAGCTTTCATTTGGTGGTATTTCATTGCTGCTGACATTTTTACTTTTTTTGTTATTAATCGAAATTTAACGATTTTTTTGCAAAAAAATGACATTTTTCACTTTCAGTTGTAAAATTTTGCAAAAAAAACGACATCCATATATAAATTTTGCTCTAAATTTATTGTTCTACATGTCTTTGATAAAAAAAAAATGTTTGGGTAAAAAAAAAATGGTTTGGGTAAAAGTTATAGCGTTTACAAACTATGGTACAAAAATGTGAATTTCCGCTTTTTGAAGCAGCTCTGACTTTCTGAGCACCTGTCATGTTTCCTGAGGTTCTACAATGCCCAGACAGTACAAACACCCCACAAATGACCCCATTTCGGAAAGTACACACCCTAAGGTATTCGCTGATGGGCATAGTGAGTTCATAGAACTTTTTATTTTTTGTCACAAGTTAGCGGAAAATGATGATTTTTTTTTTTTCTTACAAAGTCTCATATTCCACTAACTTGTGACAAAAAATAAAAAGTTCTATGAACTCACTATGCCCATCACGAAATACCTTGCGGTCTCTTCTTTCCAAAATGGGGTCACTTGTGGGGTAGTTATACTGTCCTGGAATTCTAGGGGCCCAAATGTGTGGTAAGGAGTTTGAAATCAAATTCTGTAAAAAATGACCTGTGAAATCCGAAAGGTGCTCTTTGGAATATGGGCCCCTTTGCCCATCTAGGCTGCAAAAAGGTGTCACACATCTGGTATCTCCGTATTCAGGAGAAGGTGGGGAATGTGTTTTGAGGTGTCATTTTACATATACCCATGCTGGGTGAGAGAAATATCTTGGCAAAAGACAACTTTTCCCATTTTTTTATACAAAGTTGGCATTTGACCAAGATATTTATCTCACCCAGCATGGGTATATGTAAAAAGACACCCAAAACACATTCCTCAACTTCTCCTGAATACAGAGATACCAGATGTGTGACACTTTTTTGCAGCCTAGGTGGGCAAAGGGGCCCATATTCCAAAGAGCACCTTTCGGATTTCACAGGTCATTTTTTACTGAATTTGATTTCAAACTCCTTACCACACATTTGGGCCCCTAGAATGCCAGGGCAGTATAACTACCCCACAAGTGACCCCATTTTGGAAAGAAGAGACCCCAAGATATTCGCTAATGGGCATAGTGAGTTCATGGAAGTTTTTATTTTTTGTCACAAGTTAGTGGAATATGAGACTTTGTATGAAAAAAAAATAAAAAATAAAAATCATCATTTTCCACTAACTTGTGACAAAAAATAAAAAATTCTAGGAACTCGCCAGGCCCCTCACGGAATACCTTGGGGTGTCTTCTTTCCAAAATGGGGTCACTTGTGGGGTAGTTATACTGCCCTGGCATTCTAGGGGCCCAAATGTGTGGTAAGGAGTTTGAAATCAAATTCTGTAAAAACTGACCAGTGAAATCCGAAAGGTGCTCTTTGGAATATGGGCCCCTTTGCCCACCTAGGCTGCAAAAAAGTGTCACACATCTGGTATCTCCGTACTCAGGAGAAGGTGGGGAATGTGTTTTGGGGTGTCATTTTACATATACCCATGCTGGGTGAGAGAAATATCTTGGCAAAAGACAACTTTTCCCATTTTTTTTATACAAAGTTGGCATTTGACCAAGATATTTATCTCACCCAGCATGGGTATATGTAAAAAGACACCCCAAAACACATTCCTCAACTTCTCCTGAGTACGGAGATACCAGATGTGTGACACTTTTTTGCAGCCTAGGTGGGCAAAGGGGCCCATATTCCAAAGAGCACCTTTCGGATTTCACAGGTCATTTTTTACAGAATTTGATTTCAAACTCCTTACCACACATTTGGGCCCCTAGAATGCCAGGGCAGTATAACTACCCCACAAGTGACCCCATTTTGGAAAGAAGACACCCCAAGGTATTCCGTGAGGGGCATGATCTCTTCCTGGAATTTGAGGAAGGATCCTGTTCTCCCAGCCTTACTGTAGAGAACAAAACTATTGTACAGCGCCAATTGAATTAAATATACAGACACCTTCTTATACCAGCGTCTGGTTCTGCGGGAAACTAAATAGGGAGCCAACATCTGGTCATTGAAGTCCACCCCTCCCATGAGCGCATTATAGTCGTGGACTGAGAGGGGCTTTTCAATGACACGGGTTGCCCTTTCAATTTGGATTGTCGTGTCTGCGTGAATAGAGGAGAGCATGTAAACGTCACGCTTGTCTCTCCATTTCACCGCGAGCAGTTCTTCGTTACACAAGGCAGCCCTCTCCCCCCTTGCAAGACGGGTGGTTACAAGCCATTGGGGGAAGCCCACGCGACTAGTTCGCGCGGTGCCACAGGCGCAAATCCGTTCTAGAAACAAATGCCTAAAGAGGGCCACACTTGTGTAAAAATTGTCCACATAAAGATGGTACCCCTTGCCGAATAAGGGTGACACCAAGTCCCAGACTGTCTTCCCACTGCTCCCCAGGTAGTCAGGGCAACCGACCGGCTCCAGGGTCTGATCTTTTCCCTCATAGATCCGAAATTTGTGGGTATAGCCTGTGGCCCTTTCACAGAGCTTATACAATTTGACCCCATACCGGGCACGCTTGCTTGGGATGTATTGTTTGAAGCCAAGGCGCCCGGTAAAATGTATTAGGGACTCGTCTACGCAGATGTTTTGCTCAGGGGTATACAAATCTGCAATTTTCTGGTTGAAATGGTCTATGAGGGGCCGAATTTTGTGGAGCCGGTCAAAAGCTGGGTGGCCTCTGGGACGGGAGGTGGTGTTGTCGCTAAAATGCAGAAAACGCAGGATGGTCTCAAATCGTGTCCTGGACATAGCAGCAGAGAACATGGGCATGTGATGAATTGGGTTCGTGGACCAATATGACCGCAATTCATGTTTTTTTGTTAGGCCCATGTTGAGGAGAAGGCCCAGAAAAATTTTAAGTTCGGAAACTTGGACTGGTTTCCACCGGAAAGGCTGGGCATAATAGCTTTCCGGGTTTGCGGTTATAAATTGTGTGGCATACTGGTTGGTCTCTGCCACGACTAAGTCCAAGAGCTCCGCAGTCAAGAACAGCTCAAAAAATCCCAGGGCCGAACCGATCCGTCTCAACCCGAACTCCAGACTGGGCGGTGAAAGGGGGAACTACAGGTGCGGCTGAAGTTGGTGACTGCCAATCAGGGTTTGCCAGCACCTCAGGGACTCTAGGGGGTCTACGGGCCTGTCTGCGCGGTGGCTGCGACGGGGTAACTACTGCACGTGCCACCGTACCAGCTTCAACTGCCCTTCTGGTGCTCGCTACTTCACCATGTTGTACGGCAGTGCTGGTACTAGGTCCAGGAAGGGCTGCGCTGCTGGTGTATGCCTCACCACGTGATCCGGCAGCGACAGCCCCACTCTGCTGCTCTTGAAGCGGATCCTGCGTAACCTGTGGTCTAGCGACACGGGGCCGGGTACGCCTGGTGCTGCCAGGGACCTCCACCTCCTCGTCCGAACTTTGGTTCAGAGAGCCACTGCTTTCCACAGGTTCATATTCTGACCCGCTAGATTCGTCAGATGAGGGTTCCCACTCCTCATCCGACTGGGTCAGAATCCTGTAGGCCTCTTCAGAAGAATACCCCCTGTTTGACATTTTGGACTACTAAATTTAGGGGTATTCCCTGAGACTACCCAAGAAAAAAAGCAAACCTGTCTTACAAAGGGGAGGCTAGCGAAGTACCGGAGGCCGCTGCGGTTGATAAAAACTATCAAAACTGATTTTTTTATCGCCGCAGTGCGTGTAAAGTGAATGTGCAGTGATCAAAAAATAATAATTTTTTGTCACTGCGGTGGGGCGGGTGTGGGTGAACGCACGTGTGGGCGACCGATCAGGCCTGATCGGGCAAACACTGCGTTTTGGGTGGAGGGCGAACTAAAGTGACACTAATACTATTATAGATCTGACCGTGATCAGTTTTAATCACTTACAGATACTATAAAAGTACAAATGCTGATTAGCGATACGCTAATCAGCGAATAAAAGTGACTGCGGTGCGGTGGGGTGGGCGCTAACTGACGCTAACTACCTAACCAAGGGGCCTAAACTATCCCTAAAACCTATCAGTCAATACCAGTGAAAAAAAAAAGTGACAGTTTACACTGATCACTTTTTTTCCTTTCACTAGTGATTGACAGGGGCGATCAAAGGGGTGATCAAAGGGTTAATTGGGGTGCAGGGGGGTGATCTGGGGCTAAGGTGTAGTGTTTGGTGTACTCACAGTTCAGTCTGCTCCTGTGCTGAATCCAACCGACGAAAAGGACCAGCACAGGAGCAGAGAAGCCATATAACAGATCATATTTACTAATATGATCTGTTATATGGCTTGTGATTCGATTTTTTAAAAATCAGCAACCTGCCAGCGACGATCATTGGCTGGCAGGTTGCTGATGCAATTCTCCTCGAACTTTTGCTGGCCCGCGATGCGCATGCGCGGGCCGGCTGAGACCGAAATCTCGCGTCCCGCGAGAGGACGCGCCGGCTCGTCCACTCGGAATGAAACAACCACAACCAGGACGCGTCTGTGCGTACAGCGGTCCGGAGGTGGTTAAAAATGTGCACATTTTTCCAAATTTTTTGTCAATTTTGCATTTTTTTATAAATAAAAAAGAATTTTTTTGACTCCATTTTACCAGTGTCATGAAGTACAATATGTGACGAAAAAATAATCTCAGAATGGCCTGGATAAGTCAAAGCGTTTTAAAGTTATCACCACATAAAGTGACACTGGTCCTTAAGGTGAAAATGAGCCCGGTCCCTAAGGGGTTAAGGACATGTTCAGGTACCGGTGAGACGGCGGGAAGGAAAGCAACTGGGTACAAGGTGAAGTTCATAGATGGTCAGACCTGCTTGTCCCTGCCAACCGTACTGGAGTGCAATAACATTCCTGACAACCGGTCGGATAAAACCAACAGCAGAGGTAGCAGCATACCACCCCCATCTGAAGCGTATAGCTCATCTAAAACCAAAAATGGACCCAGAAGCCCTGATGGTCTTACTCCTTGGAAGAGACATACTACGAGTTCACAAGGTTAGAGGACTAATTAATGGTCCCCAAAGTGCTCCATACACCCAGAGACTTGACCTAGGATGGGTCATCATAGGAGACGTCTGTCTAGGAGGAGCACACAAGCCAACCTCAGTCAATAGTATGCTCACCAACACACTTGAAAATGGACCTCCTTCCCTATTCCAGCCATGTCACAGCAGTTTCCTAATAAAAGAATTGCCACACAGAGCTCCTGTGCCTTGTCCTTTCGTGGATCCCTCCTGTGAAGACCACGCCTGGGATGGTGAGCAAGATCACTTAGGGAGCACAGTTTTCCACAGGACAAGAGAAGACAACAGGGTTGCAATGTCCATACCATAGAACAGACTGTTCTTGGAGATCATGAATCAAGGAATAGTAAAAGACAAACCGAAAAGCTTGGTCGCACCTTTATCATTGAAACCCCAGAGACAATACTTACCTAACAACAAAGAACTTGTCTACAGTTGATTTGTCTCCCTCAAACACAAACTTCAGAGGACACCAGAGACAAGAGAACATTTATTTACTTTTATGGAAAGAACATTTCAGAACAACCATGCAGAAATGGCACCTGCTCTCCAAGACTCCGAGGAGTGTTGGTACTTACCAGGGGTCAAGTCCTGGGGAAAAAAAAGTGTGGGAACTCACCCAAGATCCACTGCCACCCCGTCCCCCTCCCCCCAAAAAAAAATTAAATATATATATATTTTGCAGAAAATTCAGTGCAACATAAAACGTAAACAAAAACTGGAATTTGCGCTATATGTCTGTTCAGGCGTAAATCGTCACTTTCATATTATAAGCTCCCGTTATATATAATTTACTTACAGTTCTGAAGACTCAGGGGTGCTGTCTGGTTTGGCCTGAAGGGTGCTGGCTGGCTTAGCCTCAGGGGTGCTGGCTGGCTTAGCCTCAGGGGTGCTGGCAGGCTTGGCCTCAGGGGTGCTGACAGGCTTAGCCTCAGGGGTGCTAACAGGCTTGGTCCTGTAGAAGGAGTGTGGGAGACTGTGAGGCCTTTTTTCTCCAAGCTGCTCCAGAAGTGCAATAACAAAAGACCACCAATCAGACCCCCAATGTTAATCAGACCTCAGCTAACAGCCCCAATAAGATCCCCAATGTTAATAAGACCCCAATAAGACCTCAGATCACACCTCAGCTCAGACCCCAATATGAATGACCCCCAATCAGACCTCAAATAAGAGCCCCATGCCTCATAGCAGCCCCCAGTAGCCTCATAGCAGCCCTCAGGAGCCTCTCCATCAGCCCCCAGGAGCCTCTCCATCAGCCCCCAGTAGCCTCTCCATCAGCCCCCAGTGCCTCTCCATCAGCCCCCAGTGCCTCTCACCAGCCCCCAGTGCCTCTCCATCAGCCCCCAGAGCCTCTCACCAGCGGCCCCCCCAGTGCCTCTCCCTCAGCCCCCAGTCAGTGCCTCTCCATCAGCCCCCAGGCCCCCCAGTGAATGCCTCTCCATCAGCTCCAAGGCCCCCCAGTCAGTGCATCTCCATCAGCCCCATGCCCCTTAGTCAGTGCCTCTCCATGAGCCCCCAGGCCCCCCAGTCAGTGCCTCTCCATGAGCCCCCAGGCCCCCCAGTCAGTGCCTCTCCATCAGCCCCCAGGCCCCCCAGTCAGTGCCTCTCCACCAGCCTCATAAAATAAAATAAAAAACACTTACCCTCTCCTGCTCCTGAGCGCCGCCGCTTCTCTCCTCCTAGGCAATGATCCTGCTGTCGGCTTTGCTGTGAAGACTGTGCACAGCGTGACGTCACAGAGCACCTCAGCCCTCATGACTGTGCACAGCCCTGCACAGCCGACAGCCGAGGACTAGCGTTGAGTGAACCCAGTGAAGTTCAGGTTCGCCGGGTTCGGCCGAACTTCAGGTCAAAGTTCGGTTCGTGACCTGAACTTGACCCTGAACCCGGACCCCATTAAAGTCAATGGGGACCCGAACTTCACTTTATTATTTTCCGTTATAACGGAAAATAATACTATTAGCTTTTTCAGATCTGAGTTTTCACGATCGTGAAAACTCAGATCCCATGGTGATGGGGACTCTTGAAGTTAAAATATACCATCGGATTGGAGAAAACTCCAATCCGATGGTATATTCTAAACTCGAGGAGTTCCCATGGTGATGGGGACGCACCTCTGACAGGGCGCTGCCATCCGCACCACCTGAGGGGTTAATTGCGCGGACGGCAGCTGCCTGTCAGATGTCGGGTGCCGGGAATGTTTCTACAATATTTGCATTGGAGTGCAGTGCTTCCCCCCCCCGTTTTAAAATTATTGGTGGGCAGTGCGCCGTCCCCCCTCCCCGGTATTAAAATCATTGGTGGGCAGTGCGCCCCCCCTATTAAAATCATTGGTGGGCAGTGCGCCCCCCATATTAAAATCATTGGTGGGCAGTGCACCCCCCCAGTATTAAAATCATTGGTGGGCAGTGCGCCCTCCCCCATCCCCTCCCCGGTATTAAAATCATTGGTGTGCAGTGCGACCTCCCCCCGTATTAAAATCATTGGTGGCCAGTGCGCCCCCCCCCTCCATCATTGGTGGCAGCAGCAGTTCCGATCGGAGTCCCAGTGTAATGCTGGGGCTCCGATCGGTTGTAACTCACAGGTCTGTGCGGCGCATTGCTTATGCTTACAGCAATGCGCCACATAGACCTATGAGTTACAAGAAGAAGGAACGCCGGGCGGCCACAGCGCATGTAAGAATAATGCTGCTGAGTAACTGACCATGGCAGACAGGACTTCAGTAGCGTCCTGGCTGCCATGGCAACCAATCGGGGCTCCAGCATTACACTGCTGGGACTCCGATCGGAACTGCCGCTGCCACCAATGATGGAGGGGGGAGGGTGCACCGCCCACCAATGATTTTAATACTGGGGAGAGGGAGCACTGCCCACCAATGATTTTAATACTGGGAAGGGTGGGGGGAGGGCACACTGTCCACCAATGATTTTAATACCGGGGAAGGCGCACTGCCCACCAATGATTTTAATACCGTGGGGGGGGGCACACTGCCCACCAATGCAAACATTGTAGAAACATTCCCGACCTCTGACAGGGAGCTGCCGTCCACGCAATCAACCCCTCAGGTTCCGCAGATGGCAGCGCTCTGTCAGAGGTGCGTCCCAATCACCATGGGAACGCCTCGGGTTTAGAATATACCATCGGATCAGAGTTTTCTCCAATCCGATGGTATATTTTAACTTCAAGCGTTACCTACCGAGGACCAGGAAGCGGTACAAAGCCTTTACCGCTTCCTGATCCTTTTGGCCGTTCCCACGCGTTCCCGCAGGACTCGATCCCTGGTACTTACCCATATTTGGCGTGTATCATCTGTGAGGGATTAACTCACTTTCGGGGGTCACACTCACAGATATCTTTGCCAGACACCACCAAGTTTAAGGTCCAAACACTGTACTTTATTGCGGCCTCTGCTTCACAAAACACTTCCCCTGACTGACAGTCTGGGCTGTGCTCTTATCCCAGACTGATTGTGGCACCTGGTGCTGCCTCAGACCTGATGATTGCCGGGGAAGACATGGAAACTCCTGCCATAAATCTCCCCTAGCAGCCATGAGGCCTGTCATTGCCTCACATAACCCCCCCCCCCCCCCGCTTTGTTCAAGCCCAGAGAGTTGAACACTAGCATCAAACCAAGATGCTCATGAGAGGGCCTCGACCTGGCCTACAGTCTTCCCCTTATTCTGCCAGACCCAGGACAACAGCGCTTGGTTTGTCACCAACATGAGTTTATTAGGGAACAGATAAGACCTACGGGATTTTCTTGCCCATCTCATGAGGAGGTACTCTCTTTCCCGAGCGAGGATGAAGCGCTTTCGCACTTGTGACCTCTCTCTTTTCTTTTTTCTTTTCCTCTCCACATCTGGCATTCAGCCTCTGGAACTTCTCTCAGAAGATGTTTTTATACAATCTGCAGGCTTTCTTTTTAGATTCTCTGGCTCCCGCACATACTCCTCGTGTCCTTTCTTGGACTGCTGCAGCGCTTGACTGAACTGTTCCCAGTCATGGTCGTGTCCCGACCCTTCCTCCTTGCCTTGCGGGCTCCTTCAGCAGAGCATGTTTGTCCCTGCTCGCTTCTTTTACGGGTCTTCGGTTCACATCTTTCTTCTTTCCAGCAGTGGTTTCCCCCACTTTGGCGGGTGAGACCTCTGCTTCTTTAGTGTTTTTTCCCACTACGGTAGCCGTTCCTTTGGTCTCTGAAACAACTGAGGACTTCACGTCCTCCAACACCTCAGTCTTAACTTCTTCAGCCTTTGTTTTCTTGGACCCGACATCATATACTTGCCCTTCTCCTCTTTCTCATCGAGAAAGGAGGCATCGGGGACACCGGGGACTTCACCAGACTCGTCTACTTCTGGCCTTTTCTCCAGAGGCTCACTCAGGACACTGTTCTCCTTTCGGGAGGAATTCAGGAGAGCCAGCCCATAGTAGTAGACAGGATCCGCACACTGGCCGTCCATCTCCTCGTATTTCTTCCCCAGCAGACTGCTAGCTACTTGGAAGGCCTTATAGGCGGAGGGGACGTCTTTCGCGACCAGGTCCTGGCTACACACTGCCATGAGTCTCTTGGCCTCTGCATCCACATCAGCCCCATCAACGTGTTCAGCAGAAAGATCTTCCATCTTCTCTGCCTCGGTCGGCACCGCAGCGCCAACATCCCCAGACCCCTTCTTAACAGGCTCTGGCTTAGACTTCTTGGCCTCTAACTCTTCAGGCTTAGGCTTCTCCAACTCATATACGTTCTTCCGACGTCATCCTTTCAGCTCATGAGATCCTCTATCTCTGCTCCGAGTTGCTTGTTCAGCCTTTAAAACTTATTTTGCTCCTCTTGCGCTTCTTTAAGAGCTCTAGCCAAGGAGAGGGCCTTGGTTTCATTCTCCCGAGCATCAGTCTGCGCTCTGTCACATTCTTCGGCATATCAGGCAGAGATGTATTTATCTTCAGCCAGGAGCTAGTCAACCTTCTTCTGTTTCTTCTTAGTTTTTCTCACTAGCTTGTTGGAAGCGCCCCACTCTTGCGCTTCAGATTCCAGCGGCTCTTCACTCTGTTTTGCTGCAACAGAAGATGTAGAAGTACCACCATTCTCCTTTAGACACCCTGTGGGAGTTCTACCGAGGGACTCTTCAACCCCGTTGTCGATGTCTACTGTAAACCTTTGTGTCGTTCCGCAGTCTTTTCTCTTCTCCTGGACATCAGGCCATTGACCTTTTAATTCCCTCATCTTTTCTGGGGTCTCCTCCTTTGACCCCTCTGCAGCCTTCTTCGGTGACTCTGTGCAGACAGCTAGTCCAGTCTCTATCTTATCTAGGGACCGGGTGGAGAGAAAGAAATAGTCTTCCTGCGTGCAGCTGTACCGACATGTCAGGTCATCTACCACTGCCTGGGTGTAGGTCTCAGACACTAGGCTGATGTTTCCCCCCTCATCTCTCATCACGTCAGGTATAACTATCATCTGGTTGCTACCAGTAACCACCTCAATTTATCAAGACCTCGACATGGTAGCTTCCCTCACAGAGTTGCTAATAGTCACAGCACATACGTCACCTGTACTGCGTGTCCTTATTAATCCTGACCGCTAGGGGCACCGATGAGCTGATCCCCATCTGGGACACCTCCCCAGCAACCATAAAACCTCATAGAGACCGCATATCCACCTCTGGTACGTGTGGTACACTCTCTAATATTGCCACACCTTCTGGTCCGTTCACCGCATTGGGTTCCCCCAGCTGTATTTTCTCAATATTTATCAACACCTCTTTTTAATAATTTTTCTTCTAGGGGGTGCTATTCCCCTGACCACATCCTGCAACGGTAAAGGCATGTCAATACCATCACATTTTTCATAAGACGTCACCTTTTCATTATGCACTTTATCAGCACCATTGTTTCTAATGGCCACTTCACTTAAAGGGTTAGGTACCAATTCTGCAGGAGTCTCATTACTGACTGCAGAAGTGTTTCCACTTCCCCAAAAATTACGGAACAATGGGAAATCACGGCTCAACATTCCCTCATACATGAGCGTATTTATGCCAGCAAGTCCATATGTCTCAGCTGTCACCGTAGTCTCACGTCCAGTGAGAACTACCTGACAGTCCTTATTAACCGCATGTCTGTCCAGCACATTTATCACTTTACCACTCTCAGTCTTAACTTTTGTGCTACCTCTTACCCGGGCTAGCATGGGATCTAAGATTTTTGCAATCCCTAAACTAGCTTTGGTCATGGGCAATTTAGGCAACACAGCAACTTTCACCCCTGCAGACTCCTGTGAGGTAGCAACCCCAACAGACTTACCTGCCTGTTCAGTCACTGCTTTTTTCATATTGTCCCATACTTTTGCAACAGTTTCTTGCCTCGGTGACTTATCGCCTACCTCCCCAGCAGGTAGCAACTGCCACCGGCTCACTGTCACTGGGTCTGCCACACATAAGAATATAGATGAAACATGACCAGCGTCTTCCTTGTGCAAGATTTATTTTCAACCAACACAGCAGACAGGCAACGTTTCGGCTTCACACAAGCCTTTCTCAAGCCATATTAAAATCCACAGATTGTGAACATATACAGCCAGGTCCATAAATATTGGGACACCGACACAATTCTAAACATTTTTGGCTCTATACACCACCACAATAGATTTGAAATGAAACAAACAAGATGTGCTTTAACTGCAGACTGTCAGCTTTAATTTTAGGGTATTTACATCCAAATCAGGTGAACGGTGCAGGAATTACAACAGTTTGCATATGCGCCTCCCACTTGTTAAGGGACCAAAAGTAATGGGACAGAATAATAATCATAAATCAAACTTTCACTTTTTAATATTTGGTTGCAAATCCTTAGCAGTCAATTACAGCCTGAAGTATGGAACACATAGACATCACCAGACACTGGGTTTCATCCCTGGTGATGCTCTGCCAGGCCTCTACTGCAACTGTCTTCAGTTCCTGCTTGTTCTTCAGCAAGTGCTTGTTCTTCAGTTTTGTCTTCAGCAAGTGAAATGCATGCTCAATTGGATTCAGGTCAGGTGATTGACTTGGCCATTGCATAACATTCCACTTCTTTTCCTTAAAAAACTCTTTGGTTGCTTTTGCAGTATGCTTTGGGTCATTGTCCAGCTGCACTGTGAAGCGCCGTCCAATGAGTTCTGAAGCATTTGGCTGAATATGAACAGATAATATTGCCCGAAACACTTCAGAATACATCCTGCTGCTTTTTTCGGAAGTCACATCATCAATAAATACAAGAGAACCAGTTACATTGGCAGCCATACATGCCCACGTCATGGCACTACCACCACCATGCTTCACTGATGAGGTGGTATGCTTAGGATCATGAGCAGTTCCTTTCCTTCTCCATACTCTTCTCTTCGCATCACTCTGGTACAAGTTGATCTTGATCTCATCTGTCCATAGGATGTTGTTCCAGAACTGTGAAGGATTTTTTAGATGTCGTTTGGCAAACTCTAATCTGGCCTTCCTGTTTTTGAGGCTCACCAATGGTTTACATCTTGTGGTGAACCCTCTGTATTCACCCTGGTGAAGTCTTCTCTTGATTGTTGACTTTGACACACATACACCAACCTCCTGGAGAGTGTTATTGATCTGGCCAACTGTTGTGAAGGGTATTTTCTTCACCAGGGAAAGAATTCTTTGGTCATCCACCACAGTTGTTTTCCGTGGTCTTCCGGTGAGCTCACCGGTGCATTCCTTCTTTTTAAGAATGTTCCAAACAGTTGTTTTGGCCACGCCTAATGTTTTTGCTATCTCTCTGATGGGTTTGTTTTGTTTTTCAGCCTAATGATGGCTTGCTTCACTGATAGTGACAGCTCTTTGGATCTCATCTTGAGACTTGACAGCAACAGATTCCAAATGCAAATAGCACACTTGAAATGAACTCTGGACCTTTTATCTGCTCATTGTAATTGGGATAGTGAGGGAATAACACACACCTGGACATGGAACAGCTGAGAAGCCAATTGTCCCATTACTTTTGGTCCCTTAACAAGTGGGAGTCACATATGCAAACTGTTGTAATTCCTACACCATTCACCTGATTTGGATGTAAATCCCCTCAAATTAAAGCTGACAGTCTGAAGATAAAGCACATATTGTTCGTTTCATTTCAAATCCATTGTGGTGATGTATAGAGCCAAAAATTTTAGAATTGTGTCGATGTCCCAATATTTATGGACCTGACTGTATACTTCCCACAAGGGGGTCATATAGATCATTATATAGTGTTGTTCCATGTAATAAAACACCTTATACATCTTCTCTCACCAACATCAGTGCATCCACCGTCCATCTCCTCAGCGTCCCTGGCGATTCACTGCGCATGTCTCCGCTTATTGCGTCTTACGTCACAATCTCTCCTACTGCGCATGTCACGTCCCTTTTTGTTTTCACACAACTTTATTAGCAGGGACACTGGCATAACAAACATTGTTTCCGCATTGTATATGCTCTCATATCTACCACAATGTGAAGGAGTCAAATTTTAACTCCGTTCCGTGTTCATTATGACACGTATTTAATACCTCTATATCACACCAAAGTGTATTTACTCTGGAGACATGCAAAGTTGCCACCATCCCGCAGCTCACTGTAAGACAAAAAACATAACCCGATATTAGCATGTATATACTCTATTGATTAAAGGGAACCTGTCATGTAGATATTTGATTATAATCTAACTAATTATATACAATCATTAACTACTAAAAAGTACCTTAGATGTATTCACTTACTGGTGTGACAGATGGTTACCCCATAATATACACACAAAGATGCCGCATGCCGCATGCTAATGAGCTGATTGGAGTCCGGCGTGATGTCATTGAGTCCAGCGTATATTTAATTCAGAGCTATAGCCACTCCCCTGCCCACCTGCTGCTGATTTATATGGAAAATAACTGTCATTCAGCAGCAGGTGAGCGGGGAGAGTCAGGAGCTCATGAATATTCAGGACTCATCATTATCAGCTGGAGCTTTTCAATACAAGATGTTGGCAGATTGACTGGGTCAATTAAAGAAAGTGAACCAGCATTGTGCTAAGAGAATCAGTCACTTATTTATGTTGCCCTTAGTTAGGACACCATAAAACTGGCAATAACCCTAAACCTCAACTAGTTGACAGAGTGCCCTTTCTCTTTGAAATGTTTCGGTATCGGCAACTCCATAATCTCCTTTCTAATCGTGCTCTTATGCTTGTTGATTCTCTCCCTTACCTCCATAGTAGTTTCCCCTATATACATCAAGCTGCATGGACATGTAATTGTATATATCACATAGTCTGACCTACATGTATACCTTTCTTTAATCCTATACACTTCCCCACTCTGTGGGTGAGTGAATGTATCAACTTTCACCAAATTTCCACAATTACAACAACCCAAACATGGGAAATTTCCTTTTCGTGGTGTCATTAAATATGTCTGTCCATCTTTTTTCATAGACCCAATATCTGATTTTACCAGCCTATCCTTCAGATTTTTATTCCTTCTATATGACATCAATGGCTGTTGTTTAAACTCCATCACCCCAGGGCATCCCCTTTCTAACATGACCCATTCTTGTCTCAAAATATGTGCTACACTTGGACTTAATCCTCCAAATGTGGATACAAATGGTATACGCATTCGCTTATCTTGTTTCTTTTCCTTATTCTTTTTCCTCACACCTTCTCCCTCATCACATGTTAACATCTGTGTACCCAGTCTATGCAGAATGGCACCTGGGTATCCCCGCTGCATAAACCTAGTACACATCTCATCAATCCTTATCTGTATTTTAGCCTCATCTGATACAATACCCCTAACCCTCAAAAGCTGGCTCCAGGGCAAAGAATCCTTCATATGTTTTGAGTGATTACTCCAATAATACAGCATGTTATTCCTATCAGTTGGTTTCACAAATCAGTCGTCTTAATCAATCCATCCTCTATGTATACCAACACATCCAAGAATTGGATTGATTGTTGTGACCCCGTCATAGTAAAGAATAGCCCTTCCACACTGTGATTCAAATAGTTAAAGAAGTCAATTAAATCTTAATCCTATCCTTTCCATATCATAAAGATATTGTCAATGTAGCGCCACCAACACAGGATGCGCTCACTAAACCTGGACCCATACAGATCCTCGAACCGCCCCATAAAGATATTGGCATAAGTCAGGGCCACGCTAGACCCCCATCGTCGTGCCCCTCCTCTGCCAATAGAGGTCGTCCCCAAAGAGGAAATAGTTCCTCCCGAGGATGACCTTCAGCAGTCCGAGGATCAGCCGTGCACAAGGTGGAGCACATCCCGAGTCGGCCAGCACCACATCGACGGCATCCAAACCTTCCTTATGTTTTATGGACGTGTATAATGACACTACATCCAATGTCACTAGCTGGTAACCCTCCACAAAGGTTATTCTATCCAATTTCGACAGGAAATCTGCAGTGTCCCTCACATAGGAGGGTGCAGCTGTGGCAAATAGACGAAGCACTTTATCTAGAAAAATGGCTATTGGGCTAAAAATAGATCCCCTCCCCGACACAATTGGCCTGCCAGGTGGATCAGTAAGATCCTTATGAATCTTCGGAAGTGTATACAATACTGGTGTGATTGGTTTCTCCACAATAAGGAATTTACTCAAATCATTATCTATAATCCCCCTCTCATAGGCATCATTTAACTTATTTTCTATTATTCTTTGAATCTCAAATTTGGGGTCTATATTCAGCCTTGTATACACTTCACTATCACCCAATTGTCTCCAAATCTCTGCCCTATATTTTGCCGCATCAATCACCACAACTGCACCTCCTTTGTCCGCTTGTTTAATGACAATTTTTTTTATTATCCATCAATTGTTTTAGCGCATCTCTCTCCAGTCTTGAGAGATTATGTCCCAGACTCCCCCTAGAAGATCCGGCCCTCCTCAGTTCAGCCACCCTGCGAGTCACCAACTCAATGTATGATGCCACAAAGTGATTGTCCTGAGTAGGGGCAAATCCACTCCTGAGCCTTAGGCCACAATCCCTCAGACACATCATATTCACATCATAAGGAGTATTCCTAATTTCATTTGATTTATCAGAGAAAAAGGCACGAAATCTTAAGCTTCTAAAAAAGTGTTGTAAATCAACATCCAATTGAAGCCAATCCACTTTTTATACAGGGCAAAATGAAAGTCCCTTATTTAACACTTTAATCTCCAGTTCTGTTAATTCAACTGAGGATATATTTACCACCAAACTCAATTCTGAGGATTCTTTCTGGTTATCAGGCGTGTCCTCTCTACTTGATGATTTGGGAAATATTTCCCCCTTCCTCTGGGAGTGCCGGTGTTTCCTACAGCCCCTTCTGTTCTTCCTCCTTGGGCCAATTCTTAATCTCCTAAAAAATCTGATCGCATTGACTCATCTATAGAGTCCGAATCACATGTAGTAAAGCCAAATTGTGTGCGTCCAAATCTCCTTCCTCTCCGTCTAATCTGAGGGCCACACAATCAATAATAGGAACGAGCTTACCCACTGTTGTCACGGATTCGGCAGCTTTTGGTGATCCAGCTTTTGGAGATCAGCCCTTGATTCCTGGTATGATCACCATGATCACCTGCAGACTCCCTGAGGCAACCATTGCCACTGGAAACGACATGGCCTCGAGTCCAGACCTTTTCCGTACGGTCACTCAAGCCGCACATGTTGGGACTCTGTGCACAGTTGCAGGGTATATGGGAACTCCTGAGAACCGCACCTCCTTTTCTTCCCGATGGTTGCCCTTGGCAACGGTACACTTCTGCTTGTCCTCCAGAACTACAACAGCAGAACTTAAAGTACTCCCGCCATACAATTTCTGCCAAAATAAGGGAAAATCCTTGCCTAGTACGAATTCTGGGCTCAGGGTCTCGCATTTCAATAGCTCCCACTGCACGGAGCCATAGTCCCTCACAAAGGTCAGTGACACCTTAGTTTTTGTCTCTGGCCCTCGTGTTACAAAGTCCAGAATTTCGGGCAGGACACTTGCTGGCGGGAATCTCGTATCACCCCCCAGTGAGATTCCCCCGATCACCAACTCGCAGGACTTTTCCCACGGGCTCCACCATTTTGCAGCTATTTTCACCAGTCAATCTCTCTACCTAAACACAGTAACTGAAGCCATTTATACCACCACACAGCTTGCACCACAGGGGAAAAAAAAGTTCAGATTATCACCAGCAGTTTTCCAGCAGCACCTGCTCGTTTCTATGTTGTCGTTTCTCCTAGCAACCACTTTGCCTTCTTTCAGCAGGGACACTTGCATGCATCCTCTACCAATTGTGAGCGATTAGCTCACTTTCGGGGGTCACACTCACAGATATCTTCGCCAGACACCAAGTTTAAGGTCCAAACACTGTGCTTTATTGCTGTACATCCGCATAAACAATTATACAAATTAAACACCTCATCCCTCTGGGCTCTACCTAAACAGAATAATATCCCTGACTTACCTACATAACGCAGTTCACACTTGGAATCAGATGCGGCTTTCTCAGCCAGTCGCTCAGCAGTCTCCAGGCTGTAGCAAAACAGTATGTCTGGGGAACTAGGGCCCAGAAGTCCGCCTGACTCTGGCTGTGCAACCCTCTCACTGCAGGCGTCGTGTGGTCCCCCAAACTCCAGGCTATTCAAAGCCTTGTGGCCCCTCAGTCCTCCTGACGGAGACCACACACAGAGCCTCTGCAGGCCTCTGCTTCACAGAACACTTCCCCTGACTGAGTTTGGGCTGGGCTCTTATCCCAGACTGATTGTGGCACCTGGTGCTGCCTGAGACCTGATGATTGCGGGGGAAGACATGGAATCTCCTGCCATAAATCTCCCCTAGCAGCCATGAGGCCTGTCACTGTCTCACACATCCTAAAAAAACAGGGCAGATATGAGTAGTATTCGACTCGAGCTCCAGGTGCAAAGGCATCTCGCTAAATTATGTCTTACTGTCTGGTCCAGACCTCAACAACAGACCTCTGAAGGTACTTCTATGCTTCCGCAGAGATTTAGTTGCATTTATGGCTGACAAACAACAGATGTTCCACTGCTTCCTCGTCAAGGAAGAACACAGAAACTACTTGAGGTTCTTCTGGTAGCGCAACAACGACCCCAATGAAGACATTATAGAGTACCGAATGAGAGTGCACATTTTCGGAAACAGTCCTTCCCCTGCAGTTGCTATCTACTGTCTCAGGCATTCAGCCCGAGAGCGTGACGCAAAGTATGGGTCAGACGTCAGATCCTTTGGGGAAAAAGATTTCTACAAGGACGACTGTTTGAAATCCACACCCACGAACGAGACCGCAATCAGTCTTCTAAAAAGGGCTCAAGAAATGCTCGCTCTATCAAATCTGAGGTTGCACAAAATCGCCTCCAACAGCCGTGAATTAATGGAAGCCTTCTCACCCCAAGACTATTCAAGTGATCTAAAGGACTTGGATCTTAGCACCGACTCCCTTCCGTGCAACGGAGCTTCGGTTTGCTCTGGGATTTAAAGCAGACACATTCACCTTCCAAATCAGCAAGGAAGAAAAGCCCTTCACACGCAGAGGAGTTCTGTCCACCATAAACAGCTTATATAATCCTTTGGGATTGGTAGAGCCTCTTACCATCCAAGGCAAAATGATGCTAAGAGACTTCACCACAGAGACGTCTGATTGGGATGATCCGCTTCCCATGGAGAAAAGGGACCTGTGGACAGGTTGGAGGAAGTCTCTCAAAGCTTTGTCCAGCCTTCATGTGGCACGACCATATGCTTCCGTGCCATCTACTGAAGTCAAGATGCAAAGACTATACATTTTCTGCGATGCTTCAGTCAAGGCAATTGCTGCCTTAGCATACCTACAGACCATTGATGTCAAAGAACAATGCCATATCGGATTTGTCATGAGCCGGACCAAACTGGCGCCACTCCACGAACACACGATACCCAGACTGGAACTCTGCGTTGCTGTGCTTGCATTGGAGTTGGCAGAACTTATAACTTCAGGAATGAACCTAGAAATTGAAGAAGTTGAGTTTTATACGGACAGCAACGTAGTCCTAAAATATATCTGCAAGAAACCAGATGCTTTTATGTCTATGTCTGCAATCGGGTGCCAAGGATCAGGAGATCCACTTGTTATAAACAGTGGCACTACGTGCCTACACAGCATAATCCTGCGGATCATGTAACTAGATCTGTCGCAGCAAGCCACTTTAAGGACACAGCATGGTTTACAGGTCCTGCATTCCTGTACCGTTCAACGTCTTGCAACATCGGATCCGACACATTCGAATTGGTAGACCCAGATACAGATGAAGAAATCTGACCTGAAGTATCTACTCTACGTACAGTGATTTCTGACCACCAACTCAAATTCCATCGCTTTGGCAGGTTTTCCACCTGGATGCTGCTCTTTTGTGCTATAGCCTGTGTAGTCCATATAGCTCAGACATTACCTGTGAGCCAGAAGCCCTGCAAAGGTTGGCATCACTGCAAACACGCCTTTACCACTCCCAATCTGGAAAGCTCCAACAAAATAATAATTTGCACGATACAACGTGAATGTCATGCTAAAGAAATAGACTACCTCAGCAAAGGCCAAACAATCTCCAAAGATAACACTTTGAAGAAGCTTGATCCCACCATTGACCAAAATGGGTGGCTAAGAAAGAAGAACCTAGTGGTGGCGTCTGTTGACGCCAGACGGGGAGTGTTCTGCACAGGGAGATTCATTTCAGATAACGTCAATTTCATTTCAAATTTATTCTGCTGCAATTCTCGTATTTCTGTACTTATTAAGTTTGGTAATAGCACCATCTAGCGGTCTTGAAAATTGTACTACAGTTTGTTTTTCTGTTGATAAAGATTATTGTATTGTGGGAGTGTAATGTATTCTGGGAAAGAGAAGCCCAGTCTCAGTCTACAGTCATCAAGGACACACCAGCAGAGCTGGTTCTACATATCTTCTTCTTAAACTCTACCATCCTTTTGCAAGCATATCTGGTGAGACATTTATCTTTGTTTCAGGGATATTGTGTTATGCAGTGCTGTTTAGCTATGTATAAGTGTTAGGCCTCATGCACACGACCGTTTTTTTTTAAGGTCCGCAAAAACGGGGTCCGTAGGTCCATGATCCGTGACCGTTTTTTCGTCCGTGGGTCTTCCTTGATTTTTGGAGGATCCACGGACATGAAAAAAAGTCATTTTGGTGTCCGCCTGGCCGTGCGGACCCAAACGTCAATGGGGACGGATCCGTTTGACGTTGACGCAATATGGTGCAATTGCAAACGGATCCGCCCCCATTGACTTTCAATGTAAAGTCAGGAGTTCCTATTATACCATCGGATCGGAGTTTTCTCCAATCCGATGGTATATTTTAACTTGAAGCGTCCCCATCACCATGGGAACGCCTCTATGTTAGAATATACTGTCGGATATGAGTTAGATCGTGAAACTCAGATCCGACAGAATATTCTAACACAGAGGCGTTCCCATGGTGATGGGGACGCTTCAAGTTAGAATATACTAAGAACTGTGTACATGACTGCCCCCTGCTGCCTGGCAGCACCCGATCTCTTACAGGGGGCTGTGATCCGCACAATTAACCCCTCAGGTGCCGCACCTGAGGGGGGTTAATTGTGCGTATCATAGTCCCCTGTAAGAGATCAGGGGCTGCCAGGCAGCAGGGGCAGACCCCTCTCGGCCCCCCCCCCTCCCTCCCTCTATTGTATTAATTTCATTGGTGGCCAGTGTGCGGCCCCCCCTGCCCCCCCTGCCCCCCCTCCCTCCCTCTTTTGTATTATTTTCATTGGTGGCACAGTGTGCGGCCCCCCCTCCCTCCCTCCCTCTATTGTATTATTTTCATTGGTGGCACAGTGTGCGGCCCCCTCCCACCCTCTATTGTATTATTTTCATTGGTGGCACAGTGTGCGGCCTCCCCCCCCGATCATTGGTGGCAGCGGAGAGTTCCGATCGGAGTCCCAGTTTAATCGCTGGGGCTCCGATCGGTAACCATGGCAACCAGGACGCTACTATAGTCCTGGTTGCCATGGTTACTTAGCAATATTAGAAGCATCATACTTACCTGCTGCGCTGTCTGTGACCGGCTGGGAGCTCGTCCTACTGGTAAGTGACAGGTCTGTGCGGCGCATTGCTTAATAATCTGTCACTTACCAGTAGGAGGAGCTCCCGGCCGGTCACAGACAGCTCAGCAGGTAAGTATGATGCTTCTAATATTGCTAAGTAACCATGGCAACCAGGACTGCAGTAGCGTCCTGGTTGCCATGGTTACCGATCGGAGCCCCAGCGATTAAACTGGGACTCCGATCAGAACTCTCCGCTGCCACCAATGATCGGGAAAGGGGGGGGGGGAGAGGGGAGGCCGCACACTGTGCCACCAATGAAAATAATACAATAGAGGGAGGGGGGACCGGGGGGGGGTGCACACTGGCCACCAATGAAAATAATACAATAGAGGGAGGGAGGGGGGGCCGGGGAGGGCCGCACACTGTGCCACCAATGAAAATAATACAATAGAGGGAGGGGGGCCCGGGGGGGGGGGCACACTGGCCACCAATGAAATTAAAACTGGGGAGGGAGGGGGGTCTGCCCCCTGCTGCCTGGCAGCCCCTGATCTCTTATAGGGGGCTATGATATGCACAATTAACCCTTTAGGTGCAGCACCTGAGGGGTTAATTGTGCGGATCACAGCCCCCTGTAAGAGATCGGGTGCTGCCAGGCAGCAGGGGGCAGTCATGTACACAGTTCGTAGTATATTCTAACTAGAAGCGTCCCCATCACTATGGGAACGCCTCTGTGTTAGAATATACTGTCGGATCTGAGTTTTCACAAAGTGAAAACTCAGCTCTGAAAAAGCTTTTATGCAGACGGATCTTCGTATCCGTCTGTATGAAAGTAACCTACGGCCACGGATCACGGACGCAGATGCCAATCTTGTGTGCATCCGTGTTCTTTCATAGACCCATTGTCTTGAATGGGTCCGTGAACCGTTGTCCGTCAAAAAAATAGGACAAGTCATATTTTTTTGACGGACAGGAAACACGGATCACGGCCGCTGATGAACAACAGTGCATTTTCTGAGTTTTCAACGGACCCGTTGAAAGTCAATGGGTCCGCAGAAAATCACGGAAAACGGAACAACGCCACGGATGCACACAACGGTCGTGTGCATGAGGCCTTACTTAGGAAAAGAGGTTGTAACTGTTAGATCCTAGACATGCATTCCTATATATACTCATCCATTTTGGACATGCTTTATACTTATACATGTTATTTATATTTTTATAGTTTTACCACGCAATTGATTGATCACATCAAATACTCCTGTTTTGCCAATAAACAAGTTAGACTACAGAGAACAATCCTCTTATATTGGAAGACAGGAATGGTTTATACCGAATGTCAGACTGCACACTGTGTGAACGTGTATGAAGACTGAACAATGTCCTTAATGAGGTATAAGAGGAGAAGCTGTACGTTGCAGGGAAACGTGAAATGCTCGATCTGATTTTGGCAAAAATAAATATGTGTAGAAACATAGAGAAATACTTCTGTAAATTATTTACAGTCAATATCCATTGACTGGAAGCTGCAGCAGATCCACTGCACAAGCGCCATGAACAGACCCACACAGTGCAGGCATGACAATGAAGGTCTAGAATGAGATGTCCAGCTCTGTCAATCCACTGAAAGGAAGAAATGTAATAGAGGGGTGTTCTCCGAGGACTATGGCTGGAACTTTGGTGCTGAAACAATGTAATTTGCATAATTATACAAATGAGTGATTTCTAGACAATAGGGCAATGTAGAAACATAATGAAGGTAGTATTTTAATTAGCATGTTCAACCCTATCCGGCAGTATGCTTAATTTAGTATGGTTAATCATGCTGACAAATGCTCTTTAAGTATCTGCTGTTTTTCTGCTTGGGTTACAATGGGCAGTCCTGCTTAGTAATTGACAGCCTTCTTTGTATGAGCAAACAGAGATAACTATTGATCAGTATGTAGGACGGCCCACTGGACTCCTATGCATGGAAAGAATGAATGAAATATAAGTTGTATTCAATCTTTTCCAGCAAAATCTTCTCAGCTCCTCCTGCTTTATAACACGCTGCTCATAGACAGGACTGGATGTACAGTGTAATAGGTTCTCTTTATTCTCCTTACTTGCAGTACTGCAATATGCTCTCCAGCTAAACAGCAGTTAAATGAGACCCACGCGGTGTTCGATGATGTGACAAATCCCACACCTCGCTGACACTTCATCCACCTTTTCAATGATAATCTGTCTCCTATGATATCGCTGTGAGCTTGACATTTAATCCCCCAGAAATCTAGAGGTAGCAGTGAGCAGCATACTGATGGGATGTGAAGGTCATCGGGTCACATAACGACAAGAACAGTGCGGAGCTGGTTACTTGTATACCAGCTGCTGCCCTCCCATATACCAGGCTGCACTGAGGTTCGTATTTGTCTTTTAAAGGGAACCTGTCACCTGGATTTTGTGTATAGAGCTGAGGACATGGGTTGCTAGATGGCCGCTAGCACATCCGTAATACCCAGTCCCTATAACTCTGTGTGCTTTTATTGTGTAAAAAAAAAACGATTTGATACATATGCAAATTAACCTGAGATGAGTCCTGTCCCTGACTCATCTCACATACAGGACTCATCTCAGGTTAATTAGCATATGTATCAAATCTTTTTTTTTTTACACTATAAAAGCACACAGAGCTATGGGGACTGGGTATTGCGGATGTGCTAGCGGCCATCTAGCAACCCGTCCTCAGCTCTATACACAAAATCCAGGTGACAGGTTCCCTTTAAGTACTTGTTCCAGCAAACAGACTATTGTTTTTGCTAGAGACAGGAATAAATGGATAGCTATATACACATTGACGTAAAATACATTTCAGTTAGAGAAACAAAGTAAAGAATTTATAAGAAGAAGAAGAACTGTGTATAGTTTACAAGTACTGTGTATAGTTTGACTTCATTGGATCCTTCCATATGGTACTATAGAAGGATATTCACATACATGTTATTTTGTGCCTGATGTTCTCCTTGTTCATATTTGTCCACTTGTTAGTGTCCTCTTGACTAGTGGCACCTTTGTTGAGTTTCGTATGTGCACTTGCTTCATTCCTTAAAGGGAGTCTGTCACCTCCATACGGCCATATACAGTACAGTGCTTACATGGCTCTGTAGCACACCTATACAGGATGGTAACGGTACCTTTGTTCTTTTCTTTAGACTTGTACAAGCAGGAAAAACAAAGTTTAATTCATATGCAAATGAGCCCTCGCAAGTGCCCAGGGGCGGCGTTCAGTGTGTAGGTGCCCAGGGGCGGTGTTCCGTGTGTAGGTGCCCAGGGCCGGCGTTCTGTGTGTAGGTGCCCAGGCTGCTCTGCCTTCTTTTCACTTTACTCCTCCCCAGCCTCTTCCATTTTGTGGAGCATGAACTGTACGCAGAGGGAGAGTGCATTTGGTACATTGGGGGATATAGACAGAACTCAAGGACATTGCTGACCACAGGAATAGCTGCATGGAAACTTGAATGCTCTAGGACTAAAAGGCCCAATACCCAGTAGTCTAATGTGTGTGTGGAGTTCTCGACTCTGCCCCAACAGGTAGAAAAAAAGATCGGGTAAAATGAATATTTTTACCAGATGGTTTTGTTCTCCCTGGAGATAAGCCCCCACCAGAAGTGTCTGTCAGCAGCGTTTTCCCCTCTCCCCCTTGAATACACATATACACGTTTAGCCAACAGCTCTTAAATGCGTATTGGTCACCCTAAACCACAAGATGTGAGGCAAATTTGAGAGAGTAGAGGCCAAGGGTTGCATCTGCAGTACCCCAGATCTAGGAGTATCTGCAATTGTTTGTAATATCATGTAATGTAATGTTATGTTATGCCAGCACACCAGGAGATGGAATATGGTTGGCAATTGTTGTCAGGAACAGGATCAACCACCTTGTCCTTCCTCTCTTGATGGTAGAGGGCTTTTCCTATTTCCTGCCAGGAGGGGGAGTTTGAGTCTAGACAGTGTGAAGTGAGGTAGCACATGCTGCTTCCACTCCTTTATCCTATTCTCCTGTGAGACCTCTACTCCAGGGAGATTACCTGAATCAAGGAGACTGCTTTCCAAAAAGCCACAGTGTATAAACGTCAACAGAGTGACCAGCGAGTCAAAGTTTATCAGACCCTGTTGCAGGTGAGAGATTACGGCTCAGACACCCATCACATAGCCATCATCCAGGCCATTCTAGCTCCAGGCCACCAATACACAGAAATGCCTACAAGTGCCATTTAATGGCCATATAACAAGCCACCATACCTCATCAACTGGTGACAGAAATTACACTTTGAATCTACTGCTGCTGAATGTATTACAAGTTACATTATGTTCTAAGTAAAGAGAGACGTTTATACTTTTACTTCTGGTCTGCTTCTTCAAACCACCTTTCCACTGCATCAATCCCCAGGGTAGTCATCTGTATATAGTGTGTACTGTCTAAGATGGTGGGAGACTGTGCAGGATGTATTAATCATGCTGGAATGTTGCTGACATTGTTTCCCATTGCAGGAAAGGATATTATTGCTGCATATAGAACATGGTAACTATGTTTTGCCTTTAATCCTTTCATTTTCGATAGGGATTTTGTTAATGTATATATTTACTATATAATATTGCTCTAAGCAAGTTAGCTGGCACAGGGTCGCTTTTCCTTGCAGGTGTACTATGTGTTCTGGACCTATGGACACACAACCATTTTGTCCAGGTCCTGAAGCAGTGGAGTGGTCAATGCAGGGCTTCTGCACATGAGGGAATCACTGAATATCAGGATATTACAGAGGACACTTACTATAACAACACATAAATCACTGAGGGCAACTTCCTAAGCTTGACACTTAGCACATTAACGGTCCAACTCAGGTATTGATGACGTATTGCTAAAAATATATCATTAGTGTCAGATAGGTGTAGGTCCCACCTCTGGCACACACTCCTATTTCCAAAACAGGGCCCCCGAAATGAAGGAGAGCACATGTGTAGGTGAGATAGTGAGCAGAAAAAGAGTTCTCACGGAGAGTGTGGAGGGGTCATGACAGTCACCCAGCATGAACAAAGTGGCATGATATTTAGGAGAGGCTACGATATTACCCACATTTAAAAACATTGGTAACTTTCCATTCATTAGCTATTAAATAAACTGCAACAACAGAAAGTTATGGACCAATTGTTACCTGCTTGCAAAATAAAAATTGTAAAAAAATCATTGTGATCGTAAAATGTAAATGTGAAACGTAGATGTGTAAAATGAACAGTACCCAGTACCTTGGTCTGAGGGCTCTTCAAACTCTAATGCAAGTTTTTAGAAAGTACAAAAAGCATTAAAAAATCAGGATACGCTTGGAAGATAAGTGATAGAGATTAAAAGGTAGCTAGAGGGAAAGTACTACAGAAAGGACATAAGATTAAAGATATACAAACATAAAGCAATCATCTTAGCGGCTGCAAAGCACAGTGGGCTTAGGAGAAATACAGCTTTCTGAGTGTGAAGTGGAAGATCTGCAAGGAGAAACAGGTCCGTCTTTAACGCGGGGCAAAAGTGGCAGCTGCCCCAGGCCCAGTTGCTGCTGAGGGCCCAAGGTAGCTGCCTCTTTTTCGCCCCAAAGACGCATTTTTCCCCCAAAAGTGGGGGGAAATGCCCCTGCGTCCTATGGGGCGAATACTATTGAGCCGCTTCCATTATGGAATCACTCATTAGGACAGTAGGACCAGGAAGCAGTAAAGGCTTTGTACTCACCGCTTCCTGGTCCACAGGAGGATCCAGATCGCGCTGGAGGAGAGGAGCGGTGGCGTCCACGTGGGTACTGCAAAGTCATAGTGTTATGCTTTGTATGCTTTATATAACCTGTTTTATGCTGCAGTGCATCTTTATGCATAATCCCTGCCTACAGGTGTGTTAGATTCCATTACGCTGAGCATACCACTAGGGGGAGACAACACATCCCATATATATATATATATATATATATATAGCCCAGCTCAGGCCTAGTTAGGCAGTCTTAGTTTTGAGTCTTAAGTCTTCAGCCCTGAGCTGAAGTGGACCACATCTTGCTCAGAACTCTGCTAAGAGTTAGTGGACATCAACTAGAAGCTTAGCTTCAGAAAAGGATATTAATCCAGAAAGCACTAAAGAAACAGAGACCCAAAAGGTTCTGGCCATCATTATACACGTTTTAGGACCTTTGGAGTTAAAAGTGAAGGATTTACCAGCCTCCGGCAGCCTCACTAACCTGCACTGGGATAACCAGGACCAGCGTAGAAGTCCTCTACCAGTAAGCATAAAACCTATATCATTAATAGCATTGAGAGACAGACATCACACCTGTAAGCAGTGGACCTCTTGCAGCTTTACCTCTGTCCATCTTAAAGAGACTGTATTTCATATCTGGATGTACTAGAGACTGTTTTATACTTGGATGTAACCGTTATCAGGAGCAACATTCAGTAAAAGTTCTAAGTTAGATTGCACCATCCTTGTCTCAGTCTCCAATTCCTCAGTTAACACTACAGTAAATGGTTGTACCACCATAAAAGGTATTGGCATCACGACTACAAGGGACCTTGCCATAGGCACATTAATACAGACCATCAAGGGCACCTCAAACCACCATCTGGCCTGTGTCCCTTACACCAGAGTGTGCTCCAGAGAATTTGTGTGCCGTTCTCAACATCACTTGTGCAGGCCTCCCCAGGGACGACATAACCGTGAGTAACCAGAACTGTATTTACCTCGGCCCACCTAATGCTCACACCGTGACCTCACATATAATTCCCCTGTTGGTCTGGCTCACTGCAGAGGAAAGTGGTTGTTTTTATTTTATATTTATGAGGCTGATGGACACTTCTGGGGGCTGGTAAGAGGCACTAGGGGCTGATGGAGAGGCTGCTGAGAAGCTACTGGGGGCTGATGAGAGGCTACTGGGGGCTGCTATAAGACTACTGGGGGCTGCTATAAGGCTACTGGGGGCTGCTATAAGGCTACTGGGGGCTGCTATGAGACTAATGGGGCTGCTATGAAACTAATGGGGGCTACTGGGGGCTGCTATAAGGCTACTGGGGGCTGCTCTAAGGCAACTGGGGGCTGCTATAAGGCAACTGGCGGCTATGAGGCTGTGGTGGAGGGCGTGATTGTATGCTAGGGTTTGGGAACACGGGATCCAGGGGGCCCAAGTAAATTCTTGCCCAGGGTCCAATTAATATTAAAGACGGCCCTGAGGAGAAAGCATGAGAAGAAATTTTCTTAAAGAGGACCTTTCACCGATCCTGACATTGTGAACTAAGTATCATGACATATACAGCGGCGCCCAGGGATCTCACTGCACTTACTATTATCCCTGGGCGCCGCTCCGTTCTCCCGTTATGTCCTCCGGTATGTTCGGGGACTTGGTTATAGTAGGCGGAGTCTGCCCTTGTTCTGCTGGGCGTCTCCTTCTCCTAGGCTGTAGCGCTTGCCAATCGCAGCGCAGAGCTCACAGACTGGGAGAAAAAAAACTCCCAGGCTGTGAGCTCTGCGCTGCGATTGGCCAGCGCTACAGGCTAGGAGAAGGAGACGCCCAGCAGAACAAGGGCAGACTCCGCCTACTATAACCAAGTCCCCTAAGTCTCCGCCTACTATAACCAAGTCCCCGAACATACCAGAGGACATAACGGGAGAACGGAGCGGCGCCCTGGGATAATAGTAAGTGCAGTGAGATCCCTGGGCGCCGCTGTATATGTCAGGATACTTAGTTCACAATGTCAGGATCAGTGAAAGGTCCTCTTTAAGATCCGATAGACAGCATCATTGTATTTACCGGGAATGGTCTTGTCACTAGTGTATAGTGCAAGTTCTGAAACATGAAGAGATCTTCCTGGAGCTCTTCATCATATTTTGGTATTCAACAGCATGCTGCCAGAGGAAACGTAACTATTTATATGGAAGCCAAGTCGCAGTGACAGTGACAGCCTGAGATATATAGAAAGCACTCACTCTGGACATGACCTTTAGCATGTTGGATTTATTATCACAGACAGATGGGTTTTTTTTCATTGTATCTAACTAGGACCTTGCCACATTCAGCCGAAACTTTGCGAATGCACTGACTAAGGCTCCTTTCACACTGGCGAGAATTCTGCGCAGGTGCAATGCGTGAGGTGAACGCATTACACACGCCCGGAATCCGGACCCATTCACTTCAATGGGGCTGTGCAGATAAGCAGTGATTTTCACGTATCACTTGTGCGCTGCGTGAAAATCGCAGCATGTTCTATATTATTATGTTATAAAGGAAAATAATAGCATTCTTAATACAGAATGCTTACTAAAATGTGGCTTGAGGGGTTAAAAAAAAAATACAATTAACTCACTTAAGGGCCTTTTGCAGGTCCTGAAAGATGAAGAAAGAAGACGATGCCGGCTGCGCGAACAAGAGGATGAGGTGAGTTAATTGTTTTTTTATTTTTTAACCCCTCAAGCAACATTTTAGTAAGAATTCTGTATTAAGAATGCTATTATTTTTCTTTATAACCATGGTATAAGGGAAAATAATAAAATGAATAGAACACCTAACCCAAACCCTAACTTCAGTGAAGAAGTCCAGGTTTAGGTCTGGGTACCACATTCAGTTTTTTCTCACGTGCGTGCAAAACGCATTGCACTCGCGTGGAAAAAACTGATCATCGGAACGCAACCGCAGTCAAAACTGACTGCAATTGCGTGCCTACTTGCGCGGTTTTCCCGCAATGCACACGTGAAGAATCCGGAGCAAATCCGGGACGCCCGTATGAAAGAGGCCTAATACTATTTATTTTGTCTAAGGAATGTCAAGACAGTGATGTCATGTTTATGACATCACTGTACATGCTGCACCCACACAGCAAGTGGGGCAATAAAACCATCCTTAATCAATCTGAGTTTAAAGCAAAGAAAACAAAAATATCCAAGGTCAGCTTCACATAGTGCCTTGAAAAAGTATTCATACCCATTGAACTTTATGTAAATATTTTATTATATCTTTTCATGGGGCAACACTGAAGATCTGACACTTTGATACAATGTAAAGTAGTCAGTGTACAGCTTGTATAACAGTGTAAATGTGGTGGGTCCTTAAAATAACACAACACACTGCCATTAATGTCTAAGGCTACTTTCACACTCGCGTTTGGTGCGGATCCGTAATGGATCTGCACAAACGCATCCATTCACATAATTCAACCGCATGCATCTGTTCAGAACGGATCCGTTTGTATTATCTGTAATATAGCCAAAACGGATCCGTCTTGAACACCATTGAAAGTCAATGGGGGACGGATCCGTTTTCTATTGTGCCATATTGTGCTCAGTTTCGTGTCCGCCTCCAAAGCGGAATTGAGGCGGAACGGAGGCAAACTAAGCCAAACTGATGCATTCTGAGCGGATCCTTCTCCATTCAGAATGCATTAAGGGCAAAACTGATCCGCTTTGGACCGCTTGTAAGATCCCTGAACGGATCTCACAAACGGAAACTAAAACGTCAGTGTGAAAGTAGCCTAAACCGCTGGCAACAAAAGTGAGTACACCCCTAAGTGAAAATGTCCAAATTGTGCCGAAAGTGTCAATATTTTGTGTGGCCACCATTATTTTCCAGCACTGCCTTAACTCTCTTGTGCATGGAGTTCACGAGAGCTTCACAGGTTGCCACTTGAATCCTCTTCCACTCCTCCATGACGAGATCACGGAACTGGTGGATGTTAGAGACCTTGAGGATGCCCCACAGATGCTTAATAGGTTTAGGTCTGGAGACATGCTTGGCCGGTCCAGCACCTTTACCCTCAGTTTCTTTAGCAAGGCAGTGGGCATCTTGGAGGTGTGTTTGCGGTCGTTATCATGTTGGAATACTGCCTGCGCCCAGTTACCGAGGGGAGGGGATCATGCTCTGCTGCAGTATGTCACAGTACATGTTGGCATTCATGGTTCCCTCAATGAACTGTAGCTCCCCACAGTCTTGCCACAGACTCTCAATAGGATTTAGGTCTGGACTTTGACTGGGCCCTTCTAACACACACATATGCTTTGATCTAAACCATTGCATTGTAGCTCTGGCTGTTTGTTTAGGGTCGTTGTCCTGCTGGAAGGTAAACCTCTGCCCCAGCCGTTTTTGCGCCTCTACCAGGTTTTCCTCCAGGATTGCCCTGTATTTAGCTCCATCTTTCCATCAACTGACCAGCTTTCCTATCCCTGCTGAAGAAAAGAATCCCTACAGCATGATGCTGCCACCACCATGTTTAATGGTGTAGATGGTGTGTTCAGGGTAATGTACAGTTTTAGTTTTCCGCCACACAAAGGGCCAGATTTATCATTACTCTGACAGCTCACTCCACTTTCACATATGGCTAAAGTCAGTTTTAGCCAAGTCAGATTTATGATCGGCCCTTTAAGACTGTAATAAATGTGGTTTGACGGTAGCAGTTTATCCGTCAGTAAGCAGCTTTATAAAAGTCGCACATCTTTACGAAAAAGTCGCACGTTTTTACGAAAAAGTCACATGTTCTATTAAAAAGTCTCATAAGATAAGCATGGTCCTCACTGGAGTGAAATTGCGCATTTGTTTGCGACTTTTTTGCGACTTTTTAAATAGTCCCAATAGTAAATCTGTCTAGAGATTAATTTACATTAGAAAACATGCCCACTTTCAGAAAACTGGCGAGCATAGTACAGAGCAGAAAAAAGTCGCAAATTTGTGCGCAGTTTTAGCGTTTGCGCATTTTTTTGCGACTTTTTCACTCCATTATTCTGACTTGAGCTAATGATAAAGCTGGCCCATAGAGTTTTGCATTTAGGCCCAAAAATTCAACTTTGGTCTCATCTGACCAGTGCACCTTCTTCCACACGTTTGCTGTGTACTTTACATGGCTTTTAGCAAACTGCAAACTGGACTTCTTATGGCTTGCTTTCATGAATGACTTTCTTCTTGCCACTATTCCATAAGGGCCTGAGCTGTGGGTCTCTGCAGCATCTCCAGAGTAACCTCTTGGCTGCTTCTCTAATTAGTGCTCTTCTTGCCTGGGCTGTCAGTTTAGATGGACGGCCATGTCTTGGTAGATTTGCAGTTGTGCCATACTCCTTCCATTTTCGGATGATGAATTGAACAGTGCTCAGTGAGATGTTCAGAGCTTGAGATATTTTTTATAGCCTAACCCCTCATTACACTTCTCCACAATGGATGCTGTTTGATCACTAATGTTTTCTAACAAACCTCTGAGGCCTTCACAGAACAGCTGTAGTTATACTGAGAATAAATTACACACAGGTGTACTCTATTTACTAATTAGGTGACTTCTGAAGGCAGTTGGTCACACTAGATTTTATTTAGGGGTGGCAGAGTACAGGGGTCTGAATACAAATGCATGCCACACTTTTCAGATTTTTATTTAAAATCTTGAAAACCATGAATAATTTTTTTTTTCACTTCACACATTCTTACTACTTTGTGTTAGTCTATCACATAAAATCTCAATAAAATACATATAAGTTTGTGGGAGTAATGTGAAAAAATGTAGAAAAGGGGTATGAAGACTTTTTGAAGGCACTGTATCTTGTACATCATAAACATTATGGGGGGGGTGATATTAATAGGTCTCAATTAATAGAGTAGTTCGGCTGGTCTTAGGCTCTGTTTACTTCACACCTTCCTTGGAAGTATATGGAAGGATTTTCCAATTTACATCCTTGACTGAAGGTGCTGACATATTCGTACAGAGTTGAATAGCAAAAAGGAAAGTTCAGCAGCTCTCACCTGCCCCACCTTCACCTGTGAGCACGGAAGGCCTGTATCAGGAACCGGGCAAACATAAATCCAAAAGTTCAAAGATCCAGCTCCACTTCAGTAAAGGAATTCTTTTTTTTTTGCTTGCGGTAAAAACACATCCAGTTTACAAAAAGTCTTGTCTACGCGTTTCGGGCTACCATAAGACAATTCAAGCCCTTACTCATGACACCGTAAGACATGACGGGGTATTGGTTATTCTCCGCTCGCCCTCCTTGATCCATCACTTACTAACCCCTGACTCCCCCCACCCCCAGCCCGATCCCCATAAGATAAATAAATAACCTTTTATTTTCCACCAAACATAACCTTAAGATATATCCAACTTATTCCTAACATATCCCTGAGTAACATGGGGGAGGTCCTGGAAGCCCCAAACCTAGGAATTTTCACCAGTATCTTTGAGCCAACTTGCCCCCAGCCGTTAAGCGCCAGCTCGGAGGCGCCACTGACGGCTCGCCCAAATTCCGCCACAACCGACCACCAACCATAGGAGTCCAGCCCCAACCGTAGAGCCCTCCCATCCTCGTCACATCAATCTCTCCAACTTCAAGGACCTCCTACCGCCAAGAAAGCACATGCTTGACCCCTTAAGCCTGTGCATCCCTCCACATCCGTAGAGCTGTCTCTATGCCCTCCTGTATCGCCAGACACCACATGTCTATCCCCACTGCGTTCAAGTGAACGCCGTCAGACCGACAAAAAGCCCCGACCCCTTTTTCCAATTCGGTATGCCTTACTACGACTTCCCCATTCCTTGCTATGAACCACCCTATGGCCCGGTTAGCTTTAACCTAGCCTTATTGATCCCTTCCACAGATCGTGCTCCCCTCCACACTTTGCGGGGAACAATGTCCAACCAAACGGAAATTAAACCCGGGAACAACGCCCACAACCGGAGTAAGTCAAACTTAACATCCTTCACTAACTCCCTCAACGGCCGCACTCCCAAATCGTTGCTCCCCACGTGCAACACCAACACATTCGCCGCCCTGTCCAACCTAAAAAACTTGGGGACCTCAGGCAACACCCCCCCTACACCATTCCCCTACGCCCCAACCATCTTACCAGCGGTACCGACCTATCAAACCCCAACTGTAGACCATCCAGCTAAACCGCTGCCCGGCTGGCTCCCCAGAAAACGTATGAGTGACTCATTATCCAGATTAGTGCTGGGTCCGAATCTGTAACGAAATAATAAGATCAAAGAAGCATACTATACGGGATGAAACAAAGTAAAAACGCAGTATCACAATCGATCTGGACGTATATATGATCTAAAACGAATCGATTCCCACCTCCCTCTACGCTTTATCACGTCCTGCCCCAGCCTCCGTCTAGCCGCCTCCGTCGCTGCCCCGATTCTAAAGGATTGGCTAGAGTAACCCGCTAGCTCTATGCCCAACTGCCCTAGACACTGTTTGAAGACCGCTGCGAATTGGAAACGGGAAAGGAAAGACCCGTCCGCATGCACCAAGAGAGGGGAAGTTGTCCCCTTCACCTCCACCCCGTACTCCCTCAAGCAGTATACCGGACACATTGAACAACCCGGGACCGCGAAAAGAACCACTTTGCAACCTCTTCCCTCCCCATCAGTTTTTGATCTTCTAATACAAAATTCCACCCTATCCGGAAAGAGGTCCACATCATCCCTGAACAGGCCTCCCTGTCTCTTAACCGACGGACAAACCAATTCGCCCAAACGCAATGCCCTGAAAAATGCCAGTGAAAAAGCCAACCTAAACAAACGTAACTCCCACGGCGAGGCACAGACGTCGACTAATTGCTCCCCCAACCTTAAAAGCAAAGAAAAAGACACTGACCTACGATCATCCTCCCTTGACTGAGAATACCGCCAACCCTTTAAAGCCCTCACCACCAGAAAAGACTTGGTGATGTCCGTCAAATTCCTGAGGCAAAAACCGAAAGCCAAACCCGAAACGCAACTATTAATTCTAGAGATAGACCACCCCTCCTTTCTACAATGCCCAATGAACAACAGCATGGGAATTTCGAAGTCATCTGTCTCAACACCCAACCTGGTCTTCCATTCTTCCCAGCATTGCCATGCCCTATTGTATGTTTCCCACATACCGGGTGCGAGTGAAGCCCGTATGAGACCCGCTACGATGTCTCCAGGAGTTCCCACAGGCAACTCGGGCAGTCCAGCCCGCGTTCCTCTGCCTCTGGGGCCAGCTGGCAGAAACGCTCCCACTGTGAACGAGAGAGAGCATCAGCAATACAGTTGTCGACTCCTGGTACGTGCACTGCTACCACCCAAGCATTGAGTGACAAACACTCCAAGACTAGCCTCTGTAATAGGCGCACCACTAACGGTGAAGAAGCCGACAACCCGTTAATCGCCTGTACTACCCCCATGTTGTCACAGTGGAAATGGACCTTCTTGTTCCTAAAATCCCTCCCCCATAGCATTACCGCCACTACGATGGGGAACAGTTCCAGTAACGCTAAATTCTTGACCCAGCCTCTCTCCACCCAGGTATCGGGCCAACCTTCCGCACACCATTGACCCCCACAGTAGACCCTATAACCGCCTCCCCCCGCAGCATCGGAAAAAAGGTCGAAATCAAAGGTGTCCACCACGTCACCCATAAACATTTCCCTGCTATTATAACATTCCAGAAACGATGCCCAAACTTGCAGATCTGCCCTCAGCTCTTTTCCTAGCCTAATGTAGTGGTGCGGTGCCGCCACCCCCACCGTTGCCGCCGCCAAACGCCTACTAAATATTCTACCCATGGGAATGATCCGACAAGCGAAATTGAGCTTACCCAGGGGTGACTGTAGGTTTCGCAATTGTATTTTTTGCAGTCGCCGCACCCTGTCCACTTCCTCTTTCAGGTCCTCAACCTTGTCCATGGGCAGCCTACATTCCATCCTCACTGAGTCAATCACTATGCTCAGGAAGCTCAATTCCGTGGTCGGTCCCACCGTTTTTTCTGCCGCTGGGGAACACCGAAGGAATTAAACAACGCCTCCATCGTGTGCAACAATAAAGAGCACACCCTGGATCTCAGGGGGCCAACACATAAGAAATCGTCCAAATAGTGAATAATTGATTCACATCCGGAGGAATCCACTACCGCCCATTCTAGAAAAGAGTTGAACTTCTCGAAAATACGCACATGATAAAGAAAACCCCATTGGTAAACAACGATCAACGAAAATTTACCCTCCCAAAAACATCCCAACAAATGCAGGCTATCCGGATGCACCGGCAACAGTCTAAATGCTGACTCGATGTCCGTTTTCGCCATCAATGCCCCCCTCCCGAACTTCTTAACCCACTTCACTGCCGCATCAAACGAGGTATAGACTACCGAACACAGGGTCGGGTCAATACCGTCATTGACCGACGATCCCTTTGGAAAGGATAGATGTTGAATCAGGTGAAAAGTATTCGCCTCCTTCTTTGGCACCACCCCCAGTGGCGACAAACGCAAGTTCTGCAAAGGTGGTTCCAAAAACGGGCCAGCCATCCTTCCCAGTATAACTTCCTTTTCCAACTTTTTTGTAACTACATCTGGATGCTCCCTTGCCGACTGCAAATTCTTTCTAAGCAGCACAGGCCCAGTGGGAATAAACGGAATTTTAAATCTCACCGAAAAACCTTCCCGCAACAACTGTGCAGCCCCCCTATCCGGATATATAGCGAGAAACCGGTCCATCTTTTGCAGACGCACCAGTGTCTCCCCCTTTTCCAGAACCCTTGCTCCCCCTCTGCTTGGCCCCTCTAAAACACTGCGTGGCTCCGTGGGACCCACCACAATTGGAACATTCGTGCTTGAATTTGCACTTAGCTCCAAATTTACACCCCCCTTCATTGAATAGAAAGCACAATCCCTTCGCGGATGCTGCCGTGAATCCGGATTGTCCCCCCCGCCCCTGATTCGCTCCGAAAGGGCTGGCCTGACCTAATCGGCGCCGTCACTTTTAGCCACAAAGCGATGTCTTTGCGGTCCCATTTTATATTATGGTGTACCGCCTTCCGCTGCCTAAACTGCTTGTCATAACGCAGCCAGGCCATACCCCCATATACACGGTAAGCTTCCCCGATGGCATCTAGGTACCAAAAAAGTGCGGAGCAGCACCCCGGCGCTTTTTCCCCTATCACACTGGCCACAATATCGCGAACGCCTGCAACCAGTTATGGAACGTCCGTGGTATCAGTCGGTACCTACGCTTCTCCACGTCCTCCCTCTTGCCCTCATCCTTTCGCGCCCTATTCAAATTGAATTTGTCCAAAGGGAGAAGGGAAAATATGTCCACATAGTCCCCTTTCCAGATGCGCTCCCTAACCTCCTGCTTCAAATGTGCCCCCCCCAGGCCCCCCAACGGCAAAGCGGGATTTCCTGCCGCCCCCAAATTCGTTAGCGACCCCACTAAACCCCCCAAAAACTGGCCCAGCCCCTTACTTAAGTCTGACTGGGGCCCCCCAACCCTCCCAGACACTAACTGACATAAAGGTCCCCATGGTGTCTCACCTGGCTGCCTGGGTGCTGTGACCCCATCAGCGGAAGGTCCTGAATCCCGACGCTCGGTCCTCTGCGATGGTCCTGGCACAGCGAGTTCCCACGGATGTCCCCTGACCGGGCTAGGACCAGGGATGTAATCTTCCGGATCTTCCCTGGATACCTCTTGCGCGGCGAAGCCTTCTTCGTGGTCCGCAGCAGCCCTGTGTGCTCTGGGATACTGGTCAAGCTGAGGGGCCTCATCTACATCCAGATCCTGGAGAAGGCCCGCCGGATTCCTTCCACGCCTGGGTGCATGGGCAGGAGCAGCACCCGGCGCCTGCACACGCAAAGGGTCCTGGGAAGCAGGGCTCCGTCTTCGGCGCAGAGCCAGAGGGGAGGCAAGTTCTGGGCTGAGGCGCGTGGCCTGGACCGCCGTGGCCGGGATTCAGATGGTTGAGGCAGAGTGGGTGCCTCAGCCGGCCCTCTGAGCAGCTGCTGGACCTGCTGTTGAAGCCAGCCGGGTCCCCGAGCAGCTGCAGCCGTCCTGAGATCAGCGATGAGCGAATCAACGTCCATGGTGAGTACTGATGTGCACAGCTCTGTTTCACCATAAAATGGCCTCCTTCTTCCCCAAACCCTCACCTATTTAACCCCTTGCTCCACGCCCCTCATCACTTAAACTAGCCAACCAGCTTCCCTGGGGGCTCCCTCAAACCAGCCCACCGTCATGTTCGCCTCCCCTAAAGGCTACACCCCCCAGTCCGGCTCTTTCTTTAAAAAGGCAGTATTTATAAGGAGGGTTGCACCTGTCTTCACTAATTGTGGTCACATGATTGCAAAACCCTCAAAAGACGCCACACCTTAAACAACACTTCATGTGTTTTGCGGATCTGCGGTGTCCGTGTTTTGCGGATCCACGGATCCGCAAAACACATACGGACGTCTGAATGGAGCCTTACAGGTGGGGTATCAATGACAGGGGAGTAATCAATGACAGGGGGGTGATCAGGGAGTCTATATGGGGTGATCACTCCCCTGTCATTGATCACCCCCCTGTAAGGCTCCATTCAGACGCCCGTATGTGTTTTGCGGATCTGATCCATGTATCCGTGGATCTGTAAAAAACATACGGACGTCTGAATGGAGCCTTGTAGGGGGGTGATCAATGACAGGGGGGTGATCAATGACAGAGGGGTGATCAGGGAGTCTATATGGGGTGATCACCCCCCTGTCATTGATCACCCCCTTGTAAGGCTCCATTCAGACTTCCGTATGTGTTTTGCGGATCCGATCCATGTATCCGTGGATCCGTAAAAAACATATAGACGTCTGAATGGATCCTTACAGGGGGGGGTGATCAATGACAGGGGGGTGATCAATGACAGGGGGGTGATCAGGGAGTCTATATGGGGTGATCACCCCCCTGTCATTGATCACCCCCCTGTAAGGCTCCATTCAGACGTCCGTATGTGTTTTGCGGATCCGATCCATGTATCCGTGGATCTGTAAAAAACATATGGACGTCTGAATGGAGCCTTACAGGGGGGTGATCAATGACAGGGTGGTGATCAGGGAGTCTATATGGGGTGATCACCCCCCTGTCATTGATCACCCCCTTGTAAGGCTCCATTCAGACGTCCGTATGTGTTTTGCGGATCCGATCCATGTATCCGTGGATCCGTAAAAAACATACGGACGTCTGAATGGAGCCTTACAGGGGGTGATCAATGACAGGGGGGTGATCAATGACAGGGGGGTGATCAGGGAGTCTATATGGGGTGATCAGGGGTTAATAAGTGGTTAATAAGTGACAGGGGGGGTGTAGTGTAGTGGTGTTTGGTGCTACTTATTACAGAGCTGCCTGTGTCCTCTGGTGGTCGATCCAAGCACAGGAAATCTCTCGTCTCGCGAGATGACGCATAGATGCGTGACTCTGCCTGGAGCTGCCGCCTCCGGAACGCGATCCTGCGTTAGGCGGTCCGTAGGCGGATATGAAATCTGATAAAGGGGGCGGGGTTGTTGTACTTGATAGTGGCCTATACAAGGCCCAAATTGAGTCAATGCTGAGTGACACTACAGTGTATGTCACTCTTAATGACAACTCCTGCCCTCTTTTCAGAAAGAAATGAAAAATATACTAGACCTAGGAATTAAATAAGGGTTTTTGACTGAAAAGGAATCAGAATATATATATGTTATGTCTCCTGTCATCCCGGTGTTTCATGCACTCCCTAAGACCCATAAAAACATCTTTCCACCGCCCCTTAGGCCTATTGTAGCGGGTATAGGATCATTCTCTGAGAGACTCTCTCAGTGGGTTGATTCTATACTTCAACCGTTAATACCACACATACCTGGTTTTCTTAAAGACACAACGTCCTTCTTACAAACAATAGAGAATATGGAATGGTTAGCACACTATACATGGATTACAGCGGACGTTGTGTCTTTATATACCAATATCCCGCATGGCCTGGCATTAAAATCTTTGGCATGGTTCCTAAAAACTTATGGGAATATCACTAAGGGCTTACAAGAATATATACTTTTGATGGTGGATTTCCTCCTCAGGCGTAATTTCTTTATGTTCAATACCAAGTTTTATTTGCAGATATCGGGGGTGTCGATGGGGGCCAAGTTCTCTCCCTCCATAGCCAATTTTTTCATGGCATGGTGGGAGAGGAGCTTTCTCCTCATCGAAACCGACCCTTTCTGGCATTGCATCAGATGGTATGGTCGTTACATCGACGACCTGATCTTGGTGTGGACGGGCGATGTGGCAGCCATACCAGCCTTTGGCCGCTACATAGATTCCTGTGTGGAGACCATCTCCTTTAGTCTTCACCATGACACACAGGAGATCTCTTTTTTGGATTTGCACCTGAGGGGGGATCCCCTCACCACTAAAATCCATACGTCCACATATAGAAAGCCATTGGCTGGCAACACTACTCTCCATGCTACATCCTGTCACCCCAAACATGTTGTAGCCAATATACCAAGGGGTGAAATAATTTGTGCAAGAAGAAATTGCACAGATGTGAAAAGTTTCAGGGTTGAAGCTGAGAACATTGCCCATAGATTATCCAAACGTGCCTATGCTAGAGAACAAGTGGCAGTTGCAATACGGCAGGTGACGGATATTGAGAGGAGTTCTCTCATTTATCCTAAGCAGGAACTTTTGCCTCCCATGGTAGAGAAATAAACTAAAATAAAGAGAAGAATACCAAAAATAAAAATAAAAACAAAAATAGCAGAAATAAATTCAGCAACTTATTTGTCACACAATACAGTATGGAGTTTATGCAAATCTGTGATATCATTAAAAAACATTTTCCTATTGTAGCCTATGATAAAGAGTGGAATAATATAGTCGCAGATGGGGTTAAATGTGCAGCTATAAGGGCGCCCACCATTGCTAGCTATGTTAGTCCCAGTTTATACCAGGAGAAGAAAAAAACGCAGCCTGTATGGTTAACAACTAAGGGGAGTTACAGATGCGGACATCATAGATGCATCTGTTGCACTCATATGTCAGTCTCAACTACCTTTGTCTGAACCTCAAATGGCAAACTTTTCCATATGAAATCATATCTTAACTGTAATACTACCTATGCGGTTTATTTAATTACATGTAGAAAATGCAAATTGCAATATGTGGGATGCACCACTAATGCCATCAAGACCAGGATACGTAAACACATTTCCGATGTGCCCCACCATGGCAGCCGCAATGTGTCTGCTGTTAGCCTGCACTTTGCTGTCTGCCATGGTGGGGACACATCGGACCTGGTCGTACAAGGCATTGAAAGGGTTATATTGACCAAAAGAGGAGGAGATCACAGAAGGAAATTACTAAATAGAGAATCCTTCTGGATCTTTGCACTAAATACACGTCAACCAGAGGGTTTAAATAAACGCTTAGATTTAATTTTACAGCAATAGTTCATATGTATAGAGTTCCCACATTTATGAATAATTCCTTTAAAGAATTAGTTTCAAGCTAATATAACTCAAGGATTTTTTTTACTGATTGTATGTTTTTTTTCGTTTTCTGTAGTGAAGTGTTGTTTAAGGTGTGGCGTCTTTTGAGGGTTTTGCAATCATGTGACCACAATTAGTGAAGACAGGTGCAACCCTCCTTATAAATACTGCCTTTTTAATGTCTTACGGTGTCATGAGTAAGGGCTTGAATTGTCTTATGGTAGCCCGAAATGCGTAGACAAGACTTTTTGTACCGCAAGCAAAAATAAAAGGATTCCTTTACTGAAGTGGAGCTGGATCTTTGAACTTTTGGAGTTGAATAGCACTCAGAGACTTCCAAAAAAAAGCAAAAAAAAACATGCACTCTATTTTTCACTGGATGATTGTGCATAGAATAACATAGTGTACTGCTATCTAATACTAATCTATACAGAGAAAGAAGTTCTACCAACATAGCTATACTAAAAGGCTACTCTTTTTACATATGTTGGGTATCTAGAGCCCTAAGGATATGTTTAGTAGACTGAAGAACTTGACATTTCTGTCAAATCTGAGGTGTGAGAGCAGACTCCCAATCCAGAACCACATACATCATACATCACTCTTACCTCTTAAGTTTTTTTTATTTATTGATGTTCAGGACAAAAGGTCAACATTTTCAGTCTTACGGTTTTCATCTGGCTGTCGTCTTATTTTATTTTTATTTTTTTAGCCATGCTATGTGAGAGCAAGGAAGTTTACCAGATACTGTTGTGTCCTAAATTTGTGAGATACAACTGTGCCTGTTATACTTTATAACTCTGACATGGTGTAGCCAAAGAGCAGTCTAATAGTCTGATGGGTATCATAATATTTTTTTTTTGACCCTTTGCTTGGAATGTTCTGAACATCAATGAATAAAGAGAACTTTAACTGCCAAACAGTTTTTCCGGAGCTCAGCTGTGGTTTTGGGAGAAGCACTTAACTGAAGGGAAAGAGGGGGTGATGCTTTAGCTGCTCATATCTCTGGATTGGTTGCAGCTAGAGACATGGGCATGGTCTTGTTTAAAAGCTGGCATTTTTTCATACAAGAGCAGCATGAAAGCATTAGCACAACTTCCGCAGGAGATACCACTGTTAGAAATCATTCGGGAATAAATGCTTTACTTTCACTTTCAGCTGCATTTACTGCTAGTGATGGATGAACATCGGCCGGGGCGATCGCGTGAACGCGATTAAATGTTCGAGAACCACAAGTTTGGGCCCCATTCATTTTAATGGCAGGCGAACCTGAAAAACCTTTAGGTCATATTTGCAGCCAATTAACTACTCCTTGATAGAAAACAAACGTACTACTAATATAAACTGTTAACTGCCTGAATAAGGTACGTTAAAAACATATTTATTTAATGTATTATAAAAAAATCGGTTCTCCACGAAATCTGACAATCAGGCTAGTGGTGTGAGCCGGAGCATAGAGAATCTGTATAAATGCTATCTCCTCAACTCACACCACCAAAAAGCGTCTCCCTATTAGGTTGTGGGAGCTACATAAAGCCCATAGAATTAGTGAGGTGATTAAGTCTTAAATCAGTCACTTTGTATGGTCTGTCCCTTAAAATCTATTAGCACCGCTAAACACACTGTAACAAAGGATACGACCCCTGGTGATTTCTGAATGGACTATCCCTCAACTAAAACAGCGGCTCTGCATATATCATTGGCCTATTGAAACTGAGCATAAGTAGGTGCACTGTGATGCTCAACGCGTTTTCCTGCCGATATTGATCGGTATTTCCTCAGGAGCAAAGAGTACCATACACGGTATAGTTCAGATGTATTACTACAACACTCTTGTGGTGAGTGTGTAGCGATAATGCCAGCCTATCTGTACTATTCTTAAGGCTGACTTAGTACATTCAGTAACACAAGCGCTGCACTCCTCTGATGGCGTGCGTGCAGCATATTAGAGCCTCCGGCACTATGAGGGCTGTAGCGTGAACGATGCCCGCTCTGTTTAAATTGAGAATTCTCTGTGGGTGGAAATTCCTCTGCCAGTGCCCGCAACAGCAGAATGCAGCATCTCTCGAAGGATGGCCCAAAAATGCTGCATTCTGACAGCCCTCTGTGATGCTGGTAACATGTCCGCCATTTTGTGTTTGTACTAGGGGTCTAAGTACGTTGCCACCCAGTATTGGTCCTTGCCCTTTATGCTTTTTATACTGGGGTCCCTCTTCAAACACTGGAGCATGAAGGCCCCCATTTGCACTAAATTGAAAGAGGTGGAGCTCATCGCCCAGGAGAATGTCGTCCTCGGTCTCCTCCCCCCAGCCATGGACAACACCAGGGATCCCCGAAAAGTTTAAAGCTTGCTCATCTTGTTTCTCCTCCTCCTCCGCCCCGGCACCATCCTCCTCTGACTACTCTTCAGACTCCTGCTGACTTGTCTCAGATGGAGTAGCCCCCCCCTGGGAATTTATTCAGCATTGCGACTTCCTCATCTTCCAGCTCCTGCTCCTCGACGGCTTGATCAATGACATGATGCAATACACACTCCAGAAAGAAGGTGTAAGGTACGATGTCACTGATGGCGCCCTGGCTGCGACTGACCAGTTTGGTAATCTCATCAAATGGCCGCAGAAGTCTGCATGCATCATGCATGAGCAGCCAATTGCGTGGTAAAACAAGCTCCCCAGTACCTGTTCTGCCGCAGAGTTCGTACAGGTAGTCATTAATGGCATGTTTCTGCTGGAGCAGCCTATCAAGCATATACAAAGTGGAGTTCCAGCTCGTCAGGCAGTCAGAAATCAGACGTCTGACCGGCAGGTGGTGTCACCGCTGAACGTCAGCAAGGCGAGCCATGGCCGTGTAAGATTTTCTAAAATGGCCAGAGATTTTCCTGGCCTGCCGCAAGTGTGGCTTTATGGGTTCTGATGGTGTTGCTCCCACTGGCCTCAGTGTTGGGAGGCCAGGTGCCTTCTTAAGGCGGTCATCCCTAGGTGAGTTTTGGGCTTACCGTGACTTATGCGTTGACAGCAAAGGCTGTAGATGGCAACACTATTGTCAGCAGCTGACACGTTAAAAAAAGCCCACACTGCGTAGCCATGTGCTGGCGTTCTGGGAGCGCCAGATGTGACCGTTCATGGTGGATGGCTCGCTCCAGATACATTTGCAGTCTGCTTTTTGCCTCCTGTGCACTGCGAGTTTTGCCTGCTTCTCCTCCTTCTCTTCCCTATCTGCTGCTCTGTCTCTCCCTCTGAACTCCCCTCCTCTTCCTCTCTTGTGGGCACCCACGTGACGTCCATCGACACGTCATACTCGTCACCTTCACCACCAATGACATTAGAGATCTCGGAGTAGGCAGCAACAGCGGGGACCACCCTCTATGGGATGATCTGGGTACTGTCGTCAGACCGCTAGGTGTCGGTCGTTGCTACCTCCTCTTCCTCATCCGATGCCAAGAATGGCTGCGCATCGGTAAGGTCTGGTAATGGATGGGAAAATAATTCCTCTGACTCGAGTGGAGGGGCTATGGTGGTGGTGGTGGTGCCTTTTGGGGTGCACACAGCAGAGAGTGAGGAGGGTGCCGATACAGAGGATGAGGAGGGTGCAGAAGTGGAAGGCTGAGTGAGCCACTTAACCAACTCTGGTGCGTCCTTTGACGTAATCGCACGCACCTTCTCCAACTTAGGCTCCGGCCTGATGCACCTGCCCAACCCCTACCACCCCTGCGGAATGGCCTGCCTCTTCCTCTGCCTGTCATTTTCAAAATGACCTTGTGACAAAGTCCCTATAGAAGAGCAGTATTTGTGAAAGCAGGTATATCGCAGGCCTCAGTCAATATTTTGTGGAAGCTGGTATATCAATCCCCTCTATCAGTATTTTGTGGAAACAGGTATATATAACCCAATAATGAGTATTTGCTGGAAGCTGGTAAATCAAACCCCTTAATCAATATTTGGTGGAAGCTGGTGTATCGCAGGCCCCAATCAATATTTGGTGGAAGCCGGTATATCAATCCTCTATATCAGTATTTTGTGGAAACAGGTATATAGAACCCAATAATGAGTATTTGTTGGAAGCCGGTAAATCAAACCCCTTAATTTTTTGTGGAGCAACAGGTATATCACACCAGTTGCAATTAGTTATTCCAATAGCGTTTGTCCCTCTATCTAGCTACGTTATCTCTGCAGAACCGCACTCAACTGCTGCACAATACAAATGCACTATAATATACTTTTAATTTTAGAAGGTATATTATGGGTATATCACACCCCTTAATCAGAATTTTTTTGGGGGGACAACAGGTACAGTATATCACACCAGTTGCAATTAGTTATTCCAATAGCGTTTGTCCCTCTATCTAGCTGCAGTATCGCAGCAGAACCGCACACAACTGCTGCACAATACAAATGCACTATAATATACTTTCTATGTTAGAAAGTATATTATAAGTATATCACACCCCTCAGTATGTCACACCTATCCATAGCACACCTATACCAGTCCTTAAATGGACTTTTGTGGCCCTATTAGTTGGCGTTTGCTGTCCCTAACAGTCTGTCCCTGCACCACACAGCAACCTCTCCCTACACTGGCAAAAAACAGAATGTAAAATAGCTGCCAGATCAGGTCTTTTTTATAGGGTAGGGGGTATGTCCATGTGGTGAAATGTCCTTATTGGCTGTCCTGTCCCACCTGATGAATGTATCATGGGTCAAAGTTCGGCACTATGCAAAAAAAATATGGTGCGTGCGAATTTTGCTATATGTTCGCATGTTCGGCGAAACGACCGCCGGGCGAACCGCAAGGCCATCTCTATTCACTGCATCTCAATTTCGAACAGTGATATCTTCCCATGTAGTGAAGATAATGCTGTGATTCTGGTATTGTTTGAAAGCTTGGAATGCCAACTTTCAAACAATGCATACAGTTGCAAGAAAAAGTATGTGAACCCTTTGGAATGATATGGATTTCTGCACAAATTGGTCATAAAATGTGATCTGATCTTCATCTAAGTCAAAACAATAGACAATCACAGTCTGCTTAAACTAATAGCACACTAAGAATTAAATGTTACCATGTTTTTATTGAACACACCATGTAAACATTCACAGTACGCGATCTAGCGCAGGGCACGGGCTCTTTTGTTTACAATAACACACTGCCGGAAGGAGGCTTCTGCCCGGCAGTGTGTTCGGTGACATCACTGGCTCTGATGGGCGTTCTTTAGCGCTGCCCTAGCTGTTTTACTGGCTAGGGCAATGCTAAAGCCCGCCCATCAGTGCCGGTGACGTCACCGGGCTTCCTGGCAGCCCCATGGAGAGCCCAGTTTGTCACCGGAACTCCTGAAAATGCCTTTGCCCTGCGCAATTTAGCTCAGGGCAAAGGAGAGCATCGGAGCATGAACTGCTCCGATGCTCAAGTCAGGGGGGCTGCCTGGGTGAAAATGGAGGCATGTCCGGGTTCAGCTCTGAACCCGGACAACCCTTTTAAGCTACTTCACAGCCCCTAACCTGTGCTCTGAGTGACAGATGTACTGGTCTCCTGGTTGAATACTACTAAAACAAAAAGTACAAAGGTATATTTGTCATGCTGTTACCAGCCTCTAACTAGTGCTGTCAGCAGTTTAGCATGGTAAAAACTGCTGACAGACCCCTTTTAACTATGATTGGTGTACCAAGAACACATTTAACATATACACCAGGAGCTTTCCCAGTATACTGTTCAGGGCAAAAAGGACTTTGTGCAGTGCCTTCATTTCATGTTTCCGTATAGTGTTTTGCAATACAAATTAGAAATAATCATAGTATACAGTGCTTAATTATACATGCCATATGCATCCAAAATAAAAGTGCCATACATTTCAAAATAACACTTACATACAGTTGCCTTAATAATACTGTATTATACAGTGCCACCATTGCCATGCAATGCAAATATGACATATTGGAAGTTCCAACGTAGCAGTGCTACGTAAATACCACCACACAGTGCTCATATTGTACTAACATATTGTAACCAAATAAATGATCCTTACAAGAATAATAACCCACAGTAATAATATCATGTCACAAGGCCTTTTTGAAAGGTTGAACATTGACTTATAGGATAGGTACCTTACATATGGTAGTATTAGAAGCACAGCTTGCTAAGAGCTTATTTGCATACTCTCTTTCTTAACCTCCCTGGCAGTATGATTATGTCAGGAATTTTGTACCAAAAGTGGTAAAAAATTTTGCATGAAATTTGGTGTTATGTATTGTAGGCTTGCAATTCTTAGTAATTACTTACTTTAAACCTGACCAAACAAGACTTTAGTAGACATCCCAGATGTGATAAAGTTTCAAACACAAAATCATTAATTATAATCTAATAAATAATATAATTTTATTTAATAATGTAATAAAAAAAAAAGAAATTTGTCAAACAGAGAAAATTCAATAAACATCCTGAGTGTGATAAATTTTGAAACATGGGACTGCACAAAGTCCGACGTCACAATCAGGACAATGGAACCTGGTTTCTTTTCTGACTTTCTTTCTATTGCCATCTCTCTTTGAGCAGCAAACCACGCACATCCTGGTAGGTGCTGCCTTTTTTGCGGTTGGCGGGATGTAGTCCATAAAGTGACGACCAGTCAGGCGTTCTGGGTTGACAACTTCAACAGCACGACGTCCAGGTCTGTTCACAGCTACTGATGGTGTCTGGTGGTTGACAAAAATCCGCTCAACCACCTTCCATATAAACTCAGAATGAACAACAGGCTTGTCACTCTTTGCTCTGTGCAGGATAGATGCATTCCAAAGGCATTGTTCCAGAAGATGCCTGAAGATCTTCTTATAATATTATTTTTTTGCTGTTTGCGCATAACTGGATAAAATGTCATTGCCTGATTGGCTCTGTCGACACCTCCCATGGTGTTATTATAGTCTATCACGACTTGCGGTTTCAGCACATCTTTCCCACCTTTTGTGTGGACCATGGCAGTAGAGGTATTGTGCACAGTACTCATGAGACACACGTCCTTCTTGTCTCGCCATCGCATTGCCATCATCTTACCCTTCTGCCAGGCAACCATTTCTCTGTTTTTGAGTTTTTTCTTGGCAAACATAGATGGCATGTCAGGTTGGTTAGGCCTAACGGTACCATATGCATCAGTCTTGTTTTGTAGCAAAACCTCATACAGTTCCGGAGACGTGTAGAAATTGTCCGTGGTCACACAATATCCCTGGTTCAGCAATGGCTCCAGCTGTGTAAGGACAGATAATGTGGCCATCCCATAGCCGCTGTACCTGGGGTTGAACTTCGTGCCTTTACCGGTGTAAATAACCGAATTCCAGATGTACCCAGTGGATGACTTGCAGAGCATGTAGGATTTGATGCCAAACCGCGCTCTTTAGGATGCAATGTACTGTATCCAGCCTAGGCGTCCCTTGTAGGCCATCAAACTTTCATCTACGCTGACGTCAATTTCTGGCATGTAGGTCCGCTGGAAATTGGTCTCAATAATTTGCCATACCTCCCAGATTTTTTTTTTTGTTTGGGCGCAGGATGCGTGGCCTCATCAAATTCTTCATTGTTCGTAAAGTGGAAATACTTCATGATGAGGGAAAACCGGTATTCTGACATCACAGTGCCAAAAAATTGAGTGGCCAGTAACTTATTGGTGGTCCAGTACCATTTCTGGAGCGGTTTCCCCATCACCCCCTGAAGAATGATGAGTCCCAGAAACTGCCACATGTCCTCTTTGGTCACCGGTTCCCACTTTCTGCTTCTGGAAAACGTGGCATGCAGCGTAGCGGATTGCTGCTCTTGGTAGCGATTTGTCTCCGTGACATTTTGTTAGCATACAAGGTTTGTATTGTATAAGCAACAACCACTGTATGTCATTGTTATATGCCTAGTATATTGTATGGTCACTAGATGGCAGTGTTGCATTTGTGTGACTTCCTGTTTTTCTATCCTTCAATAAAACAGTTAAGTGCTCGTGCAGTTACCGAGCAGAGGTCAGTTAAACCTGAAAGACTGTCTGCCTGTTCTTTGTTTAGCCTCAGAAAGTATTTCTAACAGGTTATGGGCCCAGGACATGCTACAGAAGCCCTGTATATAACACAGATTACCTCTGGAAAAAACCAGATACAGTGAGCTAAAGCAATTGAGTGCAGGAGACATCAACAGAAAGGCAAACAGCAGAAATGGCTGCCACCATCCCCTCAGCAAAGTTTTCCATCGCAAATCTGACAAATCAGAACTACCAATCCTGGAAATTTAAGATGAAAATGCTGCTTATAAGAGAAGGTACGTGGAAATGTATAAATGAACCCAGACCTGTACAGCCCACAGAAGAGTGGTTAGACAGAGATCAGAAAGCCCAGAGCACAATCTCTCTGTGCATAGATGATGATCAAATCATACATATATGTAACTGTCAAACTGCTAAAGACATGTGGGAAGGATTACAAAAAGTGCATGAAAGAGTTAATCAGCAATAAACTGTATTTAATCAGAAAGCTGTATCAGACTAAGCTACAGAAAGACCAGGACATGCAGGACTACATAAGACAGACCTTAGAAATGGTGGAGAGACTGAGAGGGATTGGAGAAGATATAAAAGATTTCCATGTTGCAGCGTTATTGTTAAGTGGACTTCCTGAAAGTTACGAGACACTTGTCACAGCTCTGGATGCACGTCCAGATGATGAACTGACACTGGAATATGTTAAAGGCAAGCTTGTGGATGAACACAAGCGCAAAACAGAAAGCAGGAGTAATGCAAGTGTGTGTTCAGAGACTGCTTTAAAGATGAAATACAAAAATAAAAGCAGTAATGTGCAGCTAGAAAAGCGGGAATGCTTTGTGTGCAAAAAGCCAGGACACCTAAAGGCAGATTGTAGAATCTGGAAAGCTAGAATGCAAAAACAAAGTGGATGGCAACAAGCTAAGAATGTCATAGAAACAAAGGAGTATGCATTCGGATGCAAAAATGGTGTCACCTCTGTGCAAGTATGGTGTGTGGACTCAGGTGCTACAAGCCACATGACAAATGACCGACATTTCTTCACTCAGCTAGATGAAAGCAGAACAGAAAGGATAACTACAGCTAATGGGCAACTCATGAAATCAGTGGGAATAGGAGATGGTTTTCTATACTGTCCTATCTCTCCAGATATCACTAGAAAGATCCATATGAGGAATGTTCTGTATGTGCCAGATCTTGACAGCAACCTTTTGTCAGTAAAGAAACTCACTAACCAAGGCAATGTAGTCACATTTCAGGGTGACAGTTGTATCATCACAAAAGGGGATTGCTTGCTTGCAAAGGCTAAAATCAGAGATGAACTATATCAGCTGAACTGCAGTGAAATGGTTAAAACAGCCAAAGAGGATAAACATTCAAACTGCATCCACACTTGGCACAGACGATTCGGGCACAGAAATTCTAACACAATAAAGAAAATAGTTGAGAATAACTATGCAAGTGGTATTAAGATTAATCCATGTGATCAAACAATGATCTGCACCAGCTGTATTAAAGGAAAAATGACTAGGACATCTTTTCCCAAGCAGACCAGCAACAAAACTCAAAAACCTCTGGACTTAATACATTCAGATCTTTGTGGTCCAATGAAAACTATAACTCCAGGAAAGAAAAAGTACTTCCTGACCTTTATTGATGATTACTCCAGATATACCACAGTATTTCTACTTCACAATAAGGATGAAGTGCCAGAGAAATTAGAAGAGTATCTCGCCCAAGTAATTAATAAATTTGGCAGGATGCCCAGAGTACTACGAACAGATAATGGCTCAGAATATACAAGTGGTAAAATACAAGTCATCCTCAGGAAACATGGAATAATGTTCCAAACAACTGTTCCATATAACCCAGAGCAAAATGGAGTTGCAGAGAGAATGAACGGCACACTGTGTGGAAGTGGGAGGAGCATGCTATTTGATGCTGATATGCCAACTACATACTGGGAAGAAGCCATCATGACTGCATGTTATCTTCAAAATCGTTTGCCAGGAAAAACAACAACAAAAACTCCATATGAACTGTGGAACAAAAAGAAACCAAATTTAAGACACATCAGAATTTTTGGAAGTAAAGCCTATGTACACATTCCAAAAGAAAAACGTACAAAATGGGATGCATGTACAAAAGAAGGAGTACTTGTGGGTTACAGTGAATCTCAAAAAGGATACAGGATTTTACATCGAGACACAAACAAGGTAACAGTCAGCAGAAGTGTGATTATTGATGAAAGTTCTGTGTGTTTAAAGTTTGAACAACTGACACAAACTATTGAAACGGAACAAGAATCAACATCAGTCACTCAAGAAGATAAGGAAAGTGACACAGAAATAGAAATTACTGAAGAAAAATCAAAAGCTGAAACTGAACCAGAGATACCTTCAGTCAGAAGATCAACCAGAACCAATAAAGGTGTTCCAGCTGAACGTTTATCTTACATAGCTCGCAGAGCCGTTCAAACTGAACCAGGTTCATGGAAAGAGATGCAGAAACTGCCAATGCATGAGAAACAAATGTGGAATAAAGCCGCTGATGAAGAAATGACATCACTTCATGATCTCCAGACATGGACACTTTCAGATCTCCCTCACGGTAAACATGCCATAGGATGTAAATGGGTTTTTAAAACCAAATGTAACTCTGAAGGGAAAGTCTGTTGGTACAAGGCAAGGCTGGTTGCTAAAGGTTACTCACAGAAGTTCGGTGAGGACTATGATGCTACTTTTGCTCAAGTTGCTAAACAAAGTACTTTCAGAACACTTATGAAAGTGGCTGCCATGCGTACAATGATTGTGAAACATCACGATATTAAGACAGCTTTTCTTAATGGTGATATTGAAGAAGAAATTTACATGTCTCAGCCAGAAGGATATGTGAAAAAGGAACAAGAGCACCTTGTCTGCAAGTTGGAAAAATCCCTTTACGGCCTTAAACAATCAGCTCGAGTATGGAACTTGAAGATTAATCAAGTTTTACTAAATGAAGGATTTACAAGAAGCAAAGCTGATCCGTGCCTATACACTAAACAAGTAGACGCTGAATGGATGTACCTGCTAATTTATGTGGATGACCTGATCATTGCTCACAAAAACAGCGATGAAATTGCAAAGTTAACAGGAATACTCAATACGCACTTTGAAACTAAAGACCTAGGTGAAGTGACATATTATCTTGGAATTGACATTCAGTGTGAGAAAGATGGAAGTTTCCTGTTCAACCAGAGTGCAAAAATTGAATCTATTCTTCAGCAATTCAACATGACAGAGGCCAAAGGAACAACTATGGATACAGCCTATCCAAAGTTAGAAGGAGAAGATGATCTTCTCACATCTAATGAACAATACAGACAAGCAGTGGGGGCACTTCTTTACATTGCAACCACTACACGTCCAGATATTGCAGCTGCCATGTCTCTTCTATGCAGGCGAGTTGATAAACCACGTCAAAGAGATTGGAATGCAATTAAAAGAGTTATGAGATATCTAAAACAGACAAAAGACTTAAGTTTGAAACTGTCAGCAGGTGGGATATGTGGACGCCGATTGGGCAGGTGACCACAGCACACGCAAATCCACAAGTGGTTACTTATTAAAATTAGGAAACAGTCCTATATCTTGGTCCAGCAAGAAACAGATGTCAGTGGCATTGTCTTCTACAGAAGCTGAATACATACCTGCAGCTTATGCCAGTCAAGAAATTGTGTGGTTACAGCAATTACTCAAGGATCTTGGGGAAGCAACATCAGAACCTACCGTCTTATTTGAGGACAATCAGGCTTGCATTAAGCTTACAACAAGCGAAAAGATTAGTGCAAGAACTAAGCACATCGACGTCAGACATCATTACATTCATGACTTAGTTGATCAGAAAGTGATTGTACTTGTGTATTGTGAGTCTGAAAAAATGATTGCTGATGCTCTGACAAAGCCACTCGCTAGAAACAGATTTGAGGATCTTAGATCAGAAATGGGACTGACATAGATAGTAGTTGTTGAGTGGGGGTGTTAGCATACAAGGTTTGTATTGTATAAGCAACAACCACTGTATGTCATTGTTATATGCCTAGTATATTGTATGGTCACTAGATGGCAGTGTTGCATTTGTGTGACTTCCTGTTTTTCTATCCTTCAATAAAACAGTTAGTGCTCGTGCAGTAACCGAGCAGAGGTCAGTTAAACCTGAAAGACTGTCTGCCTGTTCTTTGTTTAGCCTCAGAAAGTATTTCTAACACAATTTTTTCAATTACCTCCTCAGTGAGGAATAATTGCAGGTATGCCAGAGGGTTGTCACGCTCAACATCTACCTTCATCCCAGGTGATCCAGTGAACAGAAATCTTGGGTCCGTATCGCAGTCAATAGGGCACCAAGTGCGCACATGGCTGAGGTCAGGTGCAGGATCATCGCCGTTGTCACTTGCCAGATCAGTGTCAGACGACAAATATCCCCACAACTCACTATCACTCAGTTCTGCGAGCACCTCCGTGTCACTATCGCTGTCAATCAACTGGTCCAAAAGCGCTTTTGTAGTAAAGTTGCGCTTTTTTGATGCCATGTTATAAATATTTTATGGGCACAAATGACAGTAAAATGGGAGGCAAGGGGCACTGTACAGTAATCAAATGTTAGATCGGAGGTTATACAGTGTAATGCTCTCAGATTACAATGTATAACCTATTTTATGTGTGTGTGTCACTTTTTATGTTTATATTTATTTGAATTTCCCGCCCACTTCCGCTCCCATGCGCTGCTGCTGCTCGCAGGGAACGGACCTAGGAAGTCAGATGCGCTCTCGCCAGCGATCACAGCGGAGGACATCGCTGGATCGCTGGCAGAAGGTGAAGGGACTCCGCTTACAGCTCTGCAATGTTACCCCGAGCGTGACTCGGGGTTAACGCTCCTGGCAGCTAAAATTAACCCTGAGTCACGCTCGGGAATACCGCCAAGGAGGTTAAATAATACTACACAATGAATAAACAGATATGTAGTGGACACAGCCCTTGTGTGCCAGGCCATCAGTGTTGCCTGATGTCTCCTGTTTAACCGTCCCTTGGATGACTTTATTACCTATTGCACTGGCTAACATGTAGCTCACCTTAAGATCTGAATTTTGCTGTATGGGGGCTGTATGGGTAAATTATAGTACTGAGCATGGGGGTCTGATCTGAGCATGGGGGATCTGAACATGGGGGAGATCTTATCTGAGCAATGGGGGTCTGATCTGAGCATCGGAGTCTGGTCTGAGTATGGGGGGGGGCAGATTTGAGCACAGGAGGTCTGATCTGAGCACGGGGGGGGGTCTAATCTGAGCACAGGGGGTCTGATCTGAGCACGGGGGGTCTGATCTGAGCACGGGGGGGTCTGATCTGAGCACGGGGGGTCTGATCTGAGCACGGGTGGGGGTCTGATCTGAGCACGGGGGGGGGGGTCTGATCTGAGCACGGGGGGGGTCTGATCTGAGCACGGGGGGTCTGATCTGAGCACGGGGGGTCTGATCCGAGCACGGGGGTCTGACACTGGGAGTCTGATTTGTGTTGTCTGATCTGAGGATTGGGGGTCTTATTTTGGGGGTCTGATTTGAAGTTCTGATGAGGATTGGGAATCTTATCTTAGCTCGGATGAGCATTGGGGGTCTGATGAAAAATAATACGAAAAAAATCTCAGATCAGATGAAAAATATATATTTTTTCTTATTTTTCTCCGCTAAAACCTGGGTACATCTTATAGGGCGAAAAATACGGTGACTTGTATGTAAATGTATAGCTTGTTGCTTCTGGTAGTCATAATTATTTTTTTTCTGGCTTTTTTGTGTCTGTAAGGTTAGCCACCCCTGATCTAGTCTAATGCGTCAGGCATTGGTGAGTGGAAATCCTGGCTGATCCACGCCTGATTCATCTTGACAAAGGTCAGTCTCTCCACATTTTGGGTGGACAGGCGAGTTCTTCTTGGGGTAACTATGGCCCCCGCCGCACTAAACACCCACTCTGATGTCACACTACTGGCCGGACAGGACAGCTTTTCCAGGGAAAACTCTGCCAGTTGCGGCCACAAATCCAGTTTGGCTGCCCAGTAGTCCAGCGGATCTTCAATGTAGGCTGGCAGGGTGCTGTTCAAGTATGCCACCACCTGCTGGTTCAGGTCCAGCTCCAGGGCTAGCTGCTGCTGCTGGTGAGTAGTTTCTTCACTAGGCGGGTGAAGAAAGCTGCTTATCAGCGACTTTAGACTCAAGTTGCTGCTGATGGAGCTGAAACTGCTCCTACCCCCCCACCCTGCCACAGCAGCCATGGCAGAGGAACGTGAGTGCAGACGACCCCCCTCCGGTCAGAACTGCGAGAGGATGGACGATGGCGCAGATAGGCAGCGGCCAACTGACTACATAGAATGTCCTTATAGTAGTTCAGTTTGTCGTCCCTCTCAGCGGGTATAAAAAAGGCCCCCATTTTGGCCCAGTAGCGAGGGTCCAACAAGGTGGAGAGCCAGAAGTCATTCCTCTGACGAATGATGACAATTCGGCTGTCACTACGCAATCAAGTGAGCATGCATCGGGCCATTTGTGCAAGTGACTTGGAGGGACTGTATTTTTTTGCTTTGGAGTAGTACCGGCCGGTGCTTCTCTAACGCCTAGATGCTTTTAGGTCTCCCTTGTTAGATATTACTTTGGGCTAGACTGTTATGTAGTTGTACATATACATCTTTTATTCATTTTTCTTTTATTATCTGTTTTTAATTGTGTTTTCTTTGTCAGTTATTCAGGTGTGGCCTCTGCCTATATTACCGGATTCCCATTCCTTTCCTTCCCCTCCCCTTTCCCCTCCCCCCCTCCTCCTTTCCTTTTCTTCCCTTCTCCCCTTCTTTTCCCCTTCCCTTCCTTTCCTTCATATTTGGAGAAGGACCCATAATGGACTTTATACACAGTCATCATTAATCACGTCTATATGTCTGGTCGATCGGTCCTGTTCTACCTATTTATATTGCACTTGGTTTTTTATATGACCGGTTTTCCACAAAAATTGATTTACCTGTACACATACACTCATGTTTTCACTTTTTGTTATGCGTATCATATGTTTTTTATGATTCTGTATATATATGTCTTCACTATTACCTATATTATATGGGTTTTTGCTTCATATGTATCTAAATTTTTATATGAGATGAAAAACGGACAGCACTCCAGGTAAAAGATAGTGGTGTTTATTCACCCATGTGGATGGCAACGTTTCAGCTCATACAAGAGCCTTTTTCAAGCTTGAAAAAGGCTCTTGTATGAGCTGAAACGTTGCCATCCACATGGGTGAATAAACACCACTATCTTTTACCTGGAGTGCTGTCCGTTTTTCATCTCTTATTGACGGGGTAAGCTGCTACATTCCTGGACTTAGCACCCTCCTTGTGTTTTTTCCGGTGCCGCCATTATTTTCCTTTTCCATATATTTTTATATGTATATATATCGTTTGCACTGCACTTATATCGCATTCCTGGAGCGCTCCATGGGGCATGTGATCGCTTTCTTTGCTTTCCATACCCAGGTAGCGCTCCGTTTTTCTTAAATTATTATAACCTCATTCTGGACACATATGTATCATTATGTCATTACTGCGTTACTGGCCTTCACATGTTATTCACTTTTTATCATCACATATACCTTTCCCTGGGTCCGTAGCTGCTTCTCCTCCCTTTTCCGATATACCGGAAGTGACGTTTGCGTTCCAGGACGCATTTGCGTTCCACCTGCATACCGGAAGTGAGGCGATGCGTTCCAGGCTGGAGCGCACTCGTCTCACTTCCTAGTGTGGCCACACATGCTCTGCCCAGCTGTCTCCTATTTCAGTTAATATTTCAGCTATATAAAGCTGTCCTAATAGCCATCTATACACACACACCTTGTCCCCTGAAGAAGCTAACGCGAAACGTGCGTTGGGGTTATCCAGTTCACCACTCAGGTATTTTATGTCATAGTTCCTATACGGATGTTTTATTTATCTGATTCATGTACTTGCATTTTGGCACTTTGCACTTTATTTATCCTTGTACTGTTTTTTGGATTTTCATCTGGCTGCATTATCTATGACTCTGCTTGTATTCTAGATATCTGGCTTTTGTATTTATTCATACACTATGTTATATCTATATGACTTCATTAGCTTTGATATTTAGATTGACATATATATATTTATACTTATATGCTCATTACCAGTGGTGTTGGTTTTTTCTTCCTGTGTGTCTCCCATTCACCACAGTATTGTATTTTATCTGTATTTTTACCTCCGGTCCCGGTTTGAGACCATAATAAAGATTATATATATATATTCATTTCTGTGCTGGCCTTTTTTCTTTGGTGTTTTATTCCTCATCACCCTGTAGCTCCTCTAGCTGCTCCTGCTCCTCCTCTCCTGTCACTTGTGCAGAAAAACCACTCATTTCGCTATGCATTGCTTGTGCTTCAAGGTCCTCCTCCTTCAGTTCAGCCCCCACAGGGCTCATGTGGCCTTGAGATCTAGGCGCCACGTCTCCTGTACCTTGGCCAGCCAGATTTACCATCATCTGTTCCAGGACATGAAGCAGTGGAATGATGTTGTTTATCCCGTAGTCCTGGCAACTGACAAATAAGGTGGCCTCCTTAAAGGTCCTGAGCAAACGGCAGGTGTCACGCATGAGCTGCCAATGGCTGACATCGAAGTTACATAGGAAAGTAATACTGTACGCTTGGATCATCAAGAAATCGTTTATGGTCTTTATCTGTTCATATAGTCATTCCAAAATATGGAGGGTAGAATTCCAACGGGTGGAAACGTCGCATATTAGCCTATGTTGGGGGATGCCATTCTGCTGCTGCAGGTCAAGGAGGGTGTGCTTTGCGGTGTACGAGTGGCTGAAGTGCATGCAAAGTTTCCTGGCCATTTTTAGGATATCTTGCATATGGGTGGAAGACTTCAGGAGCCACTTGACAACCAGATTGAACACATGTGCCATGCAGGGCACATAGCTCAGCCCTCCTTGATGCAGCGCTGACACCATGTTCTTCCCATTATCGGTCACCATTGTTCTGATTTGGAGTTGTCGTGGAGAAAGCCAGGAATCGATTTCTTGATGAAGGACACGGAGCAGTTCCTCCCCTGTATTTGCCCAGGCAAACAAGGTGCTGAACAGTGTGACACCGCCGTGCCCTGCACATGTGGTATGCTGGAGGGCCACTGTGAATTGTCCCTGCAGTGGAAGCTGATGACACGGTGGAGGATGAGGAGGCAGAGGCGGACATTGTCGCAGGAGCAATGGCGTGAGAACGTGGAGGCGGAAGCGGCGTCACCTGGCCAAGTTGCTGGTGTGGCTGTGCAGGAACCACATTCACCCAGTGGGTCGTAAAGGACATTGTCCCTGGTATTGTCCCTGACCATAGTTACTGCTCCACACGTTGGCGCTGCTGTGCACTTTGGCAGACACCGACAGGCTCAAGGACTGGCCCACCTTCTGTTCTAAATATTTGTGCAGGGGCTGGTACTGCCTTTTTGGCAAAGAAATGATGGCTTAGGACTCTCCACCTTGGCTCGGCACAAGCCATAAGTTCTCTGAAAGGTGCAGAGTCCACCACTTGGAAAGGGAGGGACTGCAGCACCAGCAACTTGGCCAGTAGCACATTCAGCTTCAGCACTGTTGGGTGAGTGCACGCATACTGTTGTCTTTTGGCAATCGCTTCGGTGATCGATTGCTGACTGAATGAATGACAAGGAGTAGGAGGAGTAGCAGGAGCATCAGGACGAGCAGATGATGGGAAGGACAGACAGCTCCCTTCAGCTGAGGTGGTGGAGCCTTGACTGTCTGAAATCGGGTGCGTGCCACTGGGTGATACAGCGGTTGCTGTCGCAGGCTAGACCACCACATCGGAGCCACGGTTCTCCCAGGCCACTTTATGGTGATGCTGCATATGTTGCTGCAGGGCCGTGGTGCCACCATGGCCACGCTTCACCTTATGCTGACAGATTCTACAAATGGCCATGTTCACATCCTCAGGCGGCTTAACAAAAAACTGCCACACTGCCGAGTAGATGATTTTACCCCCAACACTACGCACTGACTGACTGCTACTGCTGCTGCTTCAGTGAATGCCTGCACCACTACTTTCCGGGCAGGTAGGCTCCTGCAAAGCAGGTGGTCTACCTAGGCATGTTTGGCTCCCGACCTCCCACTGCTACCACCCTGTTGATCCCGGCCACGCTAGCGACTTGCTGGCTCCACCGCTGCCTCACGGGCAAGCTGCCACCCTCTTCTCCCGATGATGATGAAGCCCCTAATTCACCTGGCTCCCAATTGCAATCAGCTACATTATCATCATTAAGTACTGTCTGCACGTCACTGATGTCCTCCTCAACGGTCTCTGGGTCAGGAGCCTGACCGCTCGCAACACCAGCTCCCACGCCACTCTCCTCATCCCGCCTACTGGAGGAAGCGGCGGAAGTCTAATCCACATTTTGGCTGGCCAGTAGCTGCTGACTGTCCTCTAGTAGCTCGTCCTTGCTGTATAGTGAAGCTGAGCCCACATCATATAATACTTCTCTGGCTGAGGGAACACAAAAGGACAGAGGCAGGTGGAAGACAGGTGAGGACACAGGGCCTGCTCCCTAAGAGTTGTGTCTGACGAACCCACCGACTCTTTGCTGGGGGTGTCTGATGTCACTTTGGATGAAGTGGATGACCGAGTCAGCCATTCAAGAACCGCTGGGTTGCTGGTCAAGACACGACCGCTAGATGACACTGGGAGCTCAGGACACTCGCTGCGACTCCTGCTGCCCCGCCCCCTTACTCTACTGCAACCTCTGCCTGTGCCAGAAACATTTAGGCCTCTGCCACTCCCCTGTGCAGGGCCTGGCACTTCTCTGTCTGACATATTGTTAGATCAAATAAATAAACAAAAAGGAAATTAAAACCCCCCAAAAAGTCTGTAATTTTCTCACTTCACCACACAACGGCTAATAAGCCCTTTTTTCCCCACTAATACAAGCCAAAAAATGCTTTAGAACATATAACTGCACCGCACAAGGGCAAATAAGATGTAGAAATATTTCCTTGTAATAAACCCTATTAATGGCTGTATCAAACAGCACTTGAACCAAAATAACGGTTTGCTGGAATTACAGAGCTGTCTAATGGCAATTTGGAACCGCAGTCAGTGCAGCAAGGTGTAATAGGATTGTTCCTATTACCCAGGCTGTAATCTCCCCTACTGAACCCTGTTCTGCTTTAATACTGTGGAAAGATTCCTCCCTATCCTTCCCCTGAACTTCTATACAGCAAAATAAAGTTTTAAAGTCTTTCCTAGCACTGTCCCTAGCGCCTGCTGACGTCTCTCCCTGCACTAAGTACACTGGAAAATAGCAGAATCCAATATGGCTGAGGCTATTTATAGGGCTGGGACATCACAGGGCTGGCATTGTGGGGCATGGCATTGTGGGTGATCTCTCGTTCCCAGAGTTCCTTGCTCCATGTTCTAACACGTGCAGCAGCCATTTTAGGAAAAAAAATGCGATTCATTACCACGAAGCGTGAGGAAATTTGGATTCGGTGCAAATCGAATTTTTCCTGAAATTCGGATCAAATTCCACTTCATCAATTTTGATTTGCTCATCTCTAACTATGACATAAAAGGCCGTCCACAACCTGTTCCCTCCATACATGTGTGATTTGATCTCCTGATACCTTCCCACACTTAATCCCCAATCCTCACAAGACCTCCTTCTCTACACCCACTACTCTGCATCCACATAGTGTATTCTAGAACTCTCTACCCCAACATATCAGACCCTCACCTACAGTGGAATCCTTCAAAATAAACCTGAAAACCCACCCGTAAGACCAGCCTACAACCTACAGTAACCCTGCTGCCACTATACCACCATGACCAGCTTTACCTTCACCTAGTGTGTTGTCCTCTCATCCCTTGTAGATTGTAAGCCATCGCAGGCAGGTCCTCTTTCCTTCTGTACCAATTTGTAACTCGTCTTTTCATGCGCATTGTACTTGTTTTATATTATGTATGCACCCATTTTCATATGTAGAGCACCATGTGATGAATGGAGCTTTAATAATAAATAATAATAATGCATGGACTTTGTATAGTGACAGCTGATATTTGTTGTCATAATCATCAGACTATTAGAATCCAGAATTGTAAACCAGACAACTCCGTTATTGTCAGTCAACGCTAACATCCTCTCATTATTTGAGCCTGATTGTTTTCACACCCTAGAATGTTGCAAAGAGCCAAGTAGCAATCCCAATTGAAAGTCTAAAGGAACAACATTTCTGGTAAAAGAAAGACTAACAAGAATTGTGTATAATAGAGAAATATTATTTGATCTCTTGATAATACGACATGCAGACTGAACAATATCAATAATAATGTGATAGATTGGTGGTTGGCTCACACTCAGGTGGTTATGGGCAGGTGCTACTAACTCACAACTTGGGTGCCCGAACCCAAAAAGATATGTAAATGGCAAAAAGAGAAAGGAGTGAGCACTCACACCATCTGGACTATAGGATATATTTAATAAATGGTATGCAATAAATCACATCAACATTCAAATATAATAAAATATCAATAATAGTAAAAAATGTAATAATTTAGCACACAGGGCATATCCTAATGGTGATGTATGGCCTTATCCTATGCTTTCTCCAAAATGCATTCCATCTATTGTCATTCAATATTCTGTAGGCTTTTGATGATTATCAGGATCATTTTGAATTTACTCCTGAGATACAGAGATGATACGAGTTCACCAACAACTGCAGCAGTGTAAATTGTCTCCTGCATATATAACAGTATGTAATAGTGTAGAATACAGATCCTGATAATGTTCTGCTTCCAAACTGCCACCCACGCATTCAGTATCCCTTCAGCCTTCACTGTAGAGACATCCAATGTAATTTAGTGAGCAAGCTCAGCTATCCCTACCAGCCAGTGTCAGACTGGGGGACTTAGGGCCCACCAGTGTAACTGATTCTGGGGGCCCACCTTAGGGCTCCTGCACACAAACTTATTTTTTTTCTGTGTCTGTACCATTTTTTTTTGTGTCCTGTATGTGAAACCATTTACTTCAATGGGGCCGCAAAAAAATCGGATATTACTCCATGTGCATTCCGTGTCTGTATGTCCACATGTCCGTTCCGCAAAATTATAGAACATGTCCTATTATTGTCGGCATTACAGACAAGCAAGGGCGTACATAGAATTCATTGGGCCCCGTAGCAGGAATCTGAATTGGGCCCCCATGGTCCTTTCCAAGCCCCGCTGACTACCCATCCCTGGTCCCTCCAACCTTCTACCCCAGCCCCTCTCCTCCCTCACCCATGAACTGTAGGTACATTGGTGCTACATTACACATAACCTGGGGGGTGCTCATGAAACAACATGTACACAAGGGGTGACATTAGTAGGTATAATGTACTATATAGCACTACCGTCCAAGCCCGCGTTCACATTACTGTTAGTTTTCCATTCTTCTGATCCGTCAGAAGAAAAAAATAAGCAATAAAACAGATCCTGTATTTTAAGCATCCGTTATGCTCATTTATGAACATTTTGCATCCATTTTAGCCATTTCCGTCTGAGATACGTTATTTTAGATGGTAAGAAAAAAAAATACTTTGTGCAGAACTTTTTTTTTTTATAAAAAAACAGATATCAGATGGAAATGGCTAAAGAGGATGCAAAATGTGCGTAACCGAGCATAACGGATGCCTAAAATACAGGATCTGTGTTTTGTTTACTTATCTCTTCTTCTGACGGATCAGAAGAATGGAAAACAGAAAAGTAATGTGAACCTGGCCTAAGGCTTCATTCATATCTCAGGTGGCTGTATCCGGCAGGCTGTTCCGACAGAGAGCATCCTACCAGAGTTCACTGGATCCAGCATTGCTAGATTCTGCAGTTCACCAGGGATGTCCAACCAGCACCCTCCAGCTGTTGCAAAACTACAACTCCCAACATGCCTGGACAACCTAAAGCTTTCCTGCCATAGACTATGGCAGACTACTAGCAGGGTTTCGGCCTGACAAAAAAATGTTCTACTCGTGAAGGGCAGAAACCAGCAGTGGTGGATTAGTGAACTCTGGCAGGATGTTCTCTACCACAGGGATCAGTAACCTCCAGCACTCCAGCATGCTGCGCTCATTTCGATGGGAGTTCTGAGAACAGCCAAGCAAGTGTGCATGCTGGGAGTTGCAGTTTCTCCACACCTGGAGTGCTGAAGGTTGCTGACCCCTGCTACATCAGATGCCGATCACCAGAGATGTGAACGAAGACTAATACGGCATCAAAATGCAGCGATCAGATGGCTTTATTTTGTCAGGTTCAGAGCTGAACCCCGGACATATCCCCTTCGTCCTCCACTCAGCCTCTGTGACATGAGCATCGGAGCATTTCCCTTGCCCTACACTGAATCTGGAAAAAATTTCGGGAGATTCAGTGATGTCACCGGATCTGCAGAAAAAGCCCTTGCCCTGCGCAATTCAGCACAGGGCAAGGGAGAGCATCAGAGCATGAAATGCTCCGATGCTCATATCAGAGGGGCTGAGTGGGGGAAGAAGGGAATATGATTCTGCTACCACGCACCATAATAGAATTCTATGACGGCATAGCATGGTCAGCATAGACTTCTATTATGATGGAATGCAATACGGAAAGCCTCTTATAGAATTCTGTTGTGGTCCGTGGTATCGGAATCCATAACAGGATTCTTAGAAAACCCAAACCTTGTACGCTGAACTTATAACACAACTTCGCTCAACACGCATTAACTAAATGTGAAAACTCAAGTGTGTTTCAACTCTGTTACATCTGTGTATGTGTATATATATATATATATATATATATATATATATTAATACAGAAACACATACATATACTGTACATATAGTACACACACACATATATATATACATTTACTCAGTCATTCACATATATACAGATACAATAGACAATTACACACACATCGAATACATATGTACAGAATACAGTACACTACACAGGCATAAGTACATATGTGTAAACACACACATATTACACTGGCACACACTTACCTTCTGAACAGGTCTCTAGGGTAAACAGTCAGGATTGCATAACAGCAGAGGAGGACTCTGGGACAGGGAAGAGGAGCAGAGTGGGGGAGGGGAGCACTGGGGAGGCTTCTGATGGCAGCAGCACATCCTGCTGTAGCTTCTAAAAAATCGACCTCTCCTCAGCAGTGCAGCCCCTGAGGACATGTGCAGGCTGATACTAGAGCCTAGAGGCATCTCCTCATGGTACCATCGGGGAAGCCAGAGCACAGCCTGCTGAGGAGAAGCAGTGAGGGGAGCTGGAAGGCGGAGCCAGAGGCCCTGGCAAGTACTCTAGACCAGAGCTGTTGTACTAATGGTAATAAGGGGGCGGGGCATTTCCTCCACAGCCGGGCCCCCTTCCCCTACAGGCCCCATAGAATCTGCGTGGTCTGCCTCTATTAGAGGTATGCCACTGCAAACAAGGAAAGGACTGTTCTATTAGGGGCCGTTCTGTTATGCATAATGTGGAATGCACATGTAGTGTCCCACTAGTAAGGGTGGGCACTACACATGGGTTAACATGTCTATTGCATTAATGTGATGTTTAATGTTCATTTCCCTGTGTTATCTGGGTGTCGGGCCTATTAGGGTGTAGTTCAGCCTCCTAGATGTTAGAGGGAGCTAGAGAGCCCTGAGTATATATAGGTAGGCCCAGACAGGGAAGAGTCAATGTAGTCCAGGTGGCTAGAAGTGCAACCTAGTCAGCCTGAAGTTCCTGAGTCTAATGTAGTGTACGGGGACTGTAATGCCCGTCACTACAAAAGTGTCACTTGGTGTGCTGTCGTCCCCCCTTATTTATGGGGAAGTTGGTATATGTCATCTTTATAAATTGTCATGTAATGTAATGCTATGTATTTCCCTGTCACTGTGAAACTTGCATGTACAGGCCTGCTAGGGGTGTCATTCCAGCTTCTAGTCACTAGAGGGAGCTAGGGAGCCCTAGTTTATATAAGGCCCAGACAGGGAAGCAAAAGTCAGTCTAGTCTAAAGTCAGTCTACAGCAGTTGGAGTTTAGACTATGTCTGAGTCAAGTCCAGGCCTGAAGCCTGCGGACCAGGAGAGGGTATTGCAGTCCCTGTAACCGGGTTCCAGATCCAAGGAGAAGGTTCCCCTCCTGAATTTATATATGCAGAAACAGGAATACCTCAGTTAAAGAGCCTGAGGAAGCTGAGAGGGAGACAGAGGCAAAGCGCAGAAAAGCAAGAGGTACTCAAGATAACAGAGGAGGTACTTTATAAAGAGCGAACCAAGGATATACGCCAGAGTTAAGGTATTGGGCCTTGGAGAAGATTTTCTATGTCCCAGGATCAGTCAGGAATAGAGTGCAAGCTCCTGTACTGCAAGTCCTGTGTTTCACACTCTGAAGTCACCTTGCTTAATCTGTATTGCCTGCATCGACCGTATTGAAAAATCAACTGTATGCAAAGGAACTGTGCTTCCATTAATGTCTCTATATGGAAACTACTAAAGGTGGAGTTTTGTTTTAACATCACGTGGTTCCTCAGTTATTCCTGCTATCAGCAAACGGCGTGCCACAGTTTAATTGGCACTGGCGTCACGAACATTTTCCTACCATCACCTGCCTATGCAGAGAGTCAGCCGTCTCAGGTTAGTGTCATTGCACTACTACACCCAGGAACACATTTCTACACACAACTTGAGTACGCTGCACTAAGCTTAGCTCAGAAGAAGTCACCCCAGTAGAAGAGAATTTGCCTCCTGGGAGACACCTGCAGTACCCTCAAGCCAAGCAGGGCCAGTGTATCCAGCTAAGACAAGTAAGCTGATGGGCAGAAGAACTATAAAGTTAGTGCAAGGATAAATACGGGAGGAAGATTATTTTACCAATGATAAAAGCCAGCATTTAGGCATCCGGGCCTTGGGATGAAAGCCAGCCAGGAGTTCTAGGAACAGTGGACGCTATTTCTGAGGAGAAGGTACAACCTGGTCTGAGTGTGTATTATTATTGCCCTCTGAGTATCTTGCCAAGATTATACCTGCCAGTATTGAAATAAGCCTGCTTGTGAAGCACTTGATGCAAGGGACTGTATTATCATCTCATTGTACAAAGTTGAACTGTTATTCAGTAAAGCAAAGTTTGGTTCACCATACCATCTGTGTACCTCAATTACTACTGCTATAAAATCGGTGTGCCACCGTTTCAGGCACTGGCGTCACGATTCTTAAAGGGACCTTGCCTCAGGCACTCAAAACATCTGCAACATCCAGGGCACCTCATCCACCATCAGGCCTGGTCCCTACATAAGGAGTGTGCCCCAGAGGAACTTTGTGTCAGCCTCTCCTTCACTGTCGCATGCCTGCCCAGGGTCTCCTATGAACAGTGAGTAACCCTCGATTGCCCATAACCGTGACCTCACTTCGCAATACCCTGCAGGTCTGGCGTGCTGCACACACACCCGGTATCAATGTTTTGCGGATCCGCAATTTGCTGACTGCAAAACATCCAACAGTCATGTTCATGAGAACTTACAGTGAAAATGCGCAAACATACATGTGGCAGAATTTAGGCTAATTTTACACTTGCAGTAACAGAGTCCGGCAAGTTGTTCCACTGTCCACTGTAGTTTTTGTCTGGCCGCTTTTCGGCATGTTTGCCGTGCTGTAGCCGGACCTCCGGCCTGCCCCATTATAGTGAATGAGACTGGAGCTGACTTCCGGAAGCTAGCTAGCATAAGCATGGATCCGGCAGTCTGTTCCCCAGCCGGAACAGCCTGTCGGACCCTGCTAGCGCAAGTGTGAAGTAACCTTACACATATATGGATAAGTCAGTCAGAAATACAGTCAGGTCCATAAATATTGGGACAGTTACAGAATTCTAAAATTTTGGGCTTTATACACCACCACAATGGTTTTGAAAAGAAACAAACAAGATGTGCTTTAACTGCAGAATGTCACCTTTAATTTGAGGGTATTTACATCCAAATCAGGTGAACGGTGTAGGAATTACAACAGTTTGCATATGTGCCTCCCACTTGTTAAGGGACCAAAACTAATGGGACATAATACTAATCATAAATCAAACTTTCACTTTTTAATACTTGGTTGCAAATCCTTTGCAGTCAATTACAGCCTGAAGTCTGGAACGCATAGGCATCACCAGACGCTGGGTTTCATCCCTGGTGATGCTCTGCCAGGCCTCTAATGCAACTGTCTTCAGTTCCTGCTTGTCCTTGGGGCATTTTCCGTCAGGTGATTGACTTGGCCATTGCATAACATTCCACTTCTTTCTCTTAAAAAACTCTTTGGTTGCTTTTTGCAGTATGCTTTGGGTCATTGTCCACCTGCACTGTGAAGCACCGTCCAATGAGTTCTGAAGCATTTGGCTGAATATGAGCAGATAATATTGCCCGAAACACTACAGAATTCATCCTGCTGCTTTTGTCAGCAGTGACATCATTAATAAATACAAGAGAACCAGTTCCATTGGCAGCCATACATGCCCACGCCATGACACTACCACCACCATGCTTCACTGATGAGGTGGTATGCTTAGGATCATGAGCAGTTCCTTTCCTTCTCTTCCCATCACTCTGGTACAAGTTGATCTTGGTCTCATCTGTCCATAGGATGTTGTTCCAGAACTGTGAAGGCTTTTTTAGATGTCGTTTGGCAAACTCTAATCTGGCCTTCCTGTTCTTGAGGCTTACCAATGGTTTACATCTTGTGGTGAACCCTCTGTATTCACTCTGGTGAAGTCTTCTCTTGATTGTTGACTTTGACACACATTCACCTACCTCCTGGAGAGTGTTCTTGATCTGGCCATCTGTTGTGAAGGGTGTTTTCTTCACCAGGGAAAGAATTCTTCGGTCATCCACCACAGTTGTTTTCTGTGGTCTTCCGGGTCTTTTGTTGTTGCTGAGCTCACCGGTGCGTTCCTTCTTTTTTAGAATGTTCCAAACAGTTGTTTTGGCCACGCCTAATGTTTTTGCTATCTCTCTGATGGGTTTGTTTTGTTTTTTCAGCCTAATGATGGCTTGCTTCACTGATAGTGACAGCTCTTTGGATCTCATCTTGAGAGTTGACAGCAACAGATTCCAAATGCAAATAGCACACTTGAAATGAACTCTGGACCTTTTATCTGCTCATTGTAATTGGGATAATGAGGGAATAGCACACACCTGGCCATGGAACAGCTGAGAACTTTTGATTCCTTAACAAGTGTGAGGTACATATGCAAACTGTTGTAATTCCTACACCATTCACCTGATTTGGATGTAAATGCCCTCAAATTAAAGCTGACAGTCTGCAGTTAAAGCACATCTTGTTCTTTTCATTTTAAATCCATTGTGGTGGTGTATAGAGCCAAAAATGTTTAGAATTGTGTCCATGTCCCAATATTTATTGACCTGACTGTAAGACAAATGCAGCGCTCACCAATCACTCATTGGACACATATGGCACACAAGACACTTATACATGGGTCACATGCCACTGATGCATATGGCACATACTGCACATACACCACTGATACATAGATCATGTATAGCACACACCAATCACCCATAGGAAACATGCAATGCACACACTAATACATGTCATGCCTAACCCTATTAAGTGTAGCACACCTAAAGGGGATGTCTTACTTCAAATAATGACTTTTATCATGTAGAGAAAGTTAATACAAGGCACTTACTAATATATTATGATTGTCCATATTGGCTCTTTTCCATTACATTATACACAGCTCTTATCCATGGTTTTGACCACTCTGCAATCCAGCAGTGGTGGTCATGCTTACACACTATAGGTAAGGTGTTGGACTATGCGCACTTTCAGCCTTTCCCCATAGTGTGTAAGCACAGCCACTGCTGTTAAATTACACGGTGGTCGTAATCACGGATACGTGCTGTGTATAATGGAAAGGAAAGGAGGCAATATGGAGAATCACAATACATTAGTAAGTGCCTTGTATTAACTGCATGATAAATGCCATTTACTGAAGTGAGACAAACCCTTTAACCCCTTTAAGCATAAATGTCTGGCATGAAATTTATCAAATCGTAACCTCCTCAGATTGCACATAATCTAAAGTATATTTAAAAGGCTTGTCCTACCATAATGACCTATTGCCTATCTACAGGAGAGGTGATACATATCAGATTGCTGGGGTCTGACTGCTGGAACACCCACTGATCATGAAAAAAGGGGTCCTGAGACATTCAATTACATTACCACCAATCTATGTACACAAGGGTCTTAAGACCATGTTCCCTTGATCATGGGGGTCCCAGAAGTCAGACCCCCACCAATCAGACACTTATCACCTGTTGTGTCATAGCTGTTTCACCTTTTCACATTCCCTATCCTTAACAGGTTTTTTTGGGTGCAAAAAATAAAATACGAATAAAAAATCTGGGCCAAAATATATGTCAAACTAAAATAGAAATGCTCGCCTGTTAAAGGATCTAGTTATCCTCTATCCACAGAATCGGGGATAACTAAGTGATCCGTGGGGGTCTGAACACTGGAGCCCCCACTGATCCCCCTTCTTGATTGAGTGGCAGGTCAAGCATATGCCTGCTTCTCCATCCATTCTTTATGGGATCGCTTAATGGAGCAGCAGGGCATATGTGCTGCCACACCATCAAAAATGGGGATCAGTAGTCATCATATAGTTATGCCCTATGGTGTGGAGAGGATAACTTAAAAACCTGGACAACCCCTTTAAATCCTCCACCACCCCACCAGTATCTCTTTACATACATCCATAAACCATACGTGTCAATACTGGAGAATGTGACGCACTGTGCGGAAAGTTTCAGGCATAAGTCCAACCCCCTTTGCAGGTCACAACATTTTTATTTTATTTTTTTAAAATTTTTACATTTTTTATTAGTAAATTACAAAAAAAGAAAAAATAGCAATACTTTTTTCACTTACATAATAAAAACATCAAGCATCAACCAGAAAGGGGTGAGAGTAATTAAAACAAGTACATAAATAGGGGTGGTAGGGCATCCATTCCCCTCCCACTTAAATACCCTCTACATGGGAATACTTGACCTATCCAGTACATTACAATAAGTATCACATTGCTTATCTTACCTTTAACCCTTTATTCCTTCCAAATCCAGTTTACCCCCTGCAAGAAAACCCTGCATAGTGACATCAAAGAAAATTTAGATCAGAGACATCTCAGTGGAATGGAAATTCTTGCTATGTTTCTCAGTCCATTGTCTGTTATATACAGAACCTCAGCTCTTAAGGCATCCATAGGCATATAATATGATCACTATAAGTTTTGCCCTCCTCAGTAATAAGCTAATTTAGCAATATTCATGTTATTTCTTCAGCCATTTGCTTTGCTTCTGTTTTTTACAGAATAGTGTAGTAGACTGCCCTATTCTCTCCGGTGAGCGAGCTGGAAACAGATGAAAGCAGATCCAAAGAAGATATAAAGATAAAAAAATTTAACTTTGAGCCATTAAAGTGAATGCACCTGTTATGGTATAAGTTTGAGTACTGTTTTTGGGTATTCAGATGTCTAACCCGATGGAAAGCACTGTTGAGAGCCAAAACACAATGAGAACCCAGCCTAAGAATGAAAAAATTGGCATGAACTCTGTACTCTGGTCAAAGCCACCATGTCTGGGCCATGATCCCTGGAAACTGGCAACCCTGAATGCAAATAGAGGAGTATCCTGTAACTACCTCAGAACCATTTATGTCAGTTTAGTGGTGGCCAGCCCCAATGAGATAAAAATAACAAGAACCATCTTACTGGGCACTTAGAATCATGATAGCGATGACCATGTCAGAAGTAGGAGCAACCGCTTCCACATCACCAGAGTGCACATTGCTGTACCATCCCTGATGCAGCAGAGACTATTTCTCCCCGACTAGCACAGACCATACATACATGTACAAGCGCCCACTGGCCATCTTAAATGAGCGGAATGTGTAGGTACAAGTGATACTTCTAATATCCCAACATAAAGTGGTAGAGTGCTAAATATCAATATCCACTAAATCAAATGATCATAAAGTGCCAAAGTGCTACACACTGAAAACAACTGAAAGAACAGCAAAAATACTAATGCAAAAAATAAACTGCAGTACAAAAAGGCAGGACAAATGTGCAAATGTTCAAAATACAACTATACCGTGTGAAAATAATGAAAATCAAAACAGGTAAAAAAAAAAAATAATAATAATTCGAAAAATGTTTTTAGTGTGTGTTCTGAATTAACTAATTGTGTGTATAGTGTATGTACCTCTCACAGTTATCATTAAAATAAAAAGCATATTAATAAATGAACAATATAAATGTTTAGTAAAAATTTCAGACTCCTGCAAAAGCCCCTAACTCATCATGTCCAAAAAGCAAATCGGAAGCGCTTCCATGGGTTTTCTGTCCGTGCCTCCGCACTGCATAAAAGTAGTTCACGCACTACTTTTTTTGCCGTGCAGACGATTGAAGTGAATGGGTCTGCGTCCACAGGCGGGGGACACACGAGGGCCGCAATTTGTGGTCCGCAGAACGTACACGGCCGGCACATGGTTGTGTGCATGAGGTCTTAATTGTACTGTTTTGTGGAATAAAAATTCTACGCTACAAAGTGCCCCTGGACTCTGTTCCTTGTGTTCTTTAATTAAATTATAGCGCTCGGGCCAGCACAGCCAGCACACTAATACTTCTAGAACTTCTCTGGTATATGTAAGGGCTGTCATTTAGTCGGTTTGACCCTAATATAAAGCATGATTAATATGCTATGTGCAAGTAATTATAATGGCTACTTTAAAATGGTAACTAAATCTGTCTGCTTCCAGGTGAGGAGGCCAACTCTTAGCTCTACCAAGTGATTTATTATGTCCTCCCCATTGGCGTAAATGCTGCGGGTCTCATGTTTGTGTAATTATTTTTCATCATAAACTCCAATTAGTCACAGGCAATTAGACAGAGAGCCACCTCCATACTGCAGATACTGTCAGCTTCTCTTCTGTGTGCCCTATGCATTATCAGTCTGTGTACTGCTCTGTTCCCATTCTGCTTTATCTTGTTAACATATTTCCTCCAAAGCTCCCTGACCGTGTTATCTAATACCTGTATACTTTCTGCTCCCACCTAAGGTCTACTGTCTGAGTGCGATTCCACATTACCACATTACATATACCTAATTCAGCAGCTTGGCTAGATGTCAACCACTGCAGCTCTGCACATACAGTATATATATATATATATATATATATATATATATATATATCACAAAAGTAAGTACACCCCTCACATTTTTGTAACTATTTAATTATATCTTTTCATGGGACAACACTGAAGATATGACACTTTTTTTTATTTTTTTATTTTCCAAAAGATAGAAATCTACAGTCTTCCATTTCGATATCACAAAACAATAGTACATCGTCTCATCTTATACTAAGTTTCCCTCTTATTTTTTAACCCCCCCATCCCTCCCTCCAACCCCCTTTTTTCCGCGGAGCTACTGTCATTACACCTAGTGTTATCATTTCCAATTGCCCCATATCCGCAACCAGGCTGCCTTTTTCCCCGCTGTTTGGGCAAGAATATATTCATATTGCTTAACCCTATTCATCCGCTCCATCCACTCCTGAAAATTAGGATATTCCATGGTGCCCCAATATTTAACAATTATTATTTTGGCCAGGCCGATGCCCCGGAACCAAAGTATCTGCTCAGTTTTATTTTTATCTGTCTCTGGGAGAGTGCCCAGGATAACATAGTAAATGCATGCTTCATATTTCATAGGGGAGCTATCCCGCAATTTCCGGAATATTTTGATCCAATAATCCTTTATCCCTGGGCATTCCCACAGCAAATGTTTATAATCTCCTCTGTCTTTACTACATTTATAACAGTTCTGTTTCCTGTCGTTGTAAATGGTATGCAGTAATGCTGGTGTTTAATAGAGACGGTGTATGATTTTCAAAAGAATCCATGCATGGGCGGGGGAGACCGTCGATCTTTTAATATTTCTATAAACCAGTGCTTCTCAATTATTTTCTGTCATGCCCCCCCCCTAGGAAGAAGAAACATTTTGCGCCCCCCGCGCGACTGTAAATAGTATCATTTGTCTATAAAATTGTTATAAGTACACCTCTGCATAACACTGTATCCTTATTAACGTATAAGAGAATAAAAAAAGAAAGAAATGTGGATCGGACACACACTTATGGGGGGATCTGTGGATGACGGACACTTATGGGGGGATCTGTGGATGACGGACACTTATGGGGGGGGATCTGTGGATGACGGACACTTATGGGGGGACAGGGCCGCCATCAGGGGGGTAAAGCCGATACCCCAGTAAGGGGCCCGGCCAGTCCCGAGCCTTTTTTTTTTTTTTTGTGTCAGACAGTGAGTGATAGGCTACAGGTAATCCATATCCTGCTGCACTAACTTTAAATAAGCGCTCATCTCTTTACTATCTTATACTGACTCAGCTCCGGTAACAGGCAGTGCAGGGGGTGCTCACTCACTGATGTCACGTGCCTGCTCCTCCCACTAGGCGGCGCAGGCGCGTGACGTCAGTGAGTGAGCGCTGCCGCCCGCACTGCCTGTTACTGGAGGGAGCTGAATGTAAGGTAGTAAAGAGATAAGCGCTGATTTAAAGTTAAAGTTACTGTCTGCAGGATACGGATTACAGTTTATAAATGTATACTCCTGTGAGAGGTGGGGAGGGGGATCTATGGATGGCGGTACTGTTATAGGGAGGGGGATCCATGGATGACACTGTTATGGGGGATCTGTTGATGACACTGTTATGGGGGGGGTCTGTGGATGACACTGTTATGGAGGGGGATCTGTGGATGACACTGTCATGGGGTGGATCTGTGGATGACACATAGCATAAGATGCTATATACGGTATGTGTCATCCACAGATCCCCCCCCATAACAGTGCCATCCACAGATGCCCCATAATAGTGCCATCCACAGATCCCCCATAATAGTGTCATCCACAGAACACTGTTATGGAGGGGGATCTGTGGATGACACATAGCATAAGATGCTATATACGGTATGTGTCATCCACCAATCCCCCCATAAGTGTCATCCAGAGATCACCCCCATAACAGTGCCACCCACAGATCCCCCATAATAGTGTCATCCACAGAACACTGTTATGGAGAGGGATCTGTGGATGACATTGTCATGGGGTGGATCTGTGGATGACACATATAGCATAAGATGGTATATGCGGTATGTGTCATCCACAGAACCCCCTCCATAACAGTGTCATCCACAGATCCCACTCCATAACAGTGTCATCCACAGATCCCCCCCATAAGTGTCATCCACAGATCCCCCCATAACAGTGCCATCCACAGATCCCCCATAACAGTGCCATCCACAGATCCCCCATAATAGTGTCATCCACAGAACACTGTTATGGAGGGGGATCTGTGGATGACACATAGCATAAGATGCTATATACGGTATGTGTCATCCACAGATCCCCCCATAAGTGTCACCCAGAGATCCCCCCCCCCATAACAGTGCCATCCACAGAACACTGTTATGGAGGGGGATCTGTGGATGACATTGTCATGGGGTAGAAATGTGGATGACACATATAGCATATATGTGTCATCCATGCGGTATGTGTCATCCACAGATGACTATATGCAGTATGTGTCATCCACAGATCCCCCCATAAGTGTCATCCACAGATCCCCCATAACAGTGTCATCCAATGATCTCCCATAACAGTGTCATCCACAGATCCCCCATAACAGTGTCATCCACAGATCCCCCTCCATAACAGTGCCATCCACAGATCCCCCTCCATAACAGTGACATCCACAGATCCCCCTCCATAACAGTGCCATCCACAGATCCCCCTCTATAACAGTGCCATCCACAGATCCCCCTCCATAACAGTGCCATCCACAGATCCCCCATAACAGTGTCATGCACAGATCCCCCATAACAGTGTCATCCACAGATCCACCATAACAGTGTGTCATCCACAGATCCCCCATAACAGTGTGTCATCCACAGATCCCCCATAACAGTGTGTCATCCACAGATCCCCCATAACAGTGTGTCATCCACAGATCCCCCCATAACAGTGTGTCATCCACAGATTCCCCATAACAGTGCCATCCACAGATCCCCCATAACAGTGCCATCCACAGATCCCCCCCATAACAGTGACTGGAGCAGACTTGCTGATAAACACACCTAGGCCACCACCAGTCAAGGTAAAAACTTACAATTGTCAATAATGTAATGTAGTGTAGGGGGCCATGTAATGTTTTGAAGCCAAAATGGCACAGATGACCACCAAGAATATATAGAATATCTAAAATTAGCTGTTCAAGTAAAATTTTGTATGAAACAATCATTAAAAAAATGGCTGACAAAAAGGGGCGGGTCAAAGGGTGTGGTCAATGGGCTGAGTCAAGGGGGGCAGCAAAATTTGCTTTCGCCTGAGGGGGGGGGGGGTTGGGGGGCCCAGGCCTTGAGCTGTGTAAGGGGCCCCAAAATTTCTGATGGCAGCCCTGTGGGGGGATCTGTGGATGACGGACACTTATGGGGGGATCTGTGGATGACGGACACTTATGGGGGGGATCTGTGGATGACGGACACTTATGGGGGGGATCTGTGGATGACGGACACTTATGGGGGGATCTGTGGATGACGGACACTTATGGGGGATCTGTGGATGACGGACACTTATGGGGGAGTCTGTGGATGACGGACACTTATGGGGGGGATCTGTGGATGACGGACACTTATGGGGGGGATCTGTGGATGACGGACACTTATGGGGGGATCTGTGGATGACGGACACTTATGGGGGGATCTGTTGATCACGGACACTTATGGGGGGATCTGTGGATGACGGACACTTATGGGGGGATCTGTGGATGACGGACACTTATGGGGGGGATCTGTGGCTGGCACTGTTACAGGGGGATCTGTGGCTGGCACTGTTATATATGTGCCATCCACAGACCCCCCACCCCATAACAGTGCCATCCACAGTGCCCCCCCCAGCCCATAACAGTGCCATCCACAGACCCCCACCCCTTAACTGTGCCATCCACAGATTCCGTGTGCCCGCCGCCGCCGTTTAAAGTTATTAAACATGCCCCCCTCACTCCTAATAGTACCGTATATCCGAATTTCTTCTGTATAATGCCGGCAGGCAGGCCGGGCGGCCAGCGCGTCCCCTTGTGACGTCACTTGTCTGCGCCGCCTGCTTAATTTATAAAGCAGGCGGCGCAGGCACGTGACATCACTGAGGGACGCGCCGGCCGCCCAGCCTGCCTGCCAGCATTATACAGAAGAAATTCGCACACCCCAAAGGCCGGCCCTGAACGAGCCCCCCTTCACGGAGCCTGGCGCCCCCCCTGGGGGGCGCGCCCCACTATTTGAGAAGCACTGCTATAAACGGTGTTCCACGGAATGGGTTCCCCATTTTGCAGGTCCTTTTCCCATTTAACCTCACCTCTGAATGTGATCGTTTTAGTGTATTCATATTTTAACTTTGCATAGATGTGTGATATAGAAGTGTTGAAAGTCATATCTTGACAAAAATCTAAAAAAGTGTTCCGTACAATATTTAAATAATTCTCATTCTCCGTGTAGTGTATAGCGTGTCGTAGTTGTTCATATCGGAATTTATCAATAAATCCTAATGTAGTGTCTGGTAGGATTTCATTTAAGGGCTTAATCTGTCCTTTATGGAAAACCTGTGCAATTAAATATATCCCATATTTTTCCCAATATTCCACATCACCCAGTTGCATAACTTGTGGTAGGTGTGCATTCCCCCACAGTGGGGTGTACTGAACTGCTTGGGATACTCCGACCATATATCTAATTTGTTGCCAGATATACCCGAGCATTCTACCGAACGGGTTCATTATTGTTCTCTTCTCCATGATACCAGTTTCAAGAATATGAAAGAGATCCTCCCAGGGTCTACAGTGCTCCCCAAAAATAGGCCGAATGCATTTATTCTTTCGATTCCTCACACACCATCTCAATTGGGCAGCTATATAATATCCTTTTAGAAAAGGGACAGAGATTCCACCCTCTTCTTTATACAAATATTGTATCTTAATTCTAACTCTTTTGCGCCCCCATATTAGTTCATTGAAGAGGGTCTCTAGCTTATTAAAGAACTTATCTTCTATCGTTATTGGACTAGCATTAAATACATATAGTAACATTGGTAGTAACGTCATTTTTATAAGTGCTATGCGGTTGATTTGTGACAGGGGAAGTTTTAGCCATGTTCTAATTTTTTCCTTAACTCTATCTATTATTGGAAGTATATTCAATTTCGTATAATGTTCCAGTTTGGTCCCTATCTGGATACCTAGATATAATAAGGAGTCTACTGGGGTCAATATGCTAACCCGAAAATTATGACCGGGCGGGACCGGACGTCTTAATGGGAGAAATTTGGATTTTTCCCAGTTTATCTCATATCCAGATAGGCACCCAAATTCGTCCAGGCTATCCATAACCCTGGGCAAATTCATATATCCTCTCCCCAGAAACAATAACGTATCGTCTGCATAGAGACTTATTTTGTCAACCTCTCCCTCGCACCCAAAACCCGGTATTTCCCCATCTGCTCTGATTTTACATGCCATTGGCTCCAAGAACAACGAGAAGAGCAAGGGGGAGAGGGGGCAACCCTGGCGTGTTCCTCGGGTCAGGGGGAAGGGGACAGAATATTCACCATTGATTCGGACCCTGGATACCGGATTTTGATACAGAATACGAACCCATCTGGAGAAATATTCGCCTATTTTAACCCGAGACATTACTCTCCAGAGGAAGGGCCACTCCACCCTGTCGAAGGCCTTGGCGGCGTCCAAGGACAGGATGGAGCAGTCCTCCCCGTCCCCCATCTGGACGTTCAGGAAGGCCCTCCTTACGTTGTCCTGTATATTCCTTTTCGGAATGAACCCAGTTTGGTCTGCATGGACGACTTTGTGGATAACTGTTTTTAATCTATTGGCTAACAATTTGGCAAGGATTTTGTAATCTGTGTTCAACAGAGAGATGGGGCGATAGGATGTGACTGACAGCGGATCTTTCCCTTTTTTGGGGATTAATGTGATGGTTGCTTCCATCCATGAGGGGGGTAGGGAACCCATTATCCATGATTGGTTTAGTACCTCCAACATTTGGGGAAGGATAATTCCCTCATGTTTTCGGTATAATTCGAATGGAATGCCGTCCACCACTGGGGATTTATTACCCTTAATAGATTGCAACGTGGTTTGTAGCTCGATCAGTTGGATAGGTCTATTCAACCAGTCAATGTCTTGTTGGTCAAATTCAGGGATCTTAATATTGTCTAGGTATTGATCTATTTTTCCTCCCTGATTTTTAGACCCAGCTTGATATAGCGTCGAGAAATATCGGGTAAACTCCCTTAGAATATCGCCAGGGTCTCGTAGGATGTTTCCTGCCTCTGTCCTAATTCCTGTGATATTATTACTCCCCCTTTGATTTTTTACTATCATGGATAACAGTCTACTTGGTTTGCCGGACTCGCTAAAGGTTCTCAACCCTGAGAAGAACATTTTATTCTGTGCTTTTTTATATAGATATTGTTTATATTCATCTTGTACTTTTTTAAATTGAAGTTGTTTTTCTGGGGTGTTTACATGGGTGATCTCATTCATTATCTGGCCGAGCAAACCTTCTATTTCTTTTTGAGTTTGTGCAAAGGCATTTTTCTGTTTTCTGATTTGATGTGAATATATACCCCAAAGGTATGCCTTAAGCGAGTCCCAGACCATATGAATATGTGTTGAATTGACGTTATCGCTCCAAAAGAGCTTTATTTCTTCATTAATCTTATCCAAATCCCTTATTAATGTCATCCAATGGGGGTTAAGTTTAAAAATTCTATTTTGGTTTGGTTTATTATGGCTATCCAATATTACCATAACCGGGCTGTGGTCAGAAACACCATGACGTTCGTAATTCATTTTTTTAACCCTATTAATGAGCCCGGGGCTGGCGAGGGCCAGATCAACTCGCGACATGGACCTGTATGTCTTACTGAAACATGAAAATACTTGCTTATTTCCATAAAGAGATCGCCATATGTCGACCAGTGCCATTTCTTTACACATTCTAGATAGTAAAGTACTTGAACCAGGATTTAATTCATAATTGGTTATAGTAGAGATCCTATCTTTTTTAATGTCCATGACCGAGTTGAAGTCGCCCATCACCAGCACCGGACACTCCTCTCATGCTGAAATATAATCCATCAGTCTACATAATACAGTTGTTGTGAAAGGGGGTGGAATATATATAAAAGCAATAATTCTCCTTTGCCCCTGCCAATAACAGTGAAGAAAAATATACCGGCCCTCTTGATCAATTAGCTGTTCTATTGGGTCATAATCTACCTGTCTATGAACATAAACGCTAATTCCACGAGAGTATGTGGAATAGCAAGAGTGATATTCGTGAGAGGCCCATCTCCTTCCGCCGAGCGCTGCCACTTTTTCACCTGTAAGGTGTGTTTCTAGCAGGGCCACTATTGCTGGTAAATGTCAAGAGACCAAATCAAACACTACGCACCTCTTGATTTTATCCGCAAAACCGCGGATATTCCATGTCAATATTCTTTTTTTTTGTTTTTATTAGTCCCCCCTAACTTTAAGGCAGCACTGGGCGGAAGGGCAGGGGCACCCCCAACGACGCGCCCTCAATACCTCGACAGTTCCCCGCGGAAAAAAGCCCTCCTTCCCACCCCCCCCAAACCCCACTCCCATTCTGACCTGCGAGTCGCAAACTGTGACTCATAGGTCTCTAACTATAGACTATCCCCCCCCTCCCCCCCGCCGTCAACCCCCCCCAGCTCCCCCTCGCAGCACCACGAGCAGATTATTTAATGCCCTTAGAGTCCATCCAATCAGCTGCGTCATTTGGGTCGGAGAAGAATTGAACGGTTTCTTTGTAGATAACCCGTAGTTTTGCGGGGTACATCATGGAATATTTTAGTTGAGCTTGTATCAATCTCTTTTTTACATCCTTATATTCTCTTCTTTTATCTTGCGTAACTTTGGAAAAGTCTGGCTATATCTCTATAATGGCATCATTGTATTTCACCGTTTGTATCTCTCTTTTCCACCTAAGGATATAGTCCCGATCTCTTGAGGAAGTCATTTTAATTAACAATTGCCTTGGTGCTGACCCTGGTGGAAGTTTTCTTATTGGGATGTGATGTGCTCTCTCCACTATGAGTGTTGCAGCTGCCTCTGCGGTTGTTACATTGTTTGACAACCATTTTTGGATGAAACCTGTGGGGTCGTCTTTTTCTGCTCCTTCTGGGAAACCCACTAGTTTGAGATTATCTCTCCGGGATCTGTCCTCCAGATCCGCCATTTTTTCCTTCAGTGCCTTATTATCACTTTCTACTGTTTCTATCCTTTTTTTATCTGACTAGATTCTTTTTGCAGTTCTGTAGTCAGAATTACGTACTTTTTGACACGTTGCCTCATTTTGTTTAGGTCGTCTCGGATTAATGAGATGTCGGTCTGCACTGCTGCCACCGTTGTTGTCAAGGTGCTTAATGATTGATTAGTTGTTCTGACTGCCTCCAGTATACCCGCTAATTTGCGATCAATATTGCTCATCTGGTTGTCTGCTTCTGATGCCCGGTTTTCTCCTGCCCTATTTACAGGATTTTCGTTCTCTTCATAATCCTCCATTTGTGGTGTTTGTTTCTGATTACTCCTTGTCTTAGTTAATGGGGGTGGGGATTTGAGATATTTATCTAACTGTGTCCTTACGGTGCCCCCTTTGGGTGAAGATGTTCCAATGGACTTTCTGTTAGGTAGTTTTGGGGCCATTTTATTTTTTTTCCCCCTTTCTCCCCCTCCTCCCCCTTTCCCCCCTCCTCCTCTTTTCCTCCTCTTACGAGGTTGCTTTCAGAGTTAATATTATACAGATCTCTGTATTTCTAAGTAGACTGTCATAAATGTCCTATAACACAAAAAGATAATCAAAGAGTCTTACATATCCTCGATCTCCTTAGTTCTTAAGTCCCTTATTTCCTGGATGACGGAAAGCTTCGGAGTAGGGTTCTTCCGATGTCCTCGGCACGGTCCGCCTACGACACTCAGCGGCCCTCACTCACGCCTACGTTGTTCAGCGGCCTTCACCCACTCACTGGGCGATGGACCAACGCGGCTGCCTGGGGCTTGCAGGTTCAGGGATCCGGGGCCCAGAGGGACGACAAAGCAGCATTCAGCATTCAGACGGGACAGCACAATGTCCAGCAGCAGAACAGAGGCAGAACCGATACACGCTGGCACAGCTGGTGCAGCACCCAGGGCAATGCCCCACAGCTGCGCAACACTCACAACTATCAAAGCGACTCCACAGGTAGGTCAGATAAAAACCGCTGGCAGGTAAAGTGGCGTAGGGTGGGACAGCGGGCAGGTAAAATGGCAGCAATAGTAGAAGAGTCAAACTGCCCAGCAAACAGGGCAGGCGAGGCAGACAAAACGGTACACAGACGGCCGCTCCCAGCATACAGCTCAGGGCGGACAGGGTTCCCAAGAACGCAGGAGCAGAGGGGACGTCCACTCACAGTGCGATTCCAAGACTCGTGTGGAACACCCAGCCTGGAACAGCCTAGAGCAGGCGTGGACCCCTGACTTCCAACTTCAGACGTCGACTCAGCAGGCAGAGCAGCGGTGCCCTGCACGGCAAAGGGCTAGTCCGACGAGCCCAGCAGACACAACAGCAGGTGCATCGGCGTCGGCGTCTCAGCAGAGGGTTAGGTAGCTCAGCAGCGGCATTGCCCGTGCTGCATCAAGGGCTGGAGCCGGGGCCGGCGTTGGGGGCGGGGAGGACTGCTGCATGCACGTTTGCTTACGTCATGCTTCCGCGTCTCTGAAGATATGACACTTATGTACAGTAGTCAGTGTACGGCTTGTATAACAGTGTAAATTTGGTGTGCCCTCAAAATAACTCAACACACAGTCATTAATGTCTAAACCGCTGGCAACAAATGTGAGTACACCCCTAAGTGATAATGGCCGAATTGTGCCCAATTAGCCATTTTCCCTCCCTGGTGTCATGTGACTCGTTAGTGTGACAAGGTCTCAGGTGTGAATGGGGAGCAGGTGTGTTAAATTTGTTGTTATCACTCTCACACTCACATCATACTGCAAGAAAATTTAGACGAGCACATTCATGGTCACAGGTGCATATCCATAAAGCTAGCATACAGAGAACTAATAAAAGCATGGCTGCACAACATTTCACATGCAAACAATAGAACTGAGAAATGGGGATCATTCTAAATTAAAGTTTTATTATACCTACTATAAATGAAAAAATAAAAGCTCTTTGCGCACATTTTTGATCAAACGTGCTGATCAAAAATGTGCACAAAGAGCTTCTATTTTTTCATTTATAGTAGGTATAATACCACTTTAATTTAGAACTCTCTCATACTGGTCACCGGGAGTTCAACATGGCACCTCATGGCAAAGAACTCTCTGAGGATCCGGAAAAAAAAAAGAAGTGTTGCTCTACATAAAGATGGCCTAGGCCTGTGATAGCTAACCTCAGGCACTCCAGCTGTGGTAAAACTACAACTCCCAAGATGCAGACTTGCTTGGCTGTTCTTAGAACTCCACAGAAATGAATGGAGCATGCTTGAAGTAGTAGTTTCACCACAGCTGGAATACAGGAGGTTAGCCATCACTGGCCTAGGCTATAAGAAGATTGCCAACACCCTGAAACAGAGCTGCAGTACGGTGGCCAAGACCATACAGCGGTATAACAAGAAGGGTTCCACTCAGAACAGGCCTCGCCATGGTCGACCAAAAAAGTTCAGTGCACGTGCTCAGCGTAATATCCAGAGGTTGTCTTTTCAAAATAGACATATAAGTGCTGGCAGCATTGCTGCAGAGGTTAAAGGGGTGGGGGTCAGCCTGTCACAGACCATACGCCGCACACTGCATCAAATTGGTGTGCATGGCTGTCGTCCCAGAAGGAAGCCTCTTCTAAAGATGATGCACAAGAAGAGAGACTAAGGACATGGATGACTAGAACCATGTCCTGTCATCTGATGAGACCAAGATAAACTTTTTTGGTTCTGATTGTGTCAGGCGTGTGTGGTGGCAACCAGGTGAGGAGTACAAAGACAAGTGTGTCTTGCCTACAGTCAAGCATGGTGGTGGGAGTGTCACGGTATGGGGATGCATGCTGCTTGCTGTGGGGAGTTACAGTTCATTGAGGGAAACATGAATGCCAAAATGCACTATGACATACTGAAGCAGAGCATGATCCCCTCCCTTCTGAAACTGGGCCGCAGGCAGTATTCCAACATGATAACCACCCCAAACACACCTTCAAGAAGACCACTGCTTTGCTAAAGAAACTGAGGGTAAAGGTGCTGGACTGACCAAGCATGTCTCCAGTCCTAAACCCTATTTAGCATCTGTGGAGCATCCTCAAAAAGAAGGTGGAGAAGCGCAAGGTCTCTACCATCGTACCGAACTTTAAGATTTTTGGACCGTGGACCCGAACCCGAACTTTTCAGTAAAACTTTGAGTTCGGTGTTCGGCAAGTTAATGGCGCTTTTTGAAAGGCTGCAGAGCAGCCAATCAACAAGCGTTTAACTCGTGTGCCCTTAGAAGCCATCACAGCCATGCCTACTAATAGCATGGCTGTGATTGGCCAGTGCAGCATGTGACCCAGCCTCTATATAAGCTGGAGTCACGTAGCGCTGCACGTCACTCTGCTGTTACTAGTGTAGGGATAGGATGCTGCTGCTGTGCGAGAGAGAATAGGAAAGAATCTGTTATCAGAACTTATTGTTAACTCTGCGATCTACAGCGATTTTGTTGTGTGCCTGCAGTACAACATTTTTTTACCCTGCCCTGAGCCCAGTGACACAGAAAAAAAACTTTTATCTGTCTGTTAGTTAGGTGGGCGTCGGCGGCCATTTTGTGCAATTTCAGTGCACCAGCACAGCATCTGTGCATTTGTAACAGTCAAATACAAGGTTTAAATACTGCAGTTATATTCAGGGTTTAAAAAAACACCCATTTTTTGCAAGACCTTACATCTGGGGCCTTTGCTGCATTTGTCACAGTGAAATACAAGCTTTAAATACTGCAATTATATTTTGGCTTAAAAAAAAACAACCATTTTGGGCAAGTTAACCTGTTTGGGACATAGGGCGGCGGGTGGTGATCGGAACAAGGTGCCTGCTCAAATCATTGAGCAGGCACCTTGGGTCAATGCGCGGGGGGGTCCCGTGACCCCCCCCATGTCGGCGATCGCTGCAAACCGCAGGTCAATTCAGACCTGCGATTTGCGGCTTTTACTGTAGGTTGCGGTGGCGGGCAGCGGTGCCATTGGGTCCCCGTGCGGCTGTAGGGGGGACCCGATGGCATGGAAGGCAGCGCGATGCCTTCCTTAGGCATCGGCGCTGCCTTCCGATGATGAGCCTGTGAGATCCAGCCCCCTGGATCTCACAGGCCGGAATCTGTATGAGTAATACACACTGTATTACACATACAGCCAATGCATTCCAATACAGAAGTATTGTAATGCATTGTAAAGGGGATCAGACCCCCAAAAGTTGAAGTCCCAAAACGGGACAAAAAGTTAAGTGAAAAAAAAGTTGAAAAAATAAAGTTTCCCCCCCAAAAAAAATTAATAGTTTCAAGTAAAAAATAAAATAAATGTCATTTACCCCAAATAAAGTAAAAAAAAAAAAAAGGTAAAAAATAAGAAAAAAAAAAAAGTTTACATATCCTAATATGTCAACTTATTTTTTTTTCTTATTTTTTACCAATTTTTTTTTTTCTTTATTTGGGGGAAATGACATATTTATTTATTTTTACTTGAAACTATTATCGACCGGCTCTATAAACATATCACATGACCTTACCTAACTGTGCTAAATAAACAATTTTTTCGTCACCTTACATCACAAAAAGTACAACAGTAAGTGATCAAAACGGCGTATGCCCACCAAAATAGTACCAATCTAACCATCACCTCATCCCGCAAAAAATGAGCCCTTACCTAAGACAGTCGCCCAAAAAATAAAAAAACTATGGCTCAGAATATGCAGACACTAAAACATAATTTTATTGTTTTAAAAAAGCTGTTATTGTGTAAAACTTAAGTAAATAAAAAAAAGTATACATATTAGGTATCGCTGGCGTCCGTAATAACCTGATCTATAAAAATATCACATGACCTAACCCCTCAGATGACAAAAATAATATAAAAACGGTGTAAAAAAAGCAATTTTTTGTCACCTTACATCACAAAAAGTGTAATAGCAGGCGATCAAAAAGTCATATGCACCCCAAAATAGTGCCAATCAAACCGTAATCTAATCTCGCAAAAAATGAGACCCTACCTAAGATAATCGCCCAAAAACTGAAAAAAACTATGGCTCTCAGACTATGGAGACACTAAAACATGATTTTTTTTTTTGTTTCTAAAATTAAATCATTGTGTAAAACTTACATAAATAAAAAGTATACATATTATGTATCTCCGCGTCTGTAATAACATGCTTTATAAAAATATCACATGACTGTAAAAAAAAAAACGGTGTAAAAAAGCAATTTTTGGTCACCCTACATCACAAAAAGTGTAATAGGAGGGAGGGGGGTCTGGCCCCTGCTGCCTGGCAGCACCCGATCTCTTACAGGGGACTGAGATCCGCACCTGAGGGGTTAATTGTGTGGATCACAGCCCCCTGTAAGATATCGGGTGCTGCCAGGCAGCAGGGGGCAGTTATGTACACAGTTCTTAGTATATTCTAACTTGAAGCGTCCCCATAACCATGAGAATGCCGCTGTGTTAGAATATACTGTCGGATCTGAGTTTTCACGATCGTGAAAACTCAGATCTGAAAAAGCTAATTCTATTATTTTCCGTTATAACCATGTTATAACGGAAAATAATAAAGTGAAGTTTGGGTCCCCATTGACTTCAATGGGGTTCGGGTCCAAGTTCGGATCAAGTTCGGGTCCCGAACCCGAACATTTTTTTAAAGTTCGGCCGAACTCCCCGAACCCGAACATCTAGGTGTTCGCTCAACTCTATAGAGAAGATATCCAATTGGATTGTGGACGCCACGGGGACGTGCGATCAGGCAGAAGTTAGCTAGAGTCAACAAAGTGGCAGCAGGGCCTCTCCTGTCTAACATTTCCAAATCCAAAATACCCCAGTGACATTCCCTGTAATTTTTTATTAATCATTCAAATAACAGGGCATCTTAAGAGTCCTGTATTGTTATTTATCGTCACTACCTCCCCGAGTCGCGCCCCCTCCTTTACTTGGAAGCTTCTTCTTCTGCCACCATCTTTCTTGACCACTTTAACACCTGGCTACTACACTTTCTTTCTACCGACATCCCCACTATCATCATGGGTGACTTTAACATCCCTATTGACACCTGCCACTCGGCCGCCTCTAAACTCCTGTCACTCTCTTCGTCCTTTGGCCAATCACAGTGGTCTTCCGCTCCCACCCACAGAGATGGTCACACTCTGGATCTTATCTTTACCCGCCTCTGCTCCCTATCTAGCCTTTCCAATTCGCCTCTCCCCCTATCCGACCACAAACCTACTCACCGTCTCTTCATTGGTCACTTCTGCTGCTCCCTGGTCCACGCACTAGCACCCCCCCGCAGGAACCTTAAAGGGATTCTGTCATTAGATTTAAGCCCTATAAGCTAAACATATGGCCAGGTCCGTACTAATAACATGAATCCTAAACTGCCCTTATTAAACCTGCTTGTGGCTCTATTAGCCCAAAAAACAGGTTTTTATAAGCTGTCACTCACCTACCTAAGGTGCCCAAGGGGTTTTACGTTAACTCAGGGTGCCCGCCCGCACCCCTCGCCTTCTGGTGCCCAGCGCCGCCTTCCTCACCTCAGCCCCGCCTCCACAATCCTCCTGTCCCTCTGCTAGATCCGGCGCCTGCGCACTAGGCTCAGCCTGATGTGCCGCAGACTCTTGGCAGCGGCTTCGTTGTTTAGCTTATAGGGCTCAAATCTCATGACAGAATCCCTTTAAACATCTCAACTTTCGCTTGCTTTCTGACTCTCTTCTCCCACTCTCTACCATCGGTTCCCTCCAAGACCCAGATGCTGCCACCACCACAATAAGTAAAGCTCTGGACACTGTTGCCCACCTCACACACAACAAAACCCGAAAAAATTAACAGGCAACCCTGGCACACCAACCCGACCAAAAAACTCAGACAAGCTTCCAGGGCTGCTGAGCGGTGATGGAAGAAATCCCATATTAAAGATCATTTCACCGCATACAAGCAATCCCTTTCTTATATTCAAATCCTCACTCGTTGATGCAAAACAGGCCTACTTCTCATCTCTCATATCTTCCCTGGCTCACAGCCCTAAACAACTTTTTAACACTTTTAACTTCCTTCTCCGTCCCCCAGCGCCCCCACCCTCTCCCCTAATCTCGGCTGGAGGGGCTATCACAGGTTATATTTCCCAATGTTTTGGGGTCTACCCAAATTTGAACAAAAAAAAATGAATAATAAAATAAAATATAAAACAAAACCAGTGTTGGCTAGCTCCTCCCCCTCCGCCGCTTCCACCTACACCGCCACATCCACCGCCTCCTCAACCTCCTACTTCATATAGACCTCCTTCTCCTAGATCAAGATAATGATTTTTTTATTTTTACGTATTTTAGGTTATTTGAAGTCATTTCCCTATCCACATTTGTTTGCAGAGCACTTGTCATGCTCTTAACCACATTTTGCTGCCATTTGCAGCCCTCTAGCCCTTTCCGTGACTTTTTAACAGCCATATTAGTGCTTCAAAGTTTGGGTCCTCATTGACTTCAATGGGGTTCGGGGTCAAGTTTGGGTGAAGTTTGGGTCCGTTCAACTCTATGGAAGAGGATGCCAGGGGAAACCTGTAAAGCTCTAGTGAACTCCATGCTCAAGAAAGTTAAAGCATTGCTGGAAAATAATGCGTCCGCTAAATGTCTACTAGAGCGAAACCCTACTATATATATGCGGTATGCCAGACCTTGCAGGGGAATAATGCACCAATATGTATTGCAGCTTAAGACAGGCTATATAAGGCATAAAAGCATAATACAACAACTTTGCAGTACCCACGAGGGTAGTGGGACGCTGCATATATACAGTTGCAAGAAAAAGTATGTGAACCCTTTGGAATGATATGGATTTCTGCACAAATTGGTCATAAAATGTGATCTGATCTTCATCTAAGTCACAAACAGGACAACGACCCAAAGCATAGAAGTTAAAATCAACAACAGAATTGCTTAAACAGAAGAAAGTACTCTTTCTGGAGTGGCCCAGTCAGAGTCCTGACCTCAACCCGATTGAGATGCTGTGGCATGACCTCAAGAAAGCGATTTACACCAGACATCCCAAGAATATTGCTGAACTGAAACAGTTCTGTAAAGAGGAATGGTCAAGAATTACTCCTGACCGTTGTGCACGTCTGATCTGCAACTACAGGAAACGTTTGGTTAAAGTTATTGCTGACAAAGGAGGTTCAACCAGTTATTAAATCCAAGGGTTCACATACTTTTTCCACCTGCACTGTGAATGTTTACATGGTGTGTTCAATAAAAACATTGTAACATTTAATTCTTTGTGTGTTATTAGTTTAAGCAGACTGTGATTGTCTATTGTTGTGACTTAGATGAAGATCAGATCACATTTTATGACCAATTTGTGCAGAAATCCATATAATTCGAAAGGGTTCACATACTTTTTCTTGCAACTGTATATATATTGTGAGATAGTGACAGATCTCACAGAGGTGAGAGGCAAGGAAGGGGTGGATAGTGCGGTCCAGACCCCTATTCCACCACAGTTGAGACCAGCTGTAGGTGCTCGGGATGGCATAAAGCACCTCCCAGGGGAAGGAGATTTGTTGTGCAACAGGGGGACCATGGGGCTAGGTGCTAGCCGGAGCATTGGGGGACGCCGTGACGCCTGGGCGCAAGGGGCCGGAGTCGGATGGACTACTGGGCCACACTCCCCCATAAAGGTACTGGATGTGAGACCGTGTGTGAACAGGGCTCTGTACAGCCAAGCGGCTGTGGGACACTGGGCTGGGAAAGCCGCTTGTAATTACCGTGTGCGAACGGTGCTTTAAGTAAGGTAGGACGATACCTTGTTTAGTTAGAGCCCAGCCAGGCAGGTGTTTATTTTCTATGATTTATGTTTGTTTTGGTGCCAAATAAAGCGATGTTTGGACCTTAAGCTTGGTGTCTGGCGAGGATACTTGTGTGAATGACCCCCGGAGAAGAGCTAACCCCCCACAATCTATATATATATATATATATATATATTTATACACACACACTGGAGCAGATTTACAATTGTAAATGTGCCGTGATGGCATACTTGCATGGCCAGCATTTATCAACTGTTTTATACACTTTTCTAACGTTTTTTAAGCCTCATCTGACAAGGGCGTGTGGAAAGAGAGCACGGTATTATGGGAAAAGGGGCATGGGTGAAATGCACCTCAGAGCCCCAAAAAATGCACAAAAATGTTGGCACATTTTTGCAGTTAAACTACTATACTAGATGATCTAAAGATACTCTTGTTTTGTGCCAGATTTATCAGTCAGCATCTGCTACTGTGATAAATCTGGCGCAGTTTAAGATTGTCTGTCTACATTTACTCTGTCTTGCTGTTAGACAGTATTCTGAAATTCTGACAATTTTTCTTATACACAGACAAATTGTTGGCATTTGGAATTCTGACGTAAATCTGACTCAGTATTTAACATACTCTAAATTTTAAATGGTCCATTTCGCCAGAATAGTAAATTTGACGGTGATTCATATTCAGTACAGTACAAAGTGCAAAACTTTTAGTAAGGGCGAATGCACGCGGCCGTGTTCCGCGGCCGTGAGCGGTCTGTGGTAACACGGCCTGGATTCCTGCTGAGAGCAGGAGCACACGGCGTCATTGGTTGCTATGACACTGTGCTCTTCGTGCCGCTGCTGCACTACAGTAATACATTCGTATAGATCATCAGTGTCTTTATCAAGGCAAACAGTACAGTAACTCGCCACAGCTTCATGAATAAAATAATAGCTAGTAAACATATATTTTATTTATACCGGCAATGTGACCACACAGATGTGTGCTGACTAAATAAACGAAAATCTGTTAAATATTTAATTTGTAACAAATTATTTCTACCGAGGGTAAAGATGCAGCTGCTGCAGCAGCACACGAGCATTACATTCTGGTTGCCCAGGGGCTCAAGATGTACATCTTAAATTTGAGAGATCACACTCTTGTAGATTCTAGTAGATCTTGTAAGCAAGCTGTAGTGAATTTATGAGAATACTTTAAGGCAGATGTGGCTTTCTTTCTGCTTTTAGGAGGTGCGGCTGCCTCAATCTTGATTGTGCACACCTAAGAAACGCATCTTTCCCACAGGCTGATTTTAATAAGTGCAGTATATAGCTGCAGTATAATGGGGTCCAGCGGAAATCCAGTTGTATCCCGGCAAAAATGAAGAATTGGAGGCGCATGCGCGCGGCTCACGAGGAGGTCATGCTTCAGTGAGCTCCGCTCCGCTTATCGAGATATCCCTAATCTTAGCGCCTTTTACTGGGCTCCATTAAGCCTTAAATTAGATGCAAGGGACTCTGAAGATGACCCGCACCAAGGGGAAAACTAGAATACCGGGTACTCCCGTCCCATCGCAGACAGACAGACCAGACAGACTGTCATGGCGGACGCGCCATCAGCTCCCGCCAGCCCTGCTTCATCGGATGGCGGTGAACCTTCTCAAGAAGCGGTGGACTGACAGGCTGGTCAGGACGACCTATACAAGAACATAGTGGCACTATTTAAGGCGGAATTGTCCCAAGCTGTTTCGGACTTTACCGACAGATACAAGATCTGGGCAACAGAGTCTCGGACTTGGAGAGGAGGACAGATGACCTGTCTGACGCTTTGGGCCATGACAGAGAGGACATTAACTCTCATGATAGCCAACTGGCAGAGCTGGAGCTTAAAATAGAGGACCTCGAGAATAGGTCCCGGAGGGGTAGCCTGAGAGTCAGAGGCCTCCCCGAATCGTTCACTGACCTTCATTCCACTCTGTCTGCATTGTTTACTGCTTTACCCCCTCAGACAGAATAGAATTTCCTGAAAATGGATCGTGTCCACAGGTCTCTGGGGAAGCCGCGCAACCCGGACCTTCCCAGGGACATAATCCTCAAGTTTCACCATCCGGATATGAGGGATAAAGTTCTCGCAGCAGCAAGGGATCTTTCTGACTTACCTGGACTTCCACCGTCAGTCCACCTTTATGCGGATCTAGCGCCATCCACGCTTCGTAGGCGCAGAGAAATGAGGCCGGTCACTCAAGCCTTACAAAAGGCGAATATACGGTACAGGTGGGGATTTCCCTTCAACCTGTCCTTTCAGCTGAACTCTCGCTTTCACACAGTTCACTCAGCGGCGGAGGGGCTGGATGCGCTGCAACGGGCAGGGATCCCATGCGACCATCAAGCCCTGCCATCTTCTTCACCGAAACCGCAGAGACCAGCGAGGGTATGGACCAAGGTTCCACCAACCTCTGGTGGTCCGACCAGATTACGGAACACTTGATTTACTCATCGTCCTCAGCCCGAGAGCGGTAATAGCTAATTTTTTTTTCACCGGTCTTTTTGGGGACTCTTGTTTTGCACCTCTAAATAATGCACCGGGCCAGTTTTACTAATATAGGGACTCGATGTTGCGGACTTTCATGTTGTCCCTGATTCTGGGATATTGCGAGAGGGTGCTGCTAGCCGACACTAGGCTGATACCTCTCTCCTATTTCCCGCCCTTTTTTGCTCCTTGTTTGGGGCCTAATAGCTCCACTTTATATTCCCTGTTCATTCAGGTTGTTTTGATGTTCAAATGTATTGATGTTTTTCTTTTGGAAAGTATTAACATGATTACCAATGTGACTGTAGGAACGAGAAGGAGGGCTGGGGTGGAGGTGTTTCGGGGAGCAGATGGCATCTGGCGTGTTCCTATCATAGAGAATCTGTTCCCATATTATTACTATGTGTAAATTACTAACCCACAATGTAAGGGGTTTCAATTCCCCTAGGAAAAGGAAGACTGCCTTTGCAATTTACCTTAAACATGCGCCCGACGTCATCTGCCTTCAGGAAACGCATTTCACACCCACATCACACCCAAAATACTTCCACCCGCAATAAGTTTTTATTCATCCACCTTTACATCAAAATGTAGAGGGGTTGTTACGCTGCTAAGAAACTCTTTGCCTTTTAATGTCACTCAGACATGCATTGATCGTAATGGGAGGTATGTTATCATTGTAGGGACCTACAAAGAGGAATCTTTCTGTTTAGTTAACTCCTACGCGCCTACAGACAACCCTATCTTCTTTTTAGAAAACGTAAACCGGGTAATTGAGACTCTCACATTTCAGAAATTGATATGGTGTGGGGACTTTAATTTCACTTTCCAACCTGTGTTAAACTGTTCGGTCCCCCCCCCGCAACCCCACGTCCTGCAACCCAGGTAACTGTGATTAATCGGGTTCTACAGTCCTTATCTCTGGACGATACTTGGAGGGAGCACAACGGTCCGCAGAGGGGATATACATACTATTCACCAGCTCGCCGGGTCTATTCCGGTATCGACATGATTTTGGCATCCACCTCTCTTCTACCCTGTCTGCCTTACTCTAGGCGT